>NW_028318057.1:5179642-5481071 GCF_062004578.1 Staurois parvus
TACTGAGTGCCAGAGAATTGTTACTCAGGGACAGACAGAATTGTTACTGAGTGCCAGAGAATTGTTACTCGCACAGACACAAAATTGTTACTTGCACAGACACAGAATTGTTACTCGCACAGACACAGAATTGTTACTCAGGGCCACAGAATTCATACTCAGGGACAGACAGAATTGTTACTGAGTGCCAGAGAATTGTTACTCAGGGACAGACAGAATTGTTACTGAGTGCCAGAGAATTGTTACTCAGGGACAGACAGAATTGTTACTGAGTGCCAGAGAATTGTTACTCGCACAGACACAAAATTGTTACTTGCACAGACACAGAATTGTTACTCGCACAGACACAGAATTGTTACTCGCACAGACACAGAATTGTTACTCAGGGCCACAGAATTCATACTCAGGGACAGACAGAATTGTTACTGAGTGCCAGAGAATTGTTACTCAGGGACACCTAATCGTTGAATTAAATAGTATGTCAGACAACATGCAGAGGAGTGGCAGAGGAGGCAATGTTTTAGGAGCGAGCAGACGTGGCAGCAGAGGAAGGGGTCGAGGCAGCAGTATTCGCAGCCAGAGGCCAGTGCTCCCGGTGTCATCCAGCGGTCGTGTCTCCACCGACAACCCTGCCGTCATTGATTGGTTGGCTCGGTCGTCTTCCTCTTCCCAGGTCACCTCTGACACCTACAGCCAACGGTCGGTGGGTACGTCAGACACAACCGTTAGTTGGCATGGCCCGGGAGCAAGCCCACTGAAATCACGTGTCCTCTACCTGCCCCTGTCCTTTGCTGTTCCCTCACCAAGCGAAGTATCGCATGCTGTGGGCTCAGCCCCACTGTACAGTGAGGAAGAGCTAACAGAGGGCGGTCAGGAACGGGGGGAGACATCGGCCTTTTCAGCAGCCAAGCGAACAAGTACTGGCGAGGAGAGTGGCTCGGTAGCCGGTCTAGAGACAGGTCTGTCTCCTGACCCAGACGCAGCCGAGGGGGCTAGTAGTGAGGCGGAGACCCTACTTGATGATGAGGAGGTTGATCGCACTTGGCAGCCTCGTCGTCATCAGGCAATTTCTTCCGCATCATCAGGAGAAGAGGGTGGCAGCTTGGCAGCGAGCAAAACAGTCGGTGGGTTGCCCAGGAGACAGCAGCAGGGTCGCATCAGTGTCAGTGGAGCCAAACGTCCACGGAGTAGAGCACCAGCTCCACTGCAGCCTACCACCACGGCCAGTAGTGGTGCCGGTGCGCACGGAGGAAGTAGCAGTCAGCCAGTGAAGAGTAGCGGGGGCAAAGTTTCCTACTCGGTGGTGTGGCAATTTTTCCTCAAGCCGCCCGAGGAAGTAAACGTAGCCATATGTCGACTATGTGGCCAGAAATGCAAGCGTGGCCAGGGGGCCCATGTTGGGACTACAGCGTTGCGTCAGCATATGCAGCGTCACCATTCGGTGGCCTGGGAAAACCGTGATAAACATACGGCGGTTCTGCCTGCCCCAGCCCCCGCTCCATCACCCGCTCCGTTACTTGCTCCATCACCCGACGTCGTCAATCGCCCTCTATCAGCCAGTCAAGGCTCCAACACCTCTGCTGAGGGGAGTTGTCGCTCGTTGGCATCTTCCGCTCGTTCAGATGCTCCTTCTCCTGCTACTCCTCTTCTCGGATTCCGTCAACAGTCTTTCTTGGAATCCGTATCCAAGAGACAACAGTTTGCGAGCACGCACCCGACGGTGCAAAAGCTGAACGTCCTCCTGTCCAAGTTGCTGGTGCTGCAGTCCCTCCCTTTCCAACTGGTGGACTCAGCACCTTTCCGAGAAATGATGGCTTGTGCCGCGCCGTGGTGGAGAGTGCCAAGCCGTCATTTCTTTGCCCAAAAGGCAGTGCCAGCCCTGCATTCACATGTAGAAGAGATGGTGGGCCAGTCTTTGAGCATGTCGGTCTCTGCCAAAGTGCACGGCAGCGCCGACGTGTGGAGCTGTAACTACGGTCAGGGACAGTACATGTCATTTACGGCCCACTGGGTGAACGTGGTGCCGGCACAGCCGCACCAGCAACTTGGACAGGTCACGACGCTTTTGCCTCCACGTTTGCACGTCCTTGGTCCAGCAAGCATGTCCGCCTCTACCACCTCTTTTTCCGCCGTGTCCTCAGCCGCCACCCCCGTGCCAAGTCCCATTACCCGACCGGCATATCACATGTGCAGGGCGCAACGGTGTCACGCTGTGCTGCACCTGGTATGCCTTGGCGAACGTAGTCACACAGGGGAGGAACTGCTGAGTGTAATGAACAGAGAAATCGACAGATGGCTGTCTCCGCGCAAACTAAAAATCGGAACTATGTTGACTGACAACGGAAAGAACATGGTGTCTGCTCTGCGTCAAGGAAGGTTGTGCCATGCGCCATGCATGGCTCACGTGTTCAATCTGGTTGTCAAGCGGTTCCTAAAATCCACCATCCCACTGCAAGACATCCTTAAAATGTCACGTAAACTGTGCATGCATTTCAGCCATTCCTACACCGCAAAGAACACCCTCATTGAGCTGCAGCGGCAGAACGGAATTCCACAGCATCGCCTGATCTGCGACGTTGCAACAAGGTGGAATTCAACCCTACACATGTTAGACCGCCTTTACGAGCAGCGAAAGGCCATCACCGATTTCCTGATGTTACAAGCGGATAAAGGTACTCCCCTGTGTAACTTAGATGTCAGCCATTGGCAGCTCATGCGTGACACCTGCCGCTTGCTCAGGCCCTTTGAGGAGGCCACGCTATTCGTGAGTCGGCAGGACTATGGGATGAACGACGTCATTCCTCTGTTGCACGTCCTGGAACAAATGCTGTTAACAATGGCTGGTCAGGGTGCGGTAGACGTGGCGCACAGATCTCAACGCCACATGACCCCTGTGGGGGCAGGACAGGAAGAAGAGGAGGAGGTAGAGGAGGACATTTGTGCTCAGGAATTATTGAGTGAAATGGGTGGTTTTTCCACTCAGCGGACAGGAGTGGAGGAGCAGGAGCATCTGGTAGAGGAGGAGGAGGAGGAGACAGAGGACCCAGACGCACCGTGGCAGTATGCTGTGGAGATGGAGGCAGGGAGTCCCTCGCATTCCTTGGCACAAATGGCCCATAGCATGCTCGGTTGCTTGCGTAGCGACAGCCGAATAATAACCATCAGACAGAGGGATGACTTTTGGCTGTCCACCTTGTTGGACCCTCGCTACCGGTCCAAAATGGTGGCCTTTTTCACACCTGCTGAGAGGGAGGCCAAAATTACGTACTATAAAAACCACCTATGTAGTCAGTTGGTCTCTGCCTTTGTGCGCCAACGTCCATCCTCAGACACTGTGGGCCCTGTGCGCTCGCGTTCCGCTGGCATGGCAGCAGGGGAGGGGTGGGGTGGTAGGAGCAGTGGCAGCTCCACCAGCAGCGGCTGCCTCAGTCTGCAGTCGATGATGAGTAGCTTTCTTCACCAGCGCAGTGAGGAAACTACTAACCAGCCGCAGCAGCAGCAGCAGCATCAGGTGGACCTGGAGCAGGAGCTCAAACAACAGGCTTGGGCCTACTTGGACAGCACCCTGCCAACCGAGGTAGACAATCCCCTTGACTACTGGGCAACGAAACTTGACCTTTGGCCCCAACTAGCTGAATTTGCCCTTGAAAGGCTGTCATGCCCGGCCAGTAGCGTGGCATCGGAGCGCGTGTTTAGTGCGGCAGGAGGTATTGTAACTCCGCGGAGGACACGACTGTCCACCCAAAGTGTGGAGAGACTCACGTTTGTGAAAATGAATCAGGCGTGGATTAGTCTGGATTTCAAACCACCAGTTCCTGACACAACTGACTAAATCCGCCATGAATCATGCCTCAAACATGTGCCACTTTCAGGTCTCCTCACACTGCTGGTGTGTTTAATTTTTTGACATAGGGTGCTGGCAGATTACGGGCCTCCTATAGCTGCTGCCAGGCCCCTAATCTGCCATAGGCCCCTATATACCGCCTCCTCATGCTGCTGCTAGGTCCAGAGTCTCTCATGGGTCCCTGTACGGCCTCCCATTGCTGCTGTCTCCATCGCCACACTCTGCTGCCATGTGCCACTTTCAGGTCTCTTCACACTGCTGGTGTGTTTAATTTTTTGACATAGGGTGCAGGCAGATTACGGGCCTCACATAGCTGCTGCCAGGCCCCTAATCTGCCATGGGCCCCTATATACCGCCTCCTCATGCTGCTGCCAAGTCCAGAGTCTCTCATGGGTCCCTGTACGGCCTCCCATTGCTGCTGTCTCCATCGCCACACTCTGCTGCCATGTGCCACTTTCAGGTCTCTTCACACTGCTGGTGTGTTTAATTTTTTGACATAGGGTGCAGGCAGATTACGGGCCTCACATAGCTGCTGCCAGGCCCCTAATCTGCCATGGGCCCCTATATACCGCCTCCTCATGCTGCTGCCAAGTCCAGAGTCTCTCATGGGTCCCTGTACGGCCTCCCATTGCTGCTGTCTCCATCGCCACACTCTGCTGCCATGTGCCACTTTCAGGTCTCTTCACACTGCTGGTGTGTTTAATTTTTTGACATAGGGTGCAGGCAGATTACGGGCCTCACATAGCTGCTGCCAGGCCCCTAATCTGCCATGGGCCCCTATATACCGCCTCCTCATGCTGCTGCCAAGTCCAGAGTCTCTCATGGGTCCCTGTACGGCCTCCCATTGCTGCTGTCTCCATCGCCACACTCTGCTGCCATGTGCCACTTTCAGGTCTCTTCACACTGCTGGTGTGTTTAATTTTTTGACATAGGGTGCAGGCAGATTACGGGCCTCACATAGCTGCTGCCAGGCCCCTAATCTGCCATGGGCCCCTATATACCGCCTCCTCATGCTGCTGCCAAGTCTAGAGTCTGTCATGGGTCCCTGTACGGCCTCCCATTGCTGCTGTCTCCATCGCCACACTCTGCCATGTGCCACTTTCAGGTCTCTTCACACTGCTGGTGTGTTTAATTTTTTGACATAGGGTGCAGGCAGATTACGGGCCTCACATAGCTGCTGCCAGGCCCCTAATCTGCCATGGGCCCCTATATACCGCCTCCTCATGCTGCTGCCAAGTCTAGAGTCTCTCATGGGTCCCTGTACGGCCTCCCATTGCTGCTGTCTCCATCGCCACACTCTGCTGCCATGTGCCACTTTCAGGTCTCTTCACACTGCTGGTGTGTTTAATTTTTTGACATAGGGTGCAGGCAGATTACGGGCCTCACATAGCTGCTGCCAGGCCCCTAATCTGCCATGGGCCCCTATATACCGCCTCCTCATGCTGCTGCCAAGTCTAGAGTCTCTCATGGGTCCCTGTACGGCCTCCCATTGCTGCTGTCTCCATCGCCACACTCTGCTGCCATGTGCCACTTTCAGGTCTCTTCACACTGCTGGTGTGTTTAATTTTTTGACATAGGGTGCAGGCAGATTACGGGCCTCACATAGCTGCTGCCAGGCCCCTAATCTGCCATGGGCCCCTATATACCGCCTCCTCATGCTGCTGCCAAGTCCAGAGTCTCTCATGGGTCCCTGTACGGCCTCCCATTGCTGCTGTCTCCATCGCCACACTCTGCTGCCATGTGCCACTTTCAGGTCTCTTCACACTGCTGGTGTGTTTAATTTTTTGACATAGGGTGCAGGCAGATTACGGGCCTCACATAGCTGCTGCCAGGCCCCTAATCTGCCATGGGCCCCTATATACCGCCTCCTCATGCTGCTGCCAAGTCTAGAGTCTCTCATGGGTCCCTGTACGGCCTCCCATTGCTGCTGTCTCCATCGCCACACTCTGCTGCCATGTGCCACTTTCAGGTCTCTTCACACTGCTGGTGTGTTTAATTTTTTGACATAGGGTGCAGGCAGATTACGGGCCTCACATAGCTGCTGCCAGGCCCCTAATCTGCCATGGGCCCCTATATACCGCCTCCTCATGCTGCTGCCAAGTCCAGAGTCTCTCATGGGTCCCTGTACGGCCTCCCATTGCTGCTGTCTCCATCGCCACACTCTGCTGCCATGTGCCACTTTCAGGTCTCTTCACACTGCTGGTGTGTTAAATTTTTTGACATAGGGTGCAGGCAGATTACGGGCCTCACATAGCTGCTGCCAGGCCCCTAATCTGCCATGGGCCCCTATATACCGCCTCCTCATGCTGCTGCCAAGTCTAGAGTCTCTCATGGGTCCCTGTACGGCCTCCCATTGCTGCTGTCTCCATCGCCACACTCTGCTGCCATGTGCCACTTTCAGGTCTCTTCACACTGCTGGTGTGTTTAATTTTTTGACATAGGGTGCAGGCAGATTACGGGCCTCACATAGCTGCTGCCAGGCCCCTAATCTGCCATGGGCCCCTATATACCGCCTCCTCATGCTGCTGCCAAGTCTAGAGTCTCTCATGGGTCCCTGTACGGCCTCCCATTGCTGCTGTCTCCATCGCCACACTCTGCTGCCATGTGCCACTTTCAGGTCTCTTCACACTGCTGGTGTGTTTAATTTTTTGACATAGGGTGCAGGCAGATTACGGGCCTCACATAGCTGCTGCCAGGCCCCTAATCTGCCATGGGCCCCTATATACCGCCTCCTCATGCTGCTGCCAAGTCCAGAGTCTCTCATGGGTCCCTGTACGGCCTCCCATTGCTGCTGTCTCCATCGCCACACTCTGCCATGTGCCACTTTCAGGTCTCTTCACACTGCTGGTGTGTTTAATTTTTTGACATAGGGTGCAGGCAGATTACGGGCCTCACATAGCTGCTGCCAGGCCCCTAATCTGCCATGGGCCCCTATATATCGCCTCCTCATGCTGCTGCCAAGTCTAGAGTCTCTCATGGGTCCCTGTACGGCCTCCCATTGCTGCTGTCTCCATCGCCACACTCTGCTGCCATGTGCCACTTTCAGGTCTCTTCACACTGCTGGTGTGTTTAATTTTTTGACATAGGGTGCAGGCAGATTACGGGCCTCACATAGCTGCTGCCAGGCCCCTAATCTGCCATGGGCCCCTATATACCGCCTCCTCATGCTGCTGCCAAGTCTAGAGTCTCTCATGGGTCCCTGTACGGCCTCCCATTGCTGCTGTCTCCATCGCCACACTCTGCTGCCATGTGCCACTTTCAGGTCTCTTCACACTGCTGGTGTGTTTAATTTTTTGACATAGGGTGCAGGCAGATTACGGGCCTCACATAGCTGCTGCCAGGCCCCTAATCTGCCATGGGCCCCTATATACCGCCTCCTCATGCTGCTGCCAAGTCCAGAGTCTCTCATGGGTCCCTGTACGGCCTCCCATTGCTGCTGTCTCCATCGCCACACTCTGCTGCCATGTGCCACTTTCAGGTCTCTTCACACTGCTGGTGTGTTTAATTTTTTGACATAGGGTGCAGGCAGATTACGGGCCTCACATAGCTGCTGCCAGGCCCCTAATCTGCCATGGGCCCCTATATACCGCCTCCTCATGCTGCTGCCAAGTCTAGAGTCTCTCATGGGTCCCTGTACGGCCTCCCATTGCTGCTGTCTCCATCGCCACACTCTGCTGCCATGTGCCACTTTCAGGTCTCTTCACACTGCTGGTGTGTTTAATTTTTTGACATAGGGTGCAGGCAGATTACGGGCCTCACATAGCTGCTGCCAGGCCCCTAATCTGCCATGGGCCCCTATATACCGCCTCCTCATGCTGCTGCCAAGTCCAGAGTCTCTCATGGGTCCCTGTACGGCCTCCCATTGCTGCTGTCTCCATCGCCACACTCTGCTGCCATGTGCCACTTTCAGGTCTCTTCACACTGCTGGTGTGTTAAATTTTTTGACATAGGGTGCAGGCAGATTACGGGCCTCACATAGCTGCTGCCAGGCCCCTAATCTGCCATGGGCCCCTATATACCGCCTCCTCATGCTGCTGCCAAGTCTAGAGTCTCTCATGGGTCCCTGTACGGCCTCCCATTGCTGCTGTCTCCATCGCCACACTCTGCTGCCATGTGCCACTTTCAGGTCTCTTCACACTGCTGGTGTGTTTAATTTTTTGACATAGGGTGCAGGCAGATTACGGGCCTCACATAGCTGCTGCCAGGCCCCTAATCTGCCATGGGCCCCTATATACCGCCTCCTCATGCTGCTGCCAAGTCTAGAGTCTCTCATGGGTCCCTGTACGGCCTCCCATTGCTGCTGTCTCCATCGCCACACTCTGCTGCCATGTGCCACTTTCAGGTCTCTTCACACTGCTGGTGTGTTTAATTTTTTGACATAGGGTGCAGGCAGATTACGGGCCTCACATAGCTGCTGCCAGGCCCCTAATCTGCCATGGGCCCCTATATACCGCCTCCTCATGCTGCTGCCAAGTCCAGAGTCTCTCATGGGTCCCTGTACGGCCTCCCATTGCTGCTGTCTCCATCGCCACACTCTGCTGCCATGTGCCACTTTCAGGTCTCTTCACACTGCTGGTGTGTTAAATTTTTTGACATAGGGTGCTGGCAGATTACGGGCCTCCCATTGCTGCTGCCAGACATGTAATCTGCCATGGGCCCCCGTACCGACTCCTCATGCTGTGACGTTGCAACAAGGTGTAATTCAACCCTACATATGTTAGACCGCCTTTACGAACAGCTAAAGGCCATCACAGATTTCCTGATGTTAAAAGCGGATAAAGGTACTCCCTGTGTAACTTAGATGTCAGCCATTGTCAGCTCATGTGTGACACCTGCGCTTGCTCAGGCCCTTTGAGGAGGCCACGCTATTCGTGAGTCGGCAGGACTATGGGATGAATGAGGTCAAATCGGCCATGGGCCCCCGTACCGCCTGTTCACGCTGATGCTGGTCCCACAGTGTGACCTGGGTCCCTGTATGGCCTCCCATTGCTTCCACTCTGCCATGTACCTCTTTGAAATCTCCTCACACTCCTGCGGTTGTTCATTTTGTCATAGGTTGCTGGCAGATTAGCGGCCTTCCATAGGTGCCGCCAGGCCCCATATCGACCATGGGCCCCCGTACCTCCTGGTCACGCTGATGCTGAGCCCACAGTGTGACCTGGGTCCCTGTACGGCCTCCCATTGCTTCCACTCTGCCATGTGCCACTTTGAAATCTCCTCACACTCCTGCGGTTGTCCATTTTGTCATAGGTTGCTGGCAGATTACAGGCCTTCCATAGGTGCCACCAAGCCCCATATCGGCCATGGGCCCCCGTACCGCCTGGTCACGCTGCTGCTGGGCCCACAGTGTGACCTGGGTCCCTGTACCGCCTCCCATTGCTCCCACTCTGCCATGTGCCACTTTCAGGTCTCCTCACGCTCCTGCTGGTTTCCATTTTGTCATAGGTTGCTGTATGGCCTCCCATTGCTGCTGCCTCCACCGCCACACTGTGGCTCCAAACACTGGTTTTGGCCCCGTGACTGGCCAAAGGAGTGAAGTGTGCAGTGATTCTAAGATCGACGGCACTCATCTGCATGTCATACTGACAGACAGTATTATTTCTCTTCCCCAGCAGACTCCAAGGGCATTTAAATTAAAGGTACAGTGTTCTGCACTAATATTAAGTCTCTCTGAAGCCTAGAAACACCCTTTTTTAAGTTAAATTCACAGCGAATTTATTCGACTCGAATCGAATATTGTCCACGAATTCGCCGAATCAGTCGAATCGAATTTTTCATTTCTTCGCTCATCTCTAATAGTGGCTAAATGATTAGCACTTCTGCCTGCAGTACTAGGGTCATTGGTTCAAATCTGTCTGGAGTTTGCATGTTTTCCCTGTGCCTAAGTAGGTTTCCTCTGGGTAATCCAGTTTCCTCCCACACTCCAAAGACATGCTTGTAGGTTAATTGGATCCTGTCTAAATTGGCCCCAATATGTGTATGTACTAATTAGAGATGAGCGAATCGAACCTGGCGAAGTGGAATTCGTTTCGAATATCAGGAAAAATTCGATTCGCATCGAATCCGAATTTTAGCAAACTTCGGGTGCACGAATCGAATTTTTCCCGATCAGCCGGCAAAAGTGTCACTGCAGAGAGCTCCGCTATTTCTGACAGTTCTGACAGTTCATTTACAGCGGTTGAAACATTGTATCTATTTGTTTCCATTTAGGATACAGATGTTTTTATTCGGAAATAAATAGATACAATGTTTCAACCGCTGTAAATGTGAAGGAACTGTCAGAGAACTGTCAGAAATAGCGGAGCTCTCTGCAGATACACTTTTTGCTGTACTTTAATTCTTCTTCTTTTCATTCTTCTTCTTCTTTTCATTCTTCTTCTTCTTTTCATTCTTCTTTTCATTCCTCTTCTTCTTCTTTTCATTCTTCTTCTTCTTCTTTTCATTCTTCTTTTCATTCTTCTTCTTCTTTTCATTCTTCTTCTTCTTTTCATTCTTCTTCTTCTTCTTTTCATTCTTTTCATTCTTCTTCTTTTCATTCTTCTTCTTCTTCTTTTCATTCTTCTTCTTCTTCTTTTCATTCTTCTTTTCATTCTTCTTCTTCTTCTTTTCATTCTTCTTCTTTTCATTCTTCTTTTCATTCTTCTTCTTCTTCTTTTCATTCTTCTTCTTCTTCTTTTCATTCTTCTTTTCATTCTTCTCATTCTTCTTTTCATTCTTCTTTTCATTCTTCTTCTCATTCTTCTTTTCATTCTTCTTCTTTTCATTCTTCTTCTTCTTCTTTTCATTCTTCTTTTCATTCTTCTCATTCTTCTTTTCATTCTTCTTCTCATTCTTCTTTTCATTCTTCTTCTTTTCATTCTTCTTCTTCTTCTTTTCATTCTTCTTCTTCTTTTCATTCTTCTTCTTCTTCTTTTCATTCTTCTTTTCATTCTTCTTCTTCTTTTCATTCTTCTTCTTCTTCTTTTCATTCTTCTTTTCATTCTTCTTCTTCTTCTTTTCATTCTTCTTCTTCTTCTTTTCATTCTTCTTTTCATTCTTCTTCTTCTTCTTTTCATTCTTCTTCTTCTTCTTTTCATTCTTCTTTTCATTCTTCTTCTTTTCATTCTTCTTCTTCTTCTTTTCATTCTTCTTTTCATTCTTCTTCTTCTTCTTTTCATTCTTCTTCTTCTTTTCATTCTTCTTCTTCTTCTTTTCATTCTTCTTTTCATTCTTCTTCTTCTTCTTTTCATTCTTCTTTTCATTCTTCTTCTTCTTCTTTTCATTCTTCTTCTTCTTCTTTTCATTCTTCTTCTTCTTCTTTTCATTCTTCTTTTCATTCTTCTTCTTCTTCTTCTTCTTTTCATTCTTCTTTTCATTCTTCTTCTTCTTCTTTTCATTCTTCTTTTCATTCTTCTTCTTCTTCTTTTCATTCTTCTTTTCATTCTTCTTCTTCTTCTTTTCATTCTTCTTCTGCTTCATTTCATTCTTCTTTTCATTCTTCTTCTTCTTCTTTTCATTCTTCTTCTTTTCATTCTTCTTTTCATTCTTCTTCTTCTTCTTCTTCGTCATGCCCCGTGACTGCCCAAATGAGTGAATTGTGCGGTGATTCTAAGATCGACGGCACTCATCTGCATGTCATACTGACTGACAGTATTATTTCTCTTCCCCAGCAGACTCCAAGGGCATTTAAATTAAAGGTACAGTGTTCTGCACTAATATAAAGGCTCTCTGAAGCCTAGAAACCCTTTTAATAAGTTAAATTCGCGGCGAATAAATTTGCATCGAATCAAATTTCTCCCGCAAATTCGGTGAATCAGCCGAATCGAATTTTTGAATAATTCGCTCATCTCTAGTACTAATGTACGTTAGGGACCTTAGATTGTACACCCCTTGATGGCGCTATATAAGTACGTCTATTAAAATATTATATTTCAGTGGCAATAATGAATGAGACTAGAAACTTGAAACTGAATCTCGAAACCATACAGATTTACTGCACAGAACATACATTTTGAGAGGAAAAGAGCGACAGGCTTCATCTGTAAATCCAAAGATTACATTTTATTTATCCTATGACAAAGGAGAAAAATGTTTTGAGGAATTATTTACACATATTTCAAAGCGCATTTTTATAGACCAGAACTTCAGAGGTAGAGCGTGAGACAGGGCAGCTTTGTGTAAGGAATCTGTTAAACCACACTTCTTTAAAGAGTGATTGGAGATGATTTACTAAAACTGCAGAATGCAAAATATGGTGTAGCTCTGCAGGGAAACCAATCAGCTTCCAGGTTTTATTGTCAAAACTTAACTGAACAAGCTGAAGTTAGAAGCTGGTTGGCTGCCATGCACAGCTGCACCTGATTCTGAGTGCTCCAGATTTAGTAAATCTCCCCTTATATTACAAATTTCACAAATGAGGAGCAGCATGGGAAAGGTGTAGTCCATTTTTAATGATAATGCACTGAATTTAACAAAAAAATAAAAGACACTTTGTAAAAATTAGGTTTCAGGTAATAATAATGACAATCCACTGTAACACAACACAAATATTCTTGTAGAGGAAAGGACTGACCCTAGGCAAAAAGTTTATATTATGTGCTACCGTCACAATACAGTGGAAAAATTGGGTTTTGGGAGTTGGTAGTGCCCAAACACCACAGCGTGGCAGAAAAATTCCTGCAGAGCATAAGACAGACCTTGCTTTAACAAACATTCAACATTCAAATGAGAGAGGAATATTTTGGATCAGTGGTTCAAGGAAAGAATTTCCGACACCAGCGCGTCAGTCCATTCTCGACTGTAATAATTTCATTGTTCACATGTGTGTCCAATGAGAAGGAATTATTTTCATCTCTCTGCAACAAATATTTTAGCTTTTATGAGAGATTAAATAGATATCTCTGACCTACTGGTATAATTCAAAGCTGGCAGAGCCTTCGCTCGGTCTCCTGCTGAATCTTGTAGCTGAAATGACTAGGATTCTTCTTTTAGGTTAAAGAAGGTGGCAAACTCTGGCTACATAGGTGAGAATGTTTTATTGGCATCTCAGTGTTACCTCTAGCCTAGAAGCTTGCTCTGTCCTTTCAAATGCTAATTGGTGAACATATGTCTATGACTGAATACTTATCTGTAATAACATGGAATGAAACTAGATCAATTACAATTACATATTTCTACTGATCACATCTCAGCTACCCTACTCTTACGTTTATGTTACACTTAGAACCCCTTAAAATACTGTCATACCTATCACTGGAGGCTGCTGAGAGGGAATCATGTATAGTGGAGTGGAGTGGAGGTGGAAAGGGAAGAGCTAAAAGGAAGAGATGGAGTGAAGCTCTTTTCCTGATCACTTGCATTTTGGTGGTGTTCCCACTGAACTATGTAGTAAAAGGTCAGATGTCTCCTCAAATGGCTGA
This sequence comes from Staurois parvus, assembly GCF_062004578.1. NCBI lineage: Eukaryota > Metazoa > Chordata > Amphibia > Anura > Ranidae > Staurois > Staurois parvus. Next base: position 5,192,885 of record NW_028318057.1, read on the forward strand.
TTGTACTGCTACACTTGATAAGCTGAAGGCAGAGACTGCAAATAACAATGGGGCAGTCTGCTAAAAAAAAGTCCCATGTGCTGAAAGAGGACCACACATTTGAGTTCTGTGGAACAGACTGGGAGACAACAGTGCCCTGCACCCATGGAGCTCTGCCTTCTGGTGGAATAGGATGGCTGCTCCATCAACTGCTCCATCAACTTCTCTGCAATCTGCCTCTGGATGAATCCTGCCTTGCTGGAGTTGTGCTTCTCCTTTGATTTCCTCCTCTGCTCTATCAAGCACTCAGGCATGGTCAGAGACCTCATCACCACTCCCCCCTTTTCATCAGTGGAGACAATTTGGCAGTATGTTGTGGCTGTAGGAACATCACTGCTAATTGTTTGTCCTGCCCCCTCTCTCTAGGCTCCCAGTTACTCCCATACTCAACCACAGTGCCTAGTTATTGCTGCTCATCCTTTTTCAACAAATGATGTGACAACATTCTGAAACAATTCAGAAGACAGTTGATTGGGCAACATTAAGCATAGCTGTGGGTAAGGAGGCAGCATATGAGGCTTTGCAGCTGTTATGGATACAGGATGATAAAGACTTGAATAGCCGATCTATCACCTCCTCTGTGTATTCTGGCTGTATTGCACATCCAGCATATGAAAAAAAGAGCAAACGTGCCCTGCTTGTAGATGATGCACCATGTCTAGAGCTACCACTTTGGCCTGTGGACTCAATAGCTGCATGGGAACTTCTGCCTCTCCATGTAGTCCTGCCAGATATGATGCTGATAATGTAAAGCTTAATTCCTACTTTTGTTTGCAACTTTTGGAAGAGCTGCATGGGGGAAAATGGTGCTTGGGTATAATATAAACTGTGTCGCTTTAGTGGTGCACTGCAAATTGTGAATTGTGGTGCTTTGGTGTGGACTAAACATCACCTCAGTGAATTGTGGTGCTTCACTGCCAACTAAAGGTAGCTAGCACAATAAAAGACCTTAACACAATAAAACCCAAATTAAATAAAATTAAAACACAAAAAAAAGTCCCACTTTACGATATGGTATACATATGCAAAAATGGTCCCCAAATGCCAATAGAGGTGTAGTGGCAGAGCCAACACTAAAAATCCAAAATACAAGGGAAACTCGCAATATCAGTAATTCGAAAAACAACATAGTTATCTCTCCTGCTGCCACTTGCCTCACTGTGTATGGCAGCAGTGTGCTTCCAATATGCACCTTCTATAAATACTCCCTAGGCCCTAGCAGTTCATTCCTACACCATAGAAAGCCTAATGATTCTCCTGTTTGGTGAGACTGCTCCCCATGCCAAACACGCATTCACCACCTCTGAATGCTGGAAATTAGGTTTGTATTCCAGGGCCAACACCACATGACCCAACAGAATCGACCTGCTTGCACCAGCGGGAGGAAAATAGGCACAAAAGCACAGCCACAGCTCTACTGCTAGGGAGAAAGAAGAGAAGGGGGCAGATAAAAACAGAATGCCAACAGCTCAGCCCCATGACAGGGGAACACAAGGGAACAACAAACAAAACACATATCACAAAAACACAACACAAACAAAACAAAAATCTGTGCTACCACAAAGTGTACAACCCCCCCCCCAAAAAAAAAAACAAAAAAATCACAAAACAAACAAAAATAAATAGGACAAAAAATTTTTTTAGTACATATATATATATATATATATATATATATATATATATATATATATATACAAAACAAGTACAGAGACTTGTAGAGGAGGTAGATCAGAACAGCAGCATTTTTCTTGTTGACAATAATAATGCTGCTGTTATGATGTACCCCCTCTGCAAAACCCGAGGATGCCTCTATATTAGTTTGGGAAGTACTAGTTTTTAAAAGTAATTTTTTTGTGGGTGAGCACCTGGGAATTTATACCGTGGCTACCCTTGGGACTGTTATATACTCCAGGAGTCAGGCTTGGAAACCAGTAGCTATAGCAGTAGTGAGGCACCCACTGACTAGTTGGATAAGTACAGAAGCATGTGGTGGTTGACAGGTGTGGAATCTAGGTACTAGCTGGTGTTCACAAGAGCTCCTGATGGTAGAGATGGATTTTGCTGCATGTTAGTACCAGGTTACAGTCCTCAGGATTGCCCCACCAGGAGGTGAGCAAGCAAGGGTCCAGTAGCAGATATAGCAGAAAGGGATAAGCAGAAGCTTAGTCATTATACAAGCCAAGACAAGAGCAAGATATTGGCTGCAGGAAGCACAATTATCTGGAAAACAGGAAGTTCAAAGGCATGGTTTTAATAGGAAGTTCATGGGAGGAGTAAAGGGTTCAAGGTTCAAGACAAACAAGGTTCAATACAGGATCATTCAAGGAATTGTCTTGGGAACTGTCCAGCACTCCAAGTGGCTCAGCAAGAAGAGACATTGCCAGACACAACATAGCTTGTAGGTTCAGATCCAGGTCCAAACAAATCCAAACTGTTTTATAATAATTACCATCCTACCCAACTAGGAGCAAATCAATATGGTGTAAGTGTACATCTCAATAGCAAGCTAACCACGAGGATAAAAATAATCATCCTTGTATATACCCCACCACCCCTATTAAAAGGGTGCTAAAATGGTAATTTTTTTGCGTAGCTTTTAAATTATAAATCTATCTAGTTTTTCAACTTGCAAGATAACTTTGTCAAAATCCTCACCTCGAGGGTGGGGATGTGTTCTATCAAAGGCCACAAAATGTAAAGCCTTGGTATTGTAGCTATGGTGTTTACCAAAATGTCAGGCCCCAGGACTACATAGATTACATAATGCTAGATCATAGAGTCTTTGGTGAAAGCAAAGATAGAAGTTGCAACATTATCGGATCATGCACCTGTCACAAGAGAATGATATGGGGAAGAGAACAAAAAAAGACAAACACTTGGAGATTAAATGAGACACTTCTTCAGGATCAGGAGATGGTGCAGATGATTAAAAATTAAATAGAGCTATATTTTGAAAGAAATGAGAATGGAGAGGTGTCTCTAGCGACAGTGTGGGAAGCCCATAAGGCCTACATTTGAGGAATCTTAATAGCGATTGGGGCAAAAAAAAAAAAAGAAAGTAAAGAGAAAATAAATACACTCCTTAGAGAACTATTTGAATTAGAACAGATACATAAAAAGAAAATAACAAAAGAGATCAAGCAGAATGTAATAGAAAAACAAGAAGAATTAAACAATTTATTGAAGGAAGATAAGAGGAGGGTGTTTAATAAGATGAGAAATGAATGATATCGGTGGGGAGATAGACCAGGAAAATATTTAATGAGAGCTCAAAGAAAAAAGAAAGGCAGGAACTACATAGAAAAAGTAAGAGATAATAATGGAGAACTAAGATATTCTACTAAAAGTATTGCAAAAGTATTTAAAGATTATTATGGTAAGTTATATAACATCAATCCCTAACGGTCCATTAGAGAAGAGGAAGAAAGAATAAGAAAAAGACAGGTATATCTAAAAGAGGCAGGTTTACCGAAATTGAGAGAAGATCAGTTAATATCCCTTGATAAATTAATAACAAAAGAAGAAATTCAAAGTGCATTGAAGAGTACTATAGCAGGGAAAAGTCCAGGACCAGATGGGTACACTGTGAGATATAAAAAATGTAAAGGTCAATTGATACCTAAATTGAGTTTATATATGAATGCATTGGGAGGGGAGATGGAAATGAGAGAGGAATCCTTTCAAGCTCATATTACAGTGATACCGAAAGAAGGGAAATATAGTACACAGTGTTCCAGTTATAGACCTATATCCTTGCTAAATATAGACACTAAACTATATGCAAATGTTCTTGCAAATAGGTTAAAGGATTTAATGACAACAATAAACCAAAAACAGGCCACCAAAAATGACACAAATTACCGGTGTCATTAGCATATCTCCGACTCACTTGTATAAGTGTGGATACAAAAACCCAAAGACTACATACTAAACAATATGGTGGTGTGACAAGAACACACCTACCTAAAAAAGCAGGTTACTAGATGATCCACACGGAGTAATATGAATTCAAAAGAATTTTTAACAATACTTTATTTGATCACATAGATCATAGGGAGGTTAAACATAAGCACGGTGTACATATGAAAAAAATAAAATCATGTTAAAAAACACTTAGCGTCTTCAATTTAGGGTCATCTTAGCAAATAGAGCACCATATAAGGCAGAGTTGTGTAATGATGCGATAGTTATCCTGGGTTTCCGTGGTTTTCCCACTTAAATTCGAGTGAACCATGTGTTCAACAGATGTGTTCCCCATATATGTCAGGGACCTCCTGGAATGTAAGAGCTGGAACACAAAAATACATAATGTATGTATAGGAATATGAAAGCCAATTCACATCCAAAAATCACCAGGCCTCCCTCCACATTTATCAATGGATACTGCTATTACCTTCTCAATAATGAGACTATCATGCCCGCTTCTCAAATGTAGGGACTTCCTGGATAGCCACCCCAAGTAAAACAAGGTCCACAGTACCAAATGATTCTGAGGATATATATAGAGAAAAATGGTAAATATATAGATCATAGGCATCAAGTGACCCCGAAAACAAAACACACACAAGATGTGGATATATTACCATCAATAAAGATCAAGAGGACTCCTGTCAACTTGAATTAGGATCAGGTCCTTGATGCTTTTTCAAAGATGCATATGGGGGTGAGGAGCCAGGTAGTCACAGTGCGTGGATTCCAAACACATATATAGTGTGTATATAGCATATAGCAGGCCGTAGATACCTAAGTTTAATATACCCAATACAGGGTTTCCAAAAATTGCTCAATTTGAGAAGGTTATTGCGGTTTTATAAGGATGTGGCTATGTCACAGCAAAAAATGCCTGAATAGGATAGCGTATATATATATATACAGGTAGATTATCCTCCAAAGAGGGTTTCCAAAAAATTCCCCGAATATACAGGGTAAATTAGGCCCATAAAACATGCCCTATTGCCACCACATAGACTCTATAAATCTCAACAGCCGTAAGCTTTAAATAACTTGCCACCGGTGGAAGGTATGTTTCCCTGAGGGATTGCCGTTTTGCGAACCGCTGTAATAGTAGCCCAGTGGTAGTTCTCAGAGGGTCTTGGGCCTTCCTAGCAGGGAGCTGTGACACCGCCGTTCCTTCCCGCCTCGTGGGCGCCGCACCCAGTGAAGACGCCGAGCGTAGTGACGTCAATACGTTGACGCGTTTCGTCCGCCAATCACCGCAGACTTCGTCAGAACTGGGAGGGGACTTCAATCCTTCGCCTTATATGGTGCACTAATTGCATACCAAGTAGTCTCCACCTCGCCATCTTGTGTTGAAAGAATATCACTACACTAAGAATATCCAAAGTGAATTAAAACACATATCTTGAATTTTAAAAGAATGATTGCTGGATATGCAAGAGGAGCCTAATTGCTATAGATCAAATCATCCTCTAAGAGGATAATAAAGAGGAGATTATTATAAATTATAAACATATTTCTTGTTCACACTGGGAAACATCAAGACCAGGTCCACCCACCAGAGTCTCAAATATCAGTCCTATTACTATTATGCTCACCACCCAAAAGGAATAGAGAAGATTGCATAGTTAGATTCATATTTTGTCCACAGAGGTCCATATTTAATACATATATATGTTATCACAATATAGATTATAGCTCAGGGTATATAAAGAGTTCAGGGGAATTTATTTCAAAAACACCCCAAAGTTGAGTTCTGTATTTAGTCCAAATGGGACAAGTGCCCCCAGGGTATAAATCCAAAATTTTTCTTTTTGTAGGAGGACTTTGTCAAAGTCACCCCGACGAGCCGAGATATTCAGCAGGAAGATCCCTTTCACTTTTAGGCCATCTGTTTTGCCTCCGTGTACTTCTTTAAAGTGTTGTGCCAGTGGGTTCTCTTTTTCTCCCTTTCTTGCATTCCTATTTTCATTTCTAATATCTCTCAGATGTTCGCCAATCCTAGTCCTGAGGCTTCTTTTTGTTTTACCTATATATATCTTTTTACATGGACATTCTATCATGTATATCATTTTACTACTAGAGCAGTTAATAAAGCTTCGTATTTGAAATATCCTAGAGTTATCATTATTAAAAAACTGATTGGACTTATGTACAAATGGACAAATCTGACAGTGGCCACATGGAAACATACCATATACCCCAGTCCTCCTAGTTAGCCAGTTTCTTTGTGGTGCTCTCTGAAATTCTGATTGTACTAGTATATCATTTAGATTCCGAGTTCGTTTTGCTACCATGTGGGGGCTCTCACCTACCAATCTCGCTATCTCCGGATTTTGGGTTAGTAGATGCCAATGGGAGTCCAGGGCCTTCTTGACTTCACCCCATTGTTGTCCAAATTTACTTATAAATCTTACCGGTTGATTTACAGTGTTCGCAGTTACCTTTGATTTTGGTTTATTAATGAGTTCCTCTCTTGTTTTACTGAGGGCTCTTCTTTTTGCTCTTCTTAGGGTTCTATGTGAATAGCCCCTCTCTCTGAACCTCTTATAGAGTTGGATAGATTCATGTCTATACTCTATATCTTCTGTACAGTTTCTTTTTATTCTCTGAAACTGACCAATAGGAATTCCCTGTTTTAAACTCCTTGGGTGATAGCTATTAGCATGTAGAAGTGTATTGGCCGCTGTTTCCTCTCTAAATGTTTTGGTGACCAATTCATTTCCGTGGACAGAGATTGACAAATCCAAAAAGGTTATCACCTCTCTATCCACTGTGTAAGTAAGTTTGATATTTCTATCATTCTTGTTCAAAAATTCCATAAATCTTTTAAGCTCATCGATACCTCCATCCCAGACCATCAGCACATCATCAATGTATCGCAACCAAGTTATTGCGTATTGTTTATAAGAAGTGGAGGGATATACTAACTCCTCCTCCCACAGACCTAGATGTAAACACGCGAATGCCGGAGCCCAGGGTGCTCCCATGGAGGTGCCACTTATTTGCTGATAGAAGGAACCCAGGAACTGAAAACAGTTATGGGTCAGCATAAACTCCAGCAGATCCAATATAAATTCATTTTGAGCCTCCATTTCGGGAAAGTATGTCTCCAGAAAATGGGCCACCGCTTTCTGTCCCCATACATGTGGGATGGAGGTATACAATGATTCCACATCGATACCCACCAGGAGTGCACCTTTTGGTACTTTTACATTTACAATCTTTTTAAGTACATCTCCCGTGTCCCTTACATAGGATCTGAGTTTCAAGACCAGATCCTTGATTAAGTCGTCTACAAATTTGCCTATTGGTTCCAGGGGGCCACCAATAGCAGATACTATAGGGCGTCCCGGTGGTTGAGAGGGATTTTTATGTATTTTTGGGATTACATAGAAGGTGGGAATATTATATGTATCAACTAACAACATATCGCATTCCCGTTTGGTTAATAAGTTTGCTTCACGTGCCAGTCCCACTTTTTTATTTAAATCAACCACAAGTTTTGGGAACGGATTGTTATGTAGTTTACGATATGTATCCAGACTCTTCAGCTGTCGAAGCACCTCCTTCTCATATTCCACACTCTCTAGTAGTACTACATTCCCCCCTTTATCACTCTTTTTAATCACAATGTTTTTAGCATTTTTAAGTTCCCTAAGTGCTATCCTTTCACCTCTAGTGAGGTTATCAGCGTTCCTCATTGTCCAATCTATTTTTCCAAGGTCATCATGTACTAGATCTAGAAAAGTACTTAGCCATTTGTTTTCCCTGATATTAGGCATTCTTCTAGAAGGAGTTTTAAGTCTAGTGTGTCTTTTCCACTTGTTAGAAACATCCCCCTCCCCAATTTCACTATTTGTGGGGGTCTCCTCAATAAGACTAATGAGATCTCTTAATGCCTCTTGTTCCCTCTCTGAATTCAGGTCCCAGGGATTTTGTTCTTCTCTGGATAGATATGGAATTCTTAAAAGGATCTTTCTCAAAAACAAATTTAGGTCTTTATAGACCTCAAACAGGTCCATTTTATCCGTAGGAGAAAAGGTTAAACCTTTTCGCAGTAAATCATAGTGTCTTTTTTTCAATACAAAATTGGAAAGATTTATTACCTTAAGATCATTAGTTCCCCCCTCTTGGTTAATCTTTATCTCTTGTGGCTTCTGGTTCGATTTTGATTGGATGGTTTTAGGGCAACTGAGGTGCTTCTTTCTTCCTTTGTCCCATTCATTTGTTTGTTTGTTTGTTTTAGTATTCCATGGTTCTCGCCATCTGTTTTTTCCTCTAAAAAACTGACAGATCTCTTATTACTTTCATCATCATCCTCACTCATTGATGAATATCCTCTATTATTCCTAAAAAAATGTTTTTTACGTAGGTAGGTGTGTTCTTGTCACACCACCATATTGTTTAGTAAAGGATTTAATGGCAGAGTGGATTCATATGGATCAAGTGGGGTTTGTCCCAGGAAGAGAGTGTAAGAATAATGGATTAAGATCGCTATTCCTTATACAAAAAAGTAAGAGAAAAATTCCCCGTTTGTTATTGTCTGTAGATGCTGAGAAGGTGTTTGATAGATTACATTGGGGGTATATGTTGGATACATTGAAATGATAGTATGGATAAAGAAATTGTACAGTCAACCATCTTCTGCAATAAAGGTTAATGGGGAAATATCAGAGAGCTTTAAGATGTATAACGGGACCGGACAGGGATGCCCACTGTTTTTTTGTCAATCTCTTTTTCACAACCCCCCTCTTTTTGTATGCATGTTTTTTGGTTACTGGGTAGAAACCATATATTGGGTGATACAGCATATCTATGAACCTCTACCCGCTCTTATTCTTTATGCCCACTGTCACCCTTGCTGTTTGTCCTGTCCTTAGAATCCCTCTTAGCAACAATAAGGAATAACATAGATATAAAGGGAATTTGTATAGGAGAGACAGAACATAAAGTTGCGGCTTATGCTGATGATTTGCTGTTTTATGTAGGTAATCCAAGGATAACTCTACCCAATTTAATGAAAACACTGAAGGAATATGGGGAGCTGTCTAACTACCTTCAAAGGATTTATATAAAGCAAATTATATCCCATTATTAAATGAAATTAAGGATGAAGTGAGAAAACTAGGGACAGGTGGCACATCTTGGATAGGATGAATAAACCTGTTAAAAATGGTAATAGTTCCAAAAATTTTATATAAATTCCATATGATCCCAATAAAGCTGCCAGGATTGTATTTTAGAATAACGAAAAAAATTATGACAAAGTATGTTTGGTGGAAAAAAAAACCTAGAATAAGTTACAAAGTTTTAATTAGAGACAAAGAGAATGGGGGATTGGGTGTTCCTGATTTTAAAAGATATTACAATTCAGTATTGTTATCACAAATTTTTGATTGGACACAATGCACAAGGGAAAAGTTGGATAAAAGTAGAAAATGCATTAAGTAAAACACATCTGAGTAGGATAAGATGGTTACCACCTCACTGTCGTGGATTGATAGCACAAGTACATTTACACGAAATGTTTTGAAAATATGGGACACAATGCACAAGCAAATGGGATGGGAATTCAATTCAATGTTGATGCCTATTGTAAACACAGATTTTTTCCCACCGGGGAATGAAAGTTTTGTAGGGAAATGGATAAAAAAAGGAGATGCACAATTAAAAGATATAACGAAAGGCAAGGAAAATGAAAAGGAAGACTGAGCTGTTTACTAAAGTGGATGAGTGGCGGTACTGTCAACTGAAACATTTTATAGAAAAACTCCCTAGGACCTTAAGGAAAAAAAAAAAAGTGGAACCCATTTGAACATTTATTTAGTACACGGGGTGATGGGAAACATGGAACAAAAATATATAAAATTTTTACGAGGCTGACAACAAACATGATCCCTGCTTATATGGAGAAACGGGAAAGGGAATTAGGATTTAAGATAGAGGAGGATAAGCAAATAAAAATTTATAAGTTAACACATGGAAATGGAAATATGAAAGATGTAGAGATTACAAATGTTTAGCGAGGTGGTACATGACACCAAATATAGTTCACAAACAAAATAGGGACAATTCACCTTTATGTTGGTGGGGATGTGGTGAACTGGGCCACAGTGGTACATATTTGGTAGGAGTGTTATAAAATTCAGGAATACTGGGAGGAAATAATACATCAGATACAGGAAGTAACGGGGATAAAAATACCAAAGGACCCAGGGATATGTATCTTACATGGAACAGAGCTATCCGTTACAAAATATAAAAACTCTGGGTTATTGCATTATATTAACGCAGCAAAAGTTTGATCCCCAAATTCTGGAGGGAACAAGAAACACCAAAAACATCGGATTGGATAAGAAAGGTGGATCAGATATATAGAATAGAGGAACTATACCATATAGGTGAGGATAAAATAGAATATTTTTGTGAGAAAAAAATGGGAGGAGTTTAAGAAGCTTAAGTTAATGGAAAATACTTAGGGAATAGAAGTGGAAGAAAGCCCTAGGACTCCCAAAGAGAGGGGAGAGATGCAGAGTGGAGGGGGAGGGAAGGGGATGTAGTGATGGGGGGAATGGAGAAGTTTTGTAATTGTGTATTTTTTTGATGATAACAGTTTAATAAGAGTTTTTTCTCTGACTTTTACTGATGAAATGGATGAAATGTAAAAATTCAATAAAATATTAATTTATAAAAAATTGAAAACAAATGTTTAAAAATTATCATTTTGGTTATAAACTGATTTGGGTTATTTTTTTTTTTTACTAAAAAGATAACGGAATAAATTTTGGCCAAGATTTATGATGAAATATTATTTATTTGCAAAATTTTATAAGAAAAACACATTTTTTCTAAATTTTTGGACATTTTCATTTACATAGCAAAAAAAAAAATAAAATCCCAGTGGTGAATAAATACCACAAAAATAAAGCTTTATCTGTCTCAAAAAAATGCTAAAAAATTCATATGGGTACAGTCTTGCATGACCGCGCAATTGTCAAAATGTGATAGCACTGAAAGATGAAAATTGGCCTGGACAGGAAGGGGGTAAAAGTGTCCAGACTTGAAGTGGTTAAACACAAATTTTCAGGAAAAAATATAATAAAATTAATTTTATTGCAAAAACACAATGGGCTTGCATTTGCTTTTGTACAGGTGTGTGGGGCAATTTTTTTTATTTTAATATATTTTTTAATTTTTACAACTTTTTTTTTGTACTTGATTGTGATAGAAGCAGGTGACAAGTACTCTTTATGAAGACATTAGGGGTCTAATAGACCACAATGTCTCCCGTGCCCTTCACACCATCTAACCACTCACAGATCGACTTGGTTAGATGTGTCCCTTAGCTGTACTGGCCAGGAAAGGGTGCATCTGAAACCGGACATGCCATCACTTCTGGTTTCACTACTTGCATGTGAGATTGAGGCATGGATTTGCCTAGATCTCACAACGCTCTACCCCCCCCCCCCCCAGTAGTGGTAGTGTTCCCGGGCTCCGGTAAGTGCGGAAGAGGGGGGCGCTGGTGGGAGGGGAGGCAGCTGCAAAAGACTTACAGAAATCAACACCATTACTTCGTTGGAAATGACTAGAAACTAAATGATTCCGCATTGATGTACATTTATGAGAGGATACTCAATGTATCATCTATAAAATGATTGACAATCCTGTCCTCTTGAAGGAGGGCTGTTCTTAGCCCATTTCAGGGATTTTCTACTATAACCTCAATTAATATATATCGATGTTGTAAATATTTGGCTTACCTTTTAAGTGTTTCAAAATCACAGCAGTATTGTCAACCCCTACTCACCCTATGGTTTATGGTATAATTTAGTCCCAGTCCTAGCATCTATCTGTCTATAAATGCATAAATCCAGAAACAGAAGCGAGTTTTGATCATAGGTTAAAGTGAAAAATAGATTAAAAACAGATCACAGCTTGACTAAGCCTCAACAACAGTTCAGCAGGCCCAGACCAAAAGATCAAGATATCATCACTATACTTCCATCACAAATCAATGTGGCGGATGTATATTAATATCTCCTCAGCTGCCAATATCCAATGCTTCCATCTCCCCAGGTATACATTGGCAAATGATGGGGCACAGGTAGCACCCATCACCATGCACTGCACCTGTAGGTAAAAGGAATTGTTAAACATAAATATATTGTGCATGAGAATAAACTCCAAAAGTCAGGCAATTAAGCCATTCATGCATCTCTAGATGTCTCTTGCTAAGGAAAGAGGCAATAACGCCTTGGCCCTTATTGTACAAAATGTTTGAAAATAGTGTTTCAACATTGGCAATGACCAGTAAGGTTCTTGGTGTAATATAAATGTTAGCCAAAATAGTAAGAATATGTATCGTATCCTGAATGTACAAGGGTAAACCCTCCACATGTGGACCAAGGTAATCATCTATCTCTTTGCTAGCATTTTGAATCAAGCAATTTACTCTTAATAAGATTGGTATGCCTGGGGATCAGTCAAGCTTTTGTATGTTTTGAGAAGCATGTAAATATGTAATTGAGGTTCTGGCAGAAGGTCTAGCAGTGTCTCCTAACAATAAACATCTACAGATTATCACTGGAATTGGCCCATCATAAAACAGTCACAAAATCATTCAGTTCTTTCACGCATTGTCTGCAGGGTAATTAAACCCAATTAGTGGTACAGGGCATGCCATAAAATGTCTTAACCAGGGCAAATTGATATAGTAAAAGACATTTAGACCTGAAGTGACCTACAAGAGACCTCTGCCTCTCCCACAGTTTCGAAATATACATATAATTTGTAAAATCAGACAGGACCAAGATACAATTATGTATTTGAATGGAGAAGAAAATACCAAACAAATCAAGGTCACGTGACTAGGCTATCGTATACAGAATGCGAGATAGTTGTCTCCCATCTCCTGGGTGACAGACCTATCTGAGAGATATCATGTTTAGTACCTCTGGAAAGGAAATTCAATGCTGGACCATAATCTACCAGTTCCCAGAATGTAACCTGAACAACTGTTTGTAAGGACTCCATTGCCACTCCTCAGCCTCTTGAATGGTCAGATAACTTCTGGCAACACCCTCCTCATGGACAAGAAAAGAGGGGCTGCACCTGCAATTGACAGCTCTCATTTAACATCAAACAAAGGAACATCTGCAAAGACTTGAGAGCTGCATCTATCTTGATCATTGATTGGACTCTGCTGCACCAGGATTTGAAGTATTTTTCATTCTTCAACCCATTTGTTTTCTGTTGCATTGTTGTCTCTTTGTAATATCCTTTTTCTGTAAATATTTTATGTGCACCATTTTTACCTTTTCATTAGTAAACAATATTTTGAAAAGTGTTAAATTTGTATTTAATGTACTAACACAGAACTGAAAGAAACATTGTTTCTTGAAGAGTGCTACTGTAGAGTAAATCTCTAGATATGTCCATCTGTGGTGACAGTGCGTTTTACAGACATTTATTCTAAAACATAAGTGTTATTGCTAATATTGTGAGTGTTTTGTGGCAGCATAAAGAATTAATTACTTAGTTAACGAAAGCCAGTAACAATCACTCTCAGTCCCACAAGCTGGAAAATGTTTGTGCAGGGTAAGGCTGAGTGTGTCATTGTTTTGCATCAGTGACAACACGATGAGTTGACCAGCCATTTGCCACAAGTCAGTGAAAAGGACAGTGGTCTGATGCAGCGTTTGTCACAATAATAGCAATATTGCTTCCTTTGTCAGATGGCTTTACCACAACGTCCTCACTGCTGCACTGCCTTACATCCACAGTGATTTAAGGGCTCTATATTGTCTGGGAGTCAGATTTCCATCCACCATTTTATAGAATAATGTTTCAATGTCCCATGTAAATAATTTAACAAAAAGATTAATACATTAAGTTTGTGCTGGAAGATTAGCAGATTTCTTTTTATACTTCCCCATGTTTCATCCCTTCTGCTCTCCTACTACTGTGCCTTCCATTTTGGTGTCATTAAGATTGTGACCCACTCCTAAAAAAAAACAAAATGGTAGGCGTAAACTTGGAAATGGCTCCTGAAACGGTCTGTGATTGACTGATATGTGTTTCCAAACTTTATTGTGCATCACCTAAATTGCCTCCACCTTCAACACCTCATGAAAGATTGAAAAGATCTAGATCTCCATCATTGGGCTTAAATGGAAATATAACCTTTGTTTTTACTTGTAAAGTACATTTGTCAGAAAGATAGTTACCACAACATTGTGATTGTGTAGCACTGTGTGCATTGCTCTGCAGTGTGGCCAAAGTTACATCTGTCCATGAACTGTGTGAATTCCTGGAATCTAGATGGGAAAAAGCAAATGAAGATGAGGATATGCCTGATAAATTGCCATCTTCTTCTAAACCTCATATCTTAAATCCTGGTTTGTATACAATGAAGATTAATCCATCTGTACGCTCTTCCTGTCTGAAATGAAATAAGATCTCCAACATATTTTTTATATCTTTTTTTTTAATAATATCCTTACTAAGCTTTTCAAGAGAGGATTTAATCTCACCATTTCTCTTACTGTACTGTATATCTCCTTATCCGTAATTTATTAGGCCTCATGTACACTGCTGTTTCTAAATGTGAGTTTAGGAGCTTTTGGTATATTTTTGCTAAAGCCCCTGAACTCAACTCAAAAAAAGCTTATGTGTCCATGTACACATAGGCTTTTACCAGAGTTTAGGGGCAGCAGAGTTTAGGGGCAGTTAAACATTCCTCTCCTGAATGCAGAAGAAGAGAGGAACGTTTTGGCCAAAAAGCACTACACACCTCAAAAACGAGCTGCGTTTAGCATTTGGGCGTTTATCCATGTCAATGGAAAATACTCTAACCAATCAAATGAGTAAACATCTAAGCACTAAACGCAGGTAAATGTGTGTAAACGTGGCTAAACATGGTACCCCATTTACACATGTTTTTGCTGCATTTAGCATTTTTCTGCTGCCAAGAGAGCTTAACGTCTAGGGAGTTTATGTGTACATGAAGCCTTGGACAGTTCTTGAATCTCCTAATCAGGTCTGGAATTTTCTGAATCCTAATGCTGTTTCAACATATGCATTATAATTAGTGAACACTGTGTCAAATTGTTTTCCCATGTATATTTAAGCTCACTACAGACATAATTCAGAACAGGATAGTTCGTAACTATTCAAACTATTTTAGACACAATATATTGTTCAAAGGAAAAGCTATGGCAATAGAATGTGGTTTTACAGACCAAAAGTTGTTTCAATCGAAGTGTTAATGTAATAATCTCATTCTATGCTCATGTAATAATCTCATGTTTTGGCCTGCAAGATCAGTTTGAAATTGTAACCATGAATTGTCACAGAATTCAAACATAATGTAATTACTGATTACAAAGATAAACCACAAAAAAATATATTTTATGGTTGAATACCAAAAAATACTTAGTGACAATAACTCCTCAAGGAACACTGCTGATGACCTTTGTTCTAGCACTCTGTTTTGATTTGAAAAAACATTTTCCCTGGCTTTTCACATTTGCAACCGGGGTAGACTAAAATTGTCAGTTTTGTTGTCTATTGTCATAAATCAGTCTTTAGCAATGACATCTGGAGAGCATACATGCTTGAAGGAGCTCAGCAACACTGACATGCAGAAAAAGAATAAAAACACCATGAAAACTGTATCAGCTAAAAGAAAATAAAAAAAACATGGCAGTTGTTTATAATAAACAGTGCCTAATGCAGGCCATAGATGGGTCAAAAATCGGCCGATTTTTCGGCCGAAAATAAAATCGGCCGATTTTCGGATCGTTAGTGGGCGATTTGGTCGGCCGTTTTTCGGTATTTTGGCCGTTTTTTTTTTCCGGTAAAGTTGGAAAAAAATCGGCCGATTTTGCCGATCGGCCGATTTTTGCGGCAATTAGTGGGCAAATCGGCCGATTTTTTACCGATAAAAAAATCTGCGCATGAGCAGTGACCTGCAAGAGGAAGACAAAAAGAAGAAAAAGAAGAAGAGGAAGACGATGAAGAAGAGGATGAAGAAGAAGAAGAGGAAGAAGAAGAGGATGAAGAAGAAGAGGATGAGGATGAAGAAGAAGAAGAGGATGAGGATGATGAAGAAGAAGAGGATGAGGATGAAGAAGAAGAAGAGGATGAGGATGATGATGAAGAAGAGGATGAGGAAGAAGAAGAGGATGAGGAAGAAGAGGATGAGGATGAAGAAGAAGAAGATGAAGAAGAGGATGAGGATGAAGAAGAAGAAGAAGAAGAAGAGGATGATGATGATGATGATGATGATGATGAAGAAGAAGAGGATGAAGAAGAGGATGAGGATGAAGAAGAAGACGAAGAGGAGGATGAGGATGAAGAAGAAGAAGAAGAGGATGAGGATGATGATGAAGAAGAAGAGGATGAGGATGATGATGAAGAAGAAGAATAGAATGAGGATGCAGAAGAAGAAGAGGATGAGGATGATGAAGAAGAAGAGGATGAGGATGAAGAAGAAGAAGAAGAAGAGGATGAAGAAGAAGAAGAAGAAGAAGAAGAAGAGGATGAGGATGAAGAAGAGGATGAGGATGAAGAAGAAGAAGAAGAAGAGGATGAGGATGAAGAAGAGGATGAGGATGAAGAAGAAGAAGAAGAAGAAGAGGATGAGGATGAAGAAGAAGAAGAAGAAGAAGAGAATGAGGATGAAGAAGAAGAAGAAGAAGAGGATGAGGATGAGGATGAAGAAGAAGAAGAAGAAGTAGGATGAAAATAAGAAGAATTCCAGTCCAGCAAAAAGTGTCTCTGCAGAGAGCTCCGCTATTTCTGACAGTTCTCTGACAGTTCCTTGACATTTACAGCGGTTGAAACATTGTATCTATTTGTTTCCGAATAAAAACATCTGTATCCTAAATGGAAACAAATAGATACATTGTTGCAACTTCTATAAATGTCAAGGAACTGTCAGAGAACTGTCAAAGAAATAGCAGAGCTCTCTGCAGGGACACTTTTTGCCGGCTCTAGACGGGTAGAAAATCGGCCGATTTTTTTTACCATTGATGGTAACGTCGGCCACTTGAACAACCGATTTTTCGTTTTTTAAAAGAAAAATCTGCAGTTTTTCTCCCCATCTATGGCCTGCATTAGCAAACTAAATACTGTATAATCCAGTTGGGGTTAGGTTTAGGTTCACACTAATGAAGCTGCATAAACATGCATTTTTCTGTGAGTTTTTGTAGTGCATTTTTGTTACACAGGTTCTTGATACATTTTCATGCTTTATGTGTGTTTTTGATGGTTGTTGGTTGGTCATGGTTGTTAAACACAAAACCCTGCCAAAAAACTCACCAAAAAAAAAAAGTACATGTGCTCCAATTGACGTCTATAGGGCCAAAATGCACTATACTGCACCAAAATAAGCACCTGCCCCTTTTCAAAAATCACATTGCTCCATGTTGTATTGATGTGAATGGGCAACATAGAATCATTTGATTTCCATTATTATGCATTGCACCTCATGGGCAGACACAGGAAAAATCAAACTAGTGTGAATAGGGCCTTAAAACTAATTACATTTCCATTATTTGAATAGATTTCATTCATCTAGGAGCACAAAAGATGGGGTTCACTCTGCTAGAAAGCTGGGTGAGTTTTCCATTATGTGCTTATTTATACTCAAGAATAATAGTCATCCCAGAAAGTATGTAGAAGTGTCAGGTTTTAATACTCATACTTTCTATACATGAAGCTACTATAGAGAAATTAATGAAATTGTTACCTCTACTCAGAGTAAAGTATATATTTTTCAAACCATATGAACATTTGAAAATAAAGAACTCCATAAAAGTCTTCAATACTGGCAGGATAAGCGTAAAGTTGTGAATTACATTTTCCTACCATGTGCCATAAGAAGATATGCTATTCTAAACTTAATTTAGAAGACTACGGGACTATTCACAATGCGCAGACCTTCTCCCGTATGTGCAGTGGGAACCTGGCTGTGAAGCCGCAGGCGGGGAGAGAGGAACCCAGATAGTGTGAACACACCACTGGATTGTAGGACAGGTAAGTGTCTGTTTTTTAAAAGTCAGCAGCTACAGTTTTTGTAGCTGCTGACTTTTATCTTTTTCACTGGAGACTGGAGCTCCAGTTTAATATATGGGCTAATCTTTTAATGTTATACTTTATGCTTTCCCAGGTAGAGCAATTTAGTTTACATTTCTGTTCCCTGTCAGCAGGAATCCCTCAAGAGATACATTGAGAAATATTTCACTAATGTTCTAGAGTCGTGTTCTTTGATGTCCCAGTTCTTTATTTCAAACCCAGTCCTTACCATGCCATGGCTAGCACTAATAGCTTTACTGTTGCTCCACAATGGAGAGAAATGTTAGAAATATTACATTATAACAGCATGATGTATTTCTCTGTTGGTTAGGAAAACAAACTCATTTGATGCAGTTACAACACTGTTGCGTAAGTATGACGGCCACCCAACAATGTGTTAATCATGGTCAAAACCTTTATGTCCACATGCTGTCACTTCCTGATAGTTGTAGATATTTGGTTCTGTAATCATATTTTGTATTTTTAATTAGGGCTCACAAGACATATTATTTTTAATTTCTTTGTGAACAGTTCAATTTATCATGCAGCATTACAATTTACATTGCCAAAAATGTCTCTGTTAAGTACAACTGCAAAACAATGCATTTCCAGAAAGGTGCTCACATAAACAAATGTGCCTTTTCTGACTTCTATATGGCACTGCAATTTTGAAGAAGTGACCAAAACATGAAAACATTAATTATGAGCTGTTGAAATTACAGCCAATTACAGTACACCAGCCAAATCACCATCAAATCTAGCCACATTGCCCATAAATTCAGCAGCCACCAGCAACTATGGATTCATAAAAAATAAAGACTATAATTGAGAATACAGCTCATGTGTTCACTGTAATCTGAGGATACAACTTCCCTATTTACTCAAGAGTGGTGTTAACACTATTCAATGTGCTTGTTTTATATTTATATTATTATAATTTGCTGTTAATGATGATTTCAACGTAACCATCAGCTACATATGGCCAAGTACAGCACTGTGGTAAAGTTTTAGGCAGGTTTAAAGAACGCTTTCAAAACTGTATATTTTAATTGTTTATTTTTTATCAATTTGCAAAGTGAGCAGACAGAAGAAAAATTTTAATCATATCATTATTTGATTATCAATTGGTTTCAAACCTGCATCAATTCTTCTAGCCATTGATTATATGTACAGTAGCAATGTCTTTGCAGTGGAAGTGAAAATGGATCAAGTTTCTTTTTTCTGTCCATGTGTAGACCACGTCTAAACGATTGAAAATATGTTTCAAAAAGTATATGTTTGTATTGAGATACATTCCAGAAGTTGTTTCCTTTTTCCCCCTAACTAGTCAGAACTTATCAGTAATGTATGTAGCAAGATGCAGGGAAGAGGAGTCCCTGAAGGATACGATTTGTGTAACCACTGAAAACAGCTGCAAACTGCATACCACAGTTTTCAAGTGTAAACAAAAAACTTAAGTGTGCTAAATATACAGTAACTGGTCACATAAAATGTTTGTTTTAGTTGGAATTACTAAATTCCATGTACAGAGAATATCCCACACTACACAAACACAAAAGAATAAGAAAAGGCAAGAAGAGATTTTATATATATATATATATATATATATATATATATATATACACAGTGAGGAACAGAAGTATTTGAACACCCTGCGATTTTGCAAGTTCTCCCACTTAGAAATCATGAAGGGGTCTGAAATTCACATTGTAGGTGCATTCCCACTCTGAGAAACAGAATTTAAAAAAAAATTCAGGAAATCACACTGTATAATTTTTAAAGAATTTATTTGTCTTGCACTGCTGAACATAAGTATTTGAACACCTGAGAAAATCAGTGTTAATATTTGGTACAGAAGCCTTTGTTTGCAATTACAGAGGTTAAACGTTTCCTGTAGTTCTTGACCAGGTTTGCACACACTGCAACAGGGATTTTGGCCCACTCCTCCACACAGATCTCCTCTAGATCTGTCAGGTTTAGGGGCTGTCGCTGAGCAACACGGAGTTTCAGCTCCCTCCAAAGATGTTCAATTGGATTTAGGTCTGGAGACTGGCTAGGCCACTCCAGAACCTTGATATGCTTCATACGGATCCACTCCTTGGTTATCCTGGCTGTGTGCTTCGAGTTGTTGTCATATTGGAAGACCCAGCCACGACCCATCTTCAATGCTCTGACTGAGGGAAGAAGGTTGTTGCTCAAAATCTCACACTAAATGGCCCCATTCATCCTCTCCTTAATACAGTGCAGTCATCCTGTCCCCTTTGCAGACAAACACCCCCAAAGCATGATGTTACCACCCCCATGCTTCACAGTAGGGATGGTGTTCTTGGGATGCAACTCATCCTTCTTTTTCCTACAAACACGACGATTGAAGTTTAGACCAAAAAGTTCTACTTTGGTCTCATCTGACCACATGACTTTCTCCCATGCCTCCTCTGGATCATCCAGATGGTCATTGGCAAACTTCAGACGGGCCTGGACATGTGATGACTTGAGCACGGGAACCTTCCGTGGAATGCATGATTTGAAACCATGACGGCGTAGTGTTCTACCGACAGTGACCTTTGAAACTGTGGTCCCAGCTCTCTTCATGTCATTGACCAGCTCCTCCCTTGTAGTTCTGGGCTGATTCCTCACCTTTCTTATCATCAGTGATACCCCATGAGGTGGGATCTTGCATGGAGCCCCAGTCCGAGGGAGACCGACAGTCGTCTTTAGCCTCTTCCATTTTCTAACAATTGCTCCAACAGTTGATCTATTTTCACCAAGCTGCTTGGCAATTGCCCCTTATCCCTTTCCAGCCTTGTGGAGGTCCACAATTTTGTCTCTGGTGTCTTTTGACAGCTCTTTAGTCTTGCCCATGGTAGTAGTTGGCGTCTGACTGACTGTGGGGTGGACAGGTGTCTTTAAAGAGCTCAGACAGGTGCTACTAAGTTAGATTAATAAGTGGAGTAGAGGTGGACTTTTTAAAGGCACATTAACAGGTCTATGAGAGCCAGAATTCTTGCTGTTTCTTAGGTGTTCAAATACTTATGTTCAGCAGTGCAAGACAAATAAATTCTTTAAAAATCATACAATGTGATTTCCTGAATTTTTTTTTTAAATTCTGTCTCTCAGAGTGGGAATGCACCTACAATGTGAATTTCAGACCCCTCCATGATTTCTAAGTGGGAGAACTTGCAAAATTGCAGGGTGTTCAAATACTTCTGTTCCTCACTGTATACCCACACACATATACAATATATATATACACACACACACACAGTTGTGCTCAAAAGTTTGCAGAGCTGGTAATACGTAGTTTGTACCATTTTTGAAGAAAACATGAGTGAGCAGGCAAAACACATTTCTTTTATTTCTTATGGGATTTATATTCAACTGTAGGTCATAACATAATGGCACAACCTAAAACAAACACAAAAACATGGTAACAGTAAACACATGAAATAACTCCTGTTCAAAAATCTGCCTACCCTTAGTTCTTAATAGTGTCTATTGCCCCCTTTAACATCAATGACAGCATGCAGTCTTTTGTAATAGTTGCCTATGTGGCCCTAAAGTTCTGCAGGTGGTATGACTGCCTATTTGTCGTGGCAAAATGCCTCCTGGTCATGCAAAGTCTTCGGTCGTCTTGCATGAACCGCACGTTAGAGATCTCCCCAGAGTGGCTCAATGATATTAAGGTCAGGAGACTGTGATGGCCACTCCAGAACCTTCACCTCTCCCTGCTGTAACCACTGGAGGGTCAACATGGCCTTGTTCTTAGGGTCATTGTCGAATTGTAAAGTCCAAGAGTATCCCATGCACAGCTTTCGTGCAGAAGAATGCAAATTGTCTGCCAGTATTTTCTGATAAAATGCCATCAATTTTCACAAGATTCCCTGTGCCTTTAGAGCTCACCCCCCCCCCCCCAAAAAAAACAAAAAACATCACTGTGCTTCACTGTGGGGATGGTATTCTTGTTGCTATAAGCCTTCTTGACCCCTTTCCAAACATAATGCCTATGGTTGTGACCATAAAGCTCTATTTTGGTTTCGTCACTCCAGACTACAGTATGCTAGAAACTGTGAGGTATGTCAATGTCTTGTCGGGCATATTGTAACTGGGCTTTTTTGTGACACTGGCACAGCTTCTTTCTGGGAACTCGAACATGCAGCCCATGTGGGTTTTTCTTTGTAGACCCAACAATTCTTCTGGCAGTTGTGGCTGCAAATGTTCTTAGTTCAATCTTTAACCACTTGCCTACCGGGCACTTATACCCCCTTCCTTACCAGGCCAATTTTCAGCTTTCAGCGCTGCCGCACTTTGATTGACAATTGCGCGGTCATGCAACATTGTACCCATATGAAATTTTGATCATTTTTTTCTCACAAATAGAGCTTTCTTTTGGTGGTATTTAATCGCCACTGGGCGCTTTACTTTTTGTGCTATAAATTAAAAAAAGTGCAAAAAATTTGAAAAAAAAAAAAGTTTATTTGTTTCTTTTATAAAATTTTTCAAACAGGTATTTTTTCTCCTTCACTGATTTGCGTTGATGAGGCGGCACTGATGGGCACTGATAGGCGGCACTGATGGGCACTGATAGGCAGCACTAAAGGGCACTGATAGGCAGTACTAATGAGGTGGCACGGATAGGCGGCACTGATAGACAGCACTAATTAGGGGTCACGGATAGGCGGCACTGATATGCAGCACTGATAGGCGGCACTGATAGGTGACACTGATGATGGGTACTGATAGACGGCACTGACTGGCACAACCCCTGGGCACTGACTGGTGGCACTGACTGGCAGCACTGCTGGGCTGCACTGGTGGGTGGCACTGGTGGACAGCACTGGTGGGTGGGCACAGGTGGGTGGCACTGGTGGGCACAGGTGGGTGGCACTGGTGGGCACAGGTGGGTGGGCACAGGTGGGTGGCACTGCTGGGCACATGTAGGTGGCACTTCTGGGCACAGGTAGGTGGCACTGCAGAGTGGCACAGGTGGGTGCACTGCTGGGCACAGGTGGGGGCACTGCTGGGCACAGGTGGGGGCACTGCTGGGCACAGGTGGGGGCACTGCTGGGAATGGGTGGGCGGGGCTAGTGGGCGCACTGCTGATCGGAACTTGCGGGGGTCACTGCTGGGCACCGATCATCAGGGCACTGATCATCAGTGCCCTGATGATCGGTGCCGATCCCCGCTCTGACAACTGCCGGTTCTCGGCAGTACTTTCCTCACGATCTGACAGCGTGAGGAAAGTGCAGCCGAGAACCGGCACTTGCATTTTCCTGTGATCAGCGTGTCATTGGACACCGCTGATCACGTGGTAAAAGGCCGGTGGGATCGGCCTTTCACCACATCACGTGATCAGCTGTGTCCGTAGGACACAGCGATCACGGAGATCGCTGGGTGCGCGCCCCCTGGGGCGCGCAGGAGAGCGCGTTCTGGGAGGACGTCATATGACGTCCACTCAGAACTGGCCGGCCGCGGTGAAGCCGTCTTTCGGCTATGCGCGGTCGGCAAGTGGTTAAACATTTTTTACTGACAAAACAAGAACATTTTACTGATGGAGCACATTTTTTACTGGCAACCTGAAAAATTACATTAAACACTTAGACAATCAATATTTAAACCGTATAAACACAATATGGAAATGCTGACAATACCCATAATAATTAATTTGATTGGTTTACACTTATAACAATCAACATGGCATGACAAATTATCAGCCCCTGATATATACAGACAGTTCCATCAATCACTGATTTTTATAAACTGTAAATTTAATGATGGTTGTCAACCCTGGTAAGGAATTCTTTACTGTTAGAACTCTCTTCCACAGTTGATGGTGTCAGTTAGAAGAGTACATAAATTAAAAAAACTTTTAGCAAGTTACAAGGATATTGGAAATAGTAGCGACACACACACGCACATTGAACAGGAACAAGAAGGCACTCATTTGATGGCCCCTGGATTAAGCAGGGTATTCCTTGTGTTACGGAGCGGTAATGGGTGTGCATTTTTTTTATCTCCTGCTGATGAGATCAGTATTTATGGATTATTATGAGTTATGTGTACTTTTTCTTATGTGTACTTTATAATGAAAACATTTGTATAATTTGTTTTCTTTTTTGTAGTCATACATCACTGTAATCATGGTTTGTTAACTTCTATTTAATTTGACAACATATGGTCCTAATGAAGCAGGGTGACCTGAGAAACTTGTAGACCAATCTATGTTACTTTGATCATCATACGTGACCCAATTTACATGGTTTATGTATCATATGTTTTTAATGTGATACTGTTTATGAGATGTGTAATAAAGAATGCTTTTCTGTCAATTTAAGATGTGGGCAGGGCCAGCTCGGCCGTGAACATGACGTGGCCTCTCTTTTTTTCCCCATGTATGCGCTTACCAAGGCAGGGCCACGTTCATGTGACTTTCAATATTAGGGCAGCTCCCCGGATTAAATGTGAGCCGCATACCTTGTGCACTGGCACTGAAACCTGAATCTTTGCTGAATGAGCAATGCACCCATGAACCTCCCTGCTTGCATGACTTGACTCAATAACTTCTTCTGTACCTGTGGCTAGGTCCCTAAGGTCTCCACCATGTGTATTCAGTTTTAGTAGCTGGACATTGACAGCTCGGGAAAAAAACAGTATACCACTCCCCTCGCTATTCAGAAAACCCGTCACGCCTGCCGGTACTGTCCTTCCACTGTCTGGCTGTAATATAATTCCCTTGCGTTAATTACTCTAAGAAATGACATGTCCTTCTCTTCAGTGTGTGTGTGCGTGTGTGTGTGCGTGTGTGTGCGTGTGTGTGTAAAACAGGCCCTGTTCTTATACGACCATTGCACCCTTTTGCAGTAACTTTAGACAAGGCATGCAACAGTTAATGGAACTATACTGAGCATACTCAACAGTACAGTCCAGAAGTGCAATAACAGTCTTCCCCTAATGAACATAGGCTGGTTAATGAATACCTTCCTAGGTAAGAGTCCATAGCGTGAAAGAGACCTGGTTCCAAGGGATCTCCTCTCTCCAGTGCCTTTCATCTCCTTTCCACGCAGACCAGAGAGCAGGGCTCTAAGCAGAGCCCTCCACCTTTTTAATAGCAGCAAAAGGAGAAGAGCCTAACTAACTACATAGTACAATCACAATACTTACACAGGAATTTTGCAGTGCAAGCAGGGCTTAAAATACACACAGACACCCTGTAAGCACCTGCTTACAAGTTGGTGTATATTTGACTTCTGATGGCATATTTAAATTCACATTTATGTGATTAGTGTTTCTTCGATATTATGATTATGGGATGACGCCTCTGGGAGTCTTGAATTAGACATATACAGTTGTGTTCAAAATAATAGCAGTCAGACATCACTAACCTGATCAATCACTGTTTTTGGTAGAAATTATATTTCTACATGGAAAATAATTTACTAGCAGGTGTAGTAGAGTAATAGAAATCCAACAGACCCAACAGTCATGACATGCATGCTGCTGATTCTGTGTAATTGAATCACTAATTGAAAGGGGCATGTTCAAAATAATAGCAGTGTGGAGTTCTATTAGTGAGGTCATTCACTCTTTGAAAAACAGGTGGCAATTATTGCCCTTATTTAAGGAAAGAAGGCAGCAAATGTTGTACATGCTGGTTACAGTGCAATTCTCTCTGAAATTCTGAGGAAAATGGGTCGTTCTAGACATTGTTCAGAAGAACAGCGTACCTTGATTAAAAAGTTGATTGGAGAAGGGAAAACATATAAAGAACTGCAGAAAAAGATAGGCTGCTCAGCTAAAATGATCGCAAATGCTTTAAAATGGTAACCAAAACCTGAAAGACATGGAAGAAAGCAAAAAACTACCATTCGAATGGATAGAAGAATAGCCAAAATGGCAAGGACTCAGCCAACAATCAGCTCCAGGAAGATCAAAGAAGGTCTAAAGTTACCTGTGAGTACTGTTACAATTAGAAGACGCCTATGTGAAGCCAAGCTATCTGCAAGAAGCCCCCGCAAAGTCCCACTGTTGAAAAAAAGACATGTGCTGAAGAGGTTACAATTTGCCAAAGAGCACATTGACTGGCCTAAATAGAAATGGCGCAACATTTTGTGGACTGCTGAAAGTAAGATTGTTCTTTTTGGGTCTAGTGGCCGGAGACAGTTTGTCAGACGACCCTAAAACACTGAATTCAAGCCACAGTACACTGTGGAGACAGCGAAGCATGGTTGCGCAAGCATCCTGCTATGGGGATGCTTCTCATAATACACTGTTGGGCCTATTTATCGCATACAGGGATCATGGATCAGTTTGAATACATCAGAATACTTGAAGAGGTCATGCTGCCTTATGCTGAAGAGGAAATGCCCTTGAAATGAGTGTTCCAACAAGACAACGACCCCAAACACACCAGTAAACGTGCAACATCTTGGTTCCAGACCAACAAGATTGACGTTATGGAGTGGCCAGCCCAATCCCCGGATCTTAATCCAATAGAAAACTTGTGGGGTGACATCAAAAATGCAGTTTCTGAGGCAAAACCAAGAAATAGAGAAGAACTGTGGAATGTAGTCCAATCATCTTGGGCTGGAATACCTGTTCACAGGTGCCAGAAGTTGGTTGACTCCATGCAACACAGATGTACAGCAGTTCTCAGAAACAGTGGTTATACAACTACTGTAAATATTAATTAAGTGATTCAAAGGAAAGCAAAATCTTCAAACATTTTTCAGTTTATATAGTGAATGTTTGAGTTTGTATACAAACACTGCTATTTTTTTGAACGGTCTAATATTCACTTTTCTTCAATTTGTTTAGAGGAACAACAAAAATTTGATATATTTTTCTTCATGTTTTGATTTGGAATAGAATGTGTAGTGTTCCCAATGCATTTGTGTGTATGCAAATAAAAGCTATTAGAAGGATTTTGAGCTTTATTCACATTTTTCAACACACTGCTATTATTTTGAACACAACTGTAAATATGGTCCACTCTTCACCTTAGTCAATGGGCTCCTGCCGAATCTCCTAGCCTGCCACAATTGACTTCTGAGTCACTTCCGTTGCCCTGCAGATGTTATCCACACCTGATACCCCTGCTAGAGTGTGCCCGTTACTGACTCCTGCCACCATTACTTGCTGATGCCAGCTCTGCTGGCCAATATTACCAGTTCCTGATACCTTTCCTGTCCTGTTGCTCCCACTTTTGCCAGTTTCTTCAGGTACAGAACTCCAGGCTTGCTATCATTAATAGCTCCTGGCACCTCTCCTTGTCGGCCACATTACTATCTTTTGCCATCTCTCTTGGATTGTCACCAGTACTAGCTCCTTCTACCTCTGTTGGACTGTTAATTGTACACGCTCCTGTCAGCTCTTCTGACCTGCTGTCAGGGCTCCCAGGTATGACCAGAGGTGTGTGACTGAAGCAGGGAAACGCAGACTTCAGATATGTGATTAACAATGTAATTTATTAACACTAACAATACAAACATAAACGCAGTGCAATACTAAACATAATACAGTGCAAACAAACCCAACCAACCACCCACAGATAACAGTACATACAAGCAAGCGTCGTCAGGCAGGCCGAGTCAATATCAATTGGGCAGGTAGGTACAGGGGGAGCAAGCGGAGAATGGTCGGGGTCACAGGCCAGGTTCAGCAGGTAGCAAGCAGCGTAGTACAGAGGGTCAGGCAGAGGGATGGTCAGGGTCACAAGCCAGGGATCAGAACAGGTAGCAAGCAGCGTAGTACAGAGGGTCAGGCAGAGGGATGGTCAGGGTCACAAGCCAGGGATCAGAACAGGTAGCAAAGGAACAGAAACAGGATGCAGGACAGATACAGGGCCCAGGACAAACACAACACCAAGGCAGAGTCTGCAAGTCTGGCCATCCCTTAAATACACCAGTATCATCAGTTCCAGGTGTTAGCTGGCTGAAAGGTTGAGTCTCTGATTGCTGGGAGCACCCGCTGGCCAGCCCTGGTACTGCAGATCAAAAGGCAGGTGAGTCCCACCATTGCTGGCCAGTCCATTCCTGACACCTGCTTCTGCCAACATTACCAGCTCATGTCAGCTCTGATGGGCTGCCACCATTACTAGTTCCTACTATCTCTCCTGGCCTGCCAAAATTACCCCTTCCTGACAACTCTGCTGGTCTTCCACCGTTACCAGCTCCTGTGGCCTCTCCTGCCCTATTTCAGTGGTTTGGCACTGAGAAGATGCCACACGTTTCCACAGCTGGAGTGGAAAGTCTGTAATGTTTGTTGCAGGGCAAATCCTGTGTTGCACCTCAAAGTCTGCAGCCTATTCTGATGCTCACGTACTGCAAAGATGTCACACATAATGGTTCTAAAGCTGGGACTATGTAAAATTTCTAATGTTAGCTTCAGGGTAAATCATGTTCTGTGTTCCTTAATTTGCAGCGTATTCCATTTCTGTGGTACTCAAAAATATTTGTGACTATTGTGACTAGGCCCAATCAATATAATACACTCTCCAGCAAATGCACATTTTTTGTTGTTATTTTTCTGAAATAATAAACCTATTTTTTTTCACAATAATATATGCCTGGAAGTCTGGTAAATTGCATGTATTATTATTCATTATTTTTACATCTGGTAAATTGCAAACTGAGTGGGTGAATGGAAATTCATACTAAACACAGTGTCACCCTAATTTCTCCAAAAAACACAAGTCTGCAATTAAAACGGTCGGTCTTCTAATTAATTCTAGCTATATTAATTTAAAGTGATTACACTGATGTACGCTCACCGGCCACTTTATTAGGTGCAGCTTGCTAGTACTTGCTAGGCTGGACCCCCTTTTGCCTTCAGAACTGCCTTAATTCTTCATGACATAGATTCAAACAAGGTGTTGGAAACATTCCACAGATATTTTGGTCCATATTGGCATGAGTTACTGTTGCCTTTCTATCCCCTCGAACCAGTCTGCCCATTCCCCTCGGACCTCTGACATCAAGAAGGCATTTTCATTCACACAACTGCCACTCACTGGATATTTTTTCGCTTTTTTGGACCATTCTCTGTAAACCCTAGAGATGGTTGTGCGTGAAAATCCCAGTAGATCAGCAGTTTTTGAAATACTCAGAGCAGCCCGTCTGGCACCAACATCCATGTCATGTTCAAAGTCACTTAAATCCCCTTTCTTCCCATTCTGATGCTCGGTTTGAACTTCAGCTAGTTGTCTTCATCACATCTAAATGCTTAAATGCATTGAGTTGCTGCCATGTGATTGGCTGATTAGCAATTTGTGCTACCAAGCAATTAAGAAGGTGTACCTAATAAAGTGGCTGGTGAGTGTATGAGAAGATGTCAATCAGTTAAATGCCAACACATATATGTTACAATGTCAAGCAGGTGTACCACCAAACATATTAAATCTCCTAAGCGATATATATATCCAATTGATATTATATTTTGTATCTATCAAAACATGATTTGCTATTCAATAATATGCTGAATATCAGATTGTAAAACCTTATCATCTGGAAGTATTGATATAGTTTGAATAAATGTCATTAAGGACATATCTGCTGGAACATCATAAAACACTTCCGCACACTACTTAGACCCTTTTAATGGTTTTGTCATTTTTGTACACAACTTCTTCAGGTCATTCACATCATGTCATACTTGCATAGGCAGGTAAAGGCTGCTGCAGAAAACATTAGCATTTACAGAAGCACAATTGTGTACAGCCATGCACTTCAGTGGCTGGTTGTACATGCCACCTGTAGCTCCCCATGTCGCAAAGGTGCGCACCAGAGACTGACGCAGTCTGCCATTTTGTTAAGAGTAGCCATGTTATTTCTTCATTCTTCCCCCCTCTCACTCTGAGAGGCACAGTGACAGATGTGTGTGCGTTAAAAGTGTCACAGGCCAGATCCCAGCAGGGAGCCATGAGGTGCCTCACTGTCCCAAGAACCTGTGGCATTTCACACCTTGGAAGAGATAAGACAAGCTTTCTCAGGAGTTGAAAGTGATTCTGACCTAATGAACCTAATTCAGGGTAGGTGACAGAATCAGATAACACTCCTCAAAATCCATTTTTCCCCTATGTCTCATATCTTGGAATATGAGAAACTTACATAAAAACCAGACATACCGTCAGATTGGCTAGGAGGAGCCGAACAGTTTGATGGGTCACTCGATTCGTCTCGCATACACAGGAAAGCAGAAAAATAGATCTTGTGAACCGTTCAGTATAGAATTACATAATTCATATCTAATCAATCCTCAGACTTGTCTGCATCATAATCTACCCACGGGTGGCATGTCACTTGTGCAGATGGGAAATTATGGGCCAAATATGAGTTATGAAAGATTTTGGCTCTAGCTTAGGCCTACGCCCAGATGTTCCCTTCCAAACGGGGTATTGGTCCTTTGACTTCAGCAACACCCCCTGCTGGGAACTACAAATTGGGCTGTCAGGCCTAAGATTAGGAGTTGAAGAATTCTCCCATCTTTACCATCGTAACATAGGGAGATCAAAAAGCACCCTTCTGCTCTGAAACTTGGATATGCTAACCCAGGACTTTGGCAAGTACCTTAACCCTTTCACCTCTATGGTTCTTTGTATATATTTATATATATATCTTAGTTAAATCTTTGTTCTGTAAATATTTTTATTGCTCCCGTTTGACCTTTTAGTAATAAATCTTTCTTTCTGAAAGTGTTGAACTGTTTCTATAGCTCTGTATTGCAATTTACGAATCCCTGCCTCTAAAGAGAATACTACTGTTTGTTTAAACCTCTGTATAACTGGCCTGTGGACCATTTTATACAGATGATTATTTCAATCATTATAGTGTTATAGCTGATAACGTCGAGTTTCCTCTTTCTCGGAACAAAAAGGAGGTGGTGTCAGTGTGGAGGGTTAGTTGCGTAATTAACCCGACCCAGTAACAATCGCTCAGGCTGCCGGTACATCGATCTGTATCCATTAGCTGGAAAATCGTTGTGCAGGGTGCAGCTGGGTGTGGTATTGTTACGCACGTCACATCGCGGTTTCAGATCAGTTAGCCCTTTGGTCACGAGTTTGGGTGAGAAGGTCTGGGGTCTGATGCCGCGATCGTGACACCCCAAGTAAGGCAAAACACTGGGAGGTTCACGCTAGAGCTCTTTAGCGTCTGCAAATGTGTGTGCATGTATCTCTAGTCCCAATTCAAGCTCTAAAAAGCATCAGGGCTCCAGACCAGAATTTATTCCCAGGCCTGAGAAGAAAAAAGCTTCTTTTTTCCATAACAGACACAAATCTGGTGTCCCTCACCAAGTGTAGGTGAGAAGACTAGGTTACACACATACACTGTCCATAACATTTAAATATATACGGTATATAAATATATAATATCTGATTACTTGACATTTGTTTACAAGGCATTTAATCCAATATATGTGGAGCTTGATAATGTAGCACCCTTCTAGTTTAGCTAGGGGCAGCTAGATTCTAATGGTTAGACAGGAGCTGTTAGCAGCTCAGGTGTCATAGCCAGAGGGGTCAATTTGTGGTCAGGGCTGAGAGGCACTGTAGGTCATCCCCTCTGGAATTTCCCCCTGCTCTGAGGCTTTTGGAGGAGGGCCTTGGAGGCATTGTGTGGATCTGAGGAGTGGCTGGCTGCACTCTTGAGAAGGACAGAAGAAGGACAGAAGAAGAAGTGAGGCTGGAGGAGAAAGGGTGCAAGGAGGCCTAGTAAGATAGGGCCTACCTGTGAGTCTGGAGCTAGAAAGGAGGAAAACTCCTGAGCCCCTGAGTGAGGACCACCGGTATGGCAGAGAAGGAGCAGCCCTGCTGATAGGCCTGGTAGTAGCAGCCAACCTGCAAGTGGTACAGGAGAGAATCTGAGTGAGTACACCTGCCCCCCTGGTGGATAGGGGAATAGCCCCCCCCCCCCACTAGTGACTGTTCACCTATTTAAAGGGGCAGGAGTCAGATCTCCTGCTAAGGAAAATCCCAGATTGCCAGGTGAAGAGGAGCATTTCATCTAGGGTCTGGAGTGGTACATCATGGAGATGCTGGCTAGCTCTCCAACAGAGACTGTATTGCCGAAGAGAAGCTTGTGAACAGTTCTAGGAAGTTTTTCCTCAGCTGTCGGTTCCCTTGGGCATCCTGTACCTCCCTTAATCTATCCCAGTTCTAAATCCCCTCAATAAACAACAAAACAACAGCTCAAGGACTGAATTCTGACTGTGAATGCAAGCTTGTATGAAGAATGCTGATTTCCTGGCTGTGGAGGACTATAGGGGGACCCAATTCATCGGCAACCCCTTAGCGGGTAGTGCTACAATTGCATTGTGGTTTATATGATTCTGCTAATGCATGTATGATATACAGTATGTTGTATGATTTCATATCTTTGTAGATTGTTTTTGTATTGTTAGCAATCCACGCACAAAATTGTCCATGAGTCCTGTAAAGATTACCTGCTTCAAAACTATTGTATTCATATGTTACATTTAGGAGACTTGTAACAACTTGAAAGATTATTTGGTTGTTACATAGAACTCATGGGAAAATATTTGATTATGTTCTAGCATGTGTCCAGCTTTGTTGGCAGGCTGTTAGTATGTGATCATCAGCTCTGTACTTTCCAGCAACCCTTACTTTCACTTTCCAGTCTGGCAGAATCCTGTTCATAAAAAATAGAGCAAACATACTCTGAGCTATCAAGACAGGGCTCTCAGCTTCACTGTAAGTTAGAAATATTATCAATTTACCTAAAATGTAAAGTGAACTGAATAATAAAATGTTAATGAAGTGTGCTTAAAGTACACTTAAATTGTACATTTTCCTGCCTCCCCTGTCTACTGTCCCTGTTCCAGAAAAATATTGCCCATAAATCATACAGTGGCTTGTCAAAATCCTCTGTGATGTCCTGTGCTTGCCCTGAAACTCAGAACCTAATTAGTAAAGCTTTACTGGACCATAAACGGACAAGTATAGGATTGACAAGAAGGGCTGGAGAAAATGTACAATATACATGCAAGCAGTAGCTACATTAGAAATTAGAACTAAAGCCAAACTTTTTTGTCCTATTGTGGATATTTACCTTCACTTCTTGTCTCGTAGCCAAAACAGAAAGTGAGATGAAATCCCTGCAAATTAAGGGAATTAATTTTGCCTCCCAGGTCACCAGAACTAGTGTCCCCATTGGAAGATTTCCCCTCTCTTGCCTTTCCAAAACCTGGGATTTTCTTTAATAAAAACAGTAAATAGGACAAATAGTGGGGTTGAATCTCCCTTAATAGGGCACAGACAGCAATAAAAACCTGACCAGCATTCTAGTCCAGCTTCATTCTACCCAAAACTAAAAAAAAAAAAGGAGTTCATCACATAATTAGGAACTAAAGTCAGCAAATTAAGAAATGCTGTTAGGTAGAGTTTTTTGGCAGAAAATACATGCAAACGCACTTCAGGTAATCCTGGAGCAAAACAAGAAAATCTTGTTCTTTCTTTTGGGTTGTCAAGGCAGCCTGGGAATGGTTGGTCTTTGGAGGAGGAAAGAATTCTAGCTATAGAATGGTTCGGGACCCACCGATGGTATGAGGGCCTCAGTACATTCTTGTTAACAAGAGGTTAACTCGGAATAGGTAAAAATGGAGGTTACTGCAGATAAGTAGGATTGTCTCAGAGCCGGTGGGTTGTGTTTGGGGGCCTAAGTTTAAGCAAAAAGTTTTTCCGCAAAAAGATATGTTGGGTTTGTTGCCCTCAAAAGACCACCAAGCTTTTTTCCTCTATTGTCTGTTTCTATTTCAGGAATGTTATGTTATTTAAATTGAATTAATTTATTTGTTAATAAAAAGGCTGCTATGGCCATTTTGACTCCAAACCTGGTTTGCGTTCCTTTATTGAATATCTGGGTTGGTGGAGGGGATGGCCTAGCAGACCGGGTGTCAGGTTGGAAGGAACATATTCTACCCTTGTCATGTACATTGCCTGCAGAGAATATAGAATGCAGAGTACACTGTTAGCTCATTCCCAGCATCTCCCAGCTCATTCCCACTGTCATCTGCACTAGGAATATGTAACTTCCGTGTGTATGCACAGATGTTACATGATCAGTGGCCACCCAATGGTCAAAGAGCAAAGTGCCAGAAAAGCGACAATAAAAGTGAAATTGCCAGTACTGGAGGAGTGCAGACTAATTATTATTATTATTATACAGGATTTATATAGCGCCAACAGTTTGCTCTGTGCTTTACAATATAACGGGAGTCAATACAGCAACAATACCGGTCAATACAAAAGGGTTAGGAGGGTCCTGCTCCTTGGAGCTTACAATCTAAGATAGGCGAGTCAGCCATAATGTGCAATTGCTGTGCTTAGACATGAAAGGAAGAGCCTGTACTCAGAGGACAGTTGCCAGTGGTCTCTCTTCTGAGAACAGTGAACAATGATCACTGAGATAACATATTCAGACTTTAAATGAGGTCCAGGGACAACTCACATTTTTAATCATCTGTCTATGTAATTGTATATGTGTCCAAAATTAATATCCTTAGAAGCACAATATTTTTACCTCGGGAAACTGGACTCTGGAAGCTGTAAGCAAGAACAGAAAAAAAAACGGGCAGAGGGCAGAAGACTGGTCACCAGTATTGCCCATACTCTCACAGTAGTTGATCTTACTGAACTAGTGAATTGTAATACCTTGTTCTGTGCTGTATCTGTGTACAGGCAGCTACCTTGATACAGTCAAAACTTCCTCATGCCAAAGTCTCCACCAAGAAGACCTTCAATCTCTGGAACCCAGTTGACCCTGCCCACAGTTTGCCTCCACTGGACCGTTCCAACCAGATCTTGTAAAGAATGCCTAAGGGTGACACTTTGGTCCCAGGACATCACCCAGGACATAGTATCATTGGTAGTGTGGTCCACAATGTAGGACTATCCCAGCAAATCTTGGACAGTCAGCATCTACATACTTGTCAACTGTTCTGAATTTGCCTGAACAGTCCCATTTTTCAGTTAACTGTTCTGTCCTCTTCCATGTCCTGGAATCAGGGTTGCAGCAACAGCTACACACTCTATCTTTGCTCTTGCTGCCAAATTTACATCCCCCTAATTCTCCTCCCTCCATTTCTCCTAGTACTCTCTAGTATTCCCTCATTTTCCTCCAGCACTGCTTCTTTCTCCCCCAGGAGTTTCCAGTGTTCTCTCTGTCTCCCCCCCAGCAATTTCTAGTGCTCCCTCTGTCTCCCCAATTGCTCCCATTTTGTCCCCCACTGTGCTTCCAGAACTTCCTCCATACAGCATTATCTCCATCTCTCTCAGCACTTTTTAACGCTCCCTCTGTCTCCTCCAGTGCACTGCAGCGATGATGTAGAGGCAGAGCATCCATACAGCTGACTGCTGCTCACAAATTCAGGTGTAATGTGAGAGCATTGCCCAGCCTCAGAGATCCCACTGGGAGGGATGCAAACTGCACGAGGGAGATACAATACAATATTTTATGAAGGAATGTGCACAGAGACTCAAGAAAGGGTGATAAGGTGGCAGGAAGGGTCAGAAATGGGGGGAGGGGGGCTGGATGAATCTGCAGCATGCTGCAGTTGCCTTATGCATGACACTGCCCAGTGGCTTCTGCGTGATAGAGCAATCTCTTTCAGACAGGCAGTAGTGTTTGCCACCATCTGAAAAGCAATCTGTGGTGGATTGATTTTCAGTGGGTATCATAGATGAGGTTGGCAGGTGTTCAGGAGGCGATCCTGTTGCTTCCTGAATGCCTGCTTTTTTTCCAGTCCCAAGGGGGATTTTATAATTAAAAAAAAAACACACTGCAAATGCCAGCCAAGCGTTTGGCTCACAGTTGCAGTATGCTCCCATTGAACTTAAAGTGTTCCTAAACCCAGGACCCTGCATTCACTCTATCTGGTCTCCCACAGTACACACAACATGGAAATGCAATTATTTTAGTAAATATAAACTGCTAAATACCTTTTCTCATCAGCAGTTAGAGCAGTCTTGTGACTTCTATCAGTGTCCAGCAGAGCACTAGTTAAAGCATGTAGGAGGAGTTTTCATTCTCCCCTGATTGTCCCATGAGACTGCAGGACCCCTGATCCTCTGTCTGGACAGTGCTGATTGGCCCTGTGCTGATCACATGCACTCTCCCAAAACCTTTCAAGTATACAGGCCCTAACCTACTTTGCAGTATTTCCTATTTCGTGTGGATGTTCAGGTAAAGCAAAGAGCTCCAAGGTTCTTAATTTCATTAGCAACACTTTCTTTCCCATATTTTGTTTATGAGAACATTGCACCACAATTTTAGGGTATTTCAGAAAACTATAACATAAGATGTATACCATTTAGATGTGGTACCATTTAATGACTAGATAAAAATGCAATGTAAGTGTTTATTATACAAAGGTTGTTTCACCCTATACTATACAATATATTGCATAGGTTGGACATTTACAATGGGAGATTCTGCCTCCAATATTGAATACAGCGTGTGCCACAGGAGTCCTCTTATTCTAAAGATGGCTTTCTGATTTCTGGTTATCCCACTCCACAGATGTAGAGACAAAGCCCTTGTTCATTGAGAACTACAAACCAACAGCTGCTAAGGCTGGCAGAACTTGTAGTTCATTCATTCAAAGAACAATGTGAATAAATGACGCAGCCATGTGGGCGGAGCCCCGCATGGCCGCACTGTTTTTAAGTAATGATAGTTAGCAAAGGGAACTTACTGTTGTCACAGGAAGGGAGGAATTGGCAGTGGCTGCAGCGGTGGGAACATGTTGCATGTTCCACCCTAAAAATGGGTGGAACACGTAACATATTCCCAAAGATGAACTGAGTGTCCAGAGAGGCAAAGGCTTAAAGCTGGTAACCCAGTAAAGTAGGGTTTCTCAACCTTTTTACCTTCGAGGAACTCTTGGCAAAATGTTTGAGATCTTGAGGAACCCTTGAAATAATGTTCAGATTTACAGCTCATGGAATATTGGTGTGATCATGGAGCTGTTGATATAACAATTATTTTTAGAAATAGCATTAAAAAATAGAATACTAAAACATATATCTATTTATTGTGAAACTTGTACTTGCATCCTTCTGCACAAATGCTCAATTATGGGTTGAAACTGAGATAAGCAGTGCACATAGGGCAGCAGGGCAGAGCATGGGGGAAACATGGCAAAGTATAGGAGTCTGCAGGTCAGAGCACAATACGGGGGGGGGGAGAGAATGGGGGGGTGCAGGAGGGCACTCTGCATGGGGACCAGCAGGGCACAATATGGGTCACACCAGGGCACATTACCAGGGGACTGGAGGGCACATTATGGGGCATGGTAGGGCACATTACATAGAAGTCTAGGAGTCGCAGGGTACATTATGGGGCCCGGCAGAGAACATTACATGGAGCAAGAGGGCACATTATGGATCACAGCAGAGCACATTAAAGGGGGGCAGCATGGCACATTATGGGGTGCAGCAGGGCACATTACAGAGGGGCACATTATGGGGCACAGCAGAGCATATTACATGGGGACAAGAGGGCACATTATGGGGTACAGCAGGGGATATTACATGGGGCAAAAGGGCACATTATGGGGCACACAGTAGGGTACATTATGGGGCACACAGTACGGCACATGTTAAGGAACAGCAGGGCACATTATGAGACATAGCAGGACACATCACATGGGGTAGGAGTGCACATTATGGGGCACAGGAAGGCATATTATAGGGCACACAGCAGAGCACATCATGGTGCACACAGCAGGGTGCATTACGGCCACACAGCAGGGTGCATCAGTGTGGCACAGCAGGGCATATTACATGGGGGTAGGAGGGCACATTATCGGTCACATCAGGGATTATTATAGGGCACACAGCAGGGCACATTATGAGGCACACAGCAGGGCACAGGGCACATCATGGGCACACAACAGGGCACAGGACACACAGTAGAGCACATCATGGGGCACACTGCAGGGCACGAGGTACA
This sequence comes from Staurois parvus, assembly GCF_062004578.1. Lineage (NCBI taxonomy): Eukaryota > Metazoa > Chordata > Amphibia > Anura > Ranidae > Staurois > Staurois parvus. The sequence goes on from NW_028318057.1 coordinate 5,230,924, forward strand.
CTGTAGAACACATCACAGGACACACAGCAGGGCAGGGGGCACACAGCAGGGCATGGGGCACATCACAGGGTACACAGCAGGGCACATCACAGGGTACACAGCAGGGCACATCACAGGGCACAGAGCATATCACGGTACACACAGCAGGGCACAGAACACATAGCAGGGCACATTACAGGACACACAGCAGGGCTAAGGGCACATCATGGGACACACAGCAAAGCACAGGGCACATCATGGGGCACATAATGGGGCACATTGTAGTGCATGGGGCACATAGCAGGGTACATTGCTGTAGTTGCAGTTTCTTCCACATGTAGAGTAGCGCAGGAAGTGGTTTAATGGAACCGCGCTCCTCCCTGCCAACCTCACCTTCCCTCCAGGGGAGTTAGAGTCCTGAACAGAGGTCTGTTGTGTGAGATTTCTGTACAGTACAGACAAGATTTATTGGGAAATTGAGGTATAGAATATAACGTGCAGGTATATCAAACAAATAAAAAAAATAAAGTAAATTACTGCATGTTTAAGATGTTTTCTAGAGTCTCTCTGGCATGTTTTGAGTATTGCTGGTCAAGTAGTTGGACTAATTAATATTTTTTTGTTACTCTAGTGTTGTCAGAGTCATTTTGTTTATGGAGTAGATCCAAATTTCTGACATTTAAAACAGATTTGAAATCTCAAAAGATCTTTCATTTTTCAGCAGGGCACTGTGGAGAGAAAAATGCTACTTAAGCCTGGTACACATGGGCTGAATATTGGGTGTTCAACAGAAACTGGCTGACATGTGGCCCATGTGTACAGCAGCCTATTTGACAGAAGCTGACTGAACATCCTGCTTTTGTACAATGGGCAGGCTGGAAAAACATCTGCTGACTGGCATCTGCATTGGCTGCATGCACTGGCAGTCCCCCTGTTAGAACACAATAGCTCAGTGGGGAGATCACTGTACTAACATTGCATACTTACTTAGTACAGCGAGCTCCTCAGGTTGTGTGTGTACCAGGCAAGAGGCAATACAGTCTCCAATGAATTTGGGTGTGTCGTAGAATTTTTGATCTGCTGTAAAGTTGATATAGAAGCTTTAATGTCCTAAAGGCAAAGAGGCAGTGGCATATCTTCAATTTGTGCAGTGCACATGGGTCCCAAGTTGGGTGGGGCCAACTGTGCTCTCACACATCGCACAAGTGTTGGAAAATACCATTCAGTATCCTTTTCTGTGATGTACTGCAGCTGTCTGTGACAACCTTGTCACAGCCAGCTGCAGCTGTTTAAAAAGACTGAATGTCCAATGTCAGCGCACCAGAGGTGCAGAGGTCTTACATAGTTACATAGTTAGTCTGGCTGAAAAAAGACAATAGTCCATCCAGTTCAACCATAGAAAAAAAAAGTTATAATCCCATACCCACAGTTGATCCAGAGGAAGGCAAAAAAAAACCAGCAAAGCTCAATTTGCTCCTGCAGGGAAAAAAAATCTCTTCCTGATCCCCCGAGAGGCAATTGGATAATCCCTGGATCAACTTTACCTATAAATGTTAGTATCCAGTTATATTCTGTGTATCCAAGAAAGAATCCAGGCCTAGTAATCCGTGTGTAGTAAATGATGTAGAGCTCTGAGGTCAGTAGTGACGCAGAGTGCTGAGGTCAGTAGTGAGTGATGGAATGCTAAGTGGTCAGTGGTAAATGGTGCAGCATTCATAGATCAGTAATAAGTGTTACATCATTCAAAGGCCATTAGTAAGAGACATACAGCTCAGAGGTCTTTAATAAGTGAAGCAGTGTTAGGCCTCCGGGTATGACCAGAGGTGTGTGGACTGACACAGGGAAACGCAGGCTTCAGATATGGTATAAACAATATAATTTATTAAGACTAACAATACAAAACGCAGTGCAAAACTAAACATAAACACAGTGCAAACAAACCAAACCACCCACCGATAACAATACATACAATACAAAGAGTAGTCAGGCAGGCCGGGTCAGTAGCAAACGGGCAAACGGAGTACCAGGAACAGGCGGGAGAGTGGTCGGGGTCACAAGCTAGGTTCAGTAACTCACGGGCAGTGCGGTACAGAGGGTCGGGCAGAGAATGGTCAGGGTCACAAGCCAGGGATCAAGCAGGAGAAGTCAGCAGAGGTCAGGATCAGGCAGGGTCGGCAACAAGTCAGACAGGAACAGGAATACAGGATACAAGGTACAGGGGCCCATGAAAAAACACACACCAAGGCACTGACTGTGAGTCTGACCATTCCTTAAATACAACCCCTGCAATCAGCTTCAGGTGTTTGGCTGATTGCAGGGGTGAGTCTCTGATTGCTGAGAGCACCCGCTGGCCAGCCCTGGTACTGCAGCCCACAAGGCAGGTGAGTCCCACCATTATTGGCAAGTCCATTCCTGACAAGCAGAGGTCAGTAGTAAGGGATGTAGACTTCAGAGGTCAGTAGTGAGGCAGAGGTCAGTATTAAGTGAAACAGAATTCAGAAGTCAGTAGTAAGTGATGCAGAGTTCAGAGGTCACGAGTTCAGAGGTCACTAGTGATGCAGAGGTCATTACTAAGCAACACAGAGTTCAGAGGTTAGTAGTAAGTGAAGCAGAGTTAGGGTCAGTAGAGAATAACACAAAAGGTCAAGGGTCAGTAGTAAGTCACTTACTACTGACCCCTGAACAGATGCCGCAAAGTCTACTGTTGGACCCTGACCCCTCTAATGTACCTCCAAAGATACTGCACATTCCCTATTTAACACTGTCTCATTATACTGTGTTTAACCACACCTTTTTAGGTCATGCCCACTAGGAAGCACAGTTAGAAACCAGCCCACTTTTTTTAGTGGCTTGCTGCGAGCACTACATTTTCTTGGGGAATGATCGGACCCTATTTTTCATCCAATGCTTAATATAGATAGAGTTTTAAAGTAAAGGTGAGATATCAGTATGTAGTCTATATTACTATGGATACCCTGAAGTGAAAAGAAAAATTTAACATTTTTCTCCTTGAGGTCAAATGCCCTCCACAGGTTTTTCAGTCTTCAGGGCCATGTCACACAGGATATTGATATAGTGATAATAACCTCTTCTTGACTGCGCTATAGCCGAATGATGGCTTCAGCATGGCCGTACAGTTCTGGGAGGGTGTCATATGACATCCTCCCTGAATGTACCACCTGCGCACCCCAAGCAGCTTGCACCCAGCACTCTCTGTGATCACTGCGTCCTTTGGACACAGCTGATCACATGACATGGTAAAAGGCTGCGCTATAGCCGAATGATGGCTTCAGCATGGCCGTACAGTTCTGGGAGGGTGTCATATGACGTCCTCTCTAAATATACCACCTGCGCACCCCAAGCAGCTTGCACCCAGCACTCTCTGTGATCACTGCGTCCTTTGGACACAGCTGATCACATGACATGGTAAAAGGCCTATCACAGCGGCCTTTTACCATGTGGTCAGCTATGTCCAATAATAAAAAGCATACATCATGAAAACCCGTGGTGACCCGTAAAAACAGGTAATAGTGAACCACTTTGTGTATTCTTACTAAAAAGGGTCAATGACTTCTTGTCCTGCGTTCCTGTGGGTAGGACAGCCCACAGAACATATGTTGCAGTGATCTGAACAGAGCCTTATAGGTTCCTCAAAACAAATAACCCGCATCAGTGTGAAAGGGGTCTTACCCATGGAGAGTCAGCCTGGGGCAGGGTCAAAAGAGGGTTAATTGTAGAGGGCAGGTACAGTACGTCCACTCCGGCCCAGCTTATTATTAACAGAAGAACTGAGAGTGTGGGGTCTGTTGGATGGTGAGAAAGAGGAGAGCTGCATGCAGGTTGGAAAGAATTGCTAGTCTGAGATTTACCTGGATGGTGAACCTACCTTTTTTTTTTTTTTAACAGAAACTGATTTATTGTGTTTCAAAAAACAATACAAAAACAGTTTGATGAGGAACCAATTAAGACTTAAACATAGTCTTCAGCACAGCAGCAATTACCATAATATACTTCCAAAAACTGCATTGAAAGAGGAGAAGCAGAGGGTAGAAAGCTTAGCCTACTTTATTGTTGGACTTTGAATACTGTGTATGCTAAAGCTAACCACTTGCCCTCCAGAGGATTTTTCCCCCCTTCTTGAACAGGCCATTATTTGGGTTACGGCACCGCGTTATTTTAACTGACAATTGCGCGGCCATGCAACACTGCACCAAAATGAAACTTACGTCCTTTTTTTCCCCTCAAATTGAGCTTTCTTTTCGTGGTATTTGATCGCCTGTGCATTTTTAATTTTTTCCACTAAAAGCAAAAAAAGATCAACAATTCTGAGAAAAAAAAAACAATATTTTGGACTTTTTGCTATTAAACTTGTCCAGTAAAAAAATTTAGGCCAAAATATATTCTGCAACATGTCTTTGCTAAAAAAAATCTCAATACGTGTAAATTAATTGGTTTACTTGAAAGTTATAGTGTTTACAAATGGCGGTATAGATACTGGTATTTTTTTTTTCACTAGTAATGGCAGCAATCAGCTACTTTTAGCGAGTTTGCAGGACATTCTGACCCTGGGGGGGAACTAACTTGGTGTCACTGACATCCCCAGTGACACCAATACAGTGATTAGTGCTAAAAAAAAAAAAGCACAGACACTGTACTAATGGCACTGGGCAAGAATGGGTTAATGTGAGGGGGGATCAAAGGGTTAATTATGTGCTGGGAGTATTTTACTAGGGGGCGGGGGGTGTGCTTTACTGTAAGGACACTGCTTGGGATGGCTGTGCTGTGCACATCCATCCCGAGCAGTGTGCTCGAGCTGACAGGAAGGAAGACTGTTTTCAAACAAAACAGTCTTCCTCCCTGACGGTGATTGTCGGTAATCACCGGGCGCCGGTGCGTAATTACTTGACATCCACGGTCGCAAATGGCGGCACAGGTAGGACTCACACATGCCCCCTACCGGAAATGCAAAATCACGTATATATATATGTGATTTTGCGCACAGGTGCTGCCCTGTAACAGTATATCTGCTATAGGGCGGTCCTAAAAACTGCTAAGCAGGCTTGGACTTATGTATTAGGACTGTGGATTGCACTGATAGGAAGCTACACCTGTCTGGTTTGAGCCGAATCTGAAGACAAAGCCTGTTTTTTTGTTTGCTAACAAATAATAATACGGATTTTAGGTTCCCATAACTTCCTGAAAAAAAGCCTGTTTTCCCCTTCGGACCCTTACATATATACAGTATTATCCACACAGTATTTTATGTAAAATTTCATATATTGCACAGTAGGAACAAGTAACATTAAATGAACCATCAAACTTTATATATTCTCCAAGCAGGAACATTATTATATTTTACAGTCCATAGCATGTCTTAGTGAGGCGATGCTGCTTTAACTCGCCCTGTGCCTCATGAATAGAGATCATATTTCCTCTATTTCTTTGTCCATGTGCTCTCCTAGAGAGCTAAGTCAATACCTTGTGAGAGGTAGGTCACACTTCATGACCTCATCTTGAAGTGGTAGCTCAGTAGATATGCTTGGTAAATAAACTGGAAGAATAATTATCACATCACTACACACTTTTATTCTCTGATGGACTGTAAACTATTTTACCTTCTGTATTACTCTACCCTAACAGACCCTGATACAGGGTTGCTCAACCTTTTGAAGAGCTGCAATGGCTACTTGGAGCAAGGGGCTGAGTCACTATTGCAACCCATGATGTTACACCAGTGGTTGAGGGGTGTGGTGAAAACAGGTCTCAACTATGGGGTTTTACTGCCTCCCACACCACAAATGTAAATGAGCCCTTACTGATCTGGGCCCCCTATAAGGCTGCTTTCACACTGATGTAATGCAGGTTACCCACACTGAGGATGCAGCACAGTGCACCTGCGGATTAGCTGTGGTTTAGCTGCACTTTGCTATAAATTCTATTATATCTTGCAGTCAGGATTTTTTGTGCGCTTTCAGAAAGCATGACAAACCTGCAGGATTTATTAGAAGTCTATTGCCCAGTGCAGCTAACCTACAGGAAATCCGCAGTGTAAAAGCAGTGTAAAAGCAACCTAATTACCCTTTTATAAAAAAACTGCTAATAACACACTTTTTACTGCGCTGTAATAATGGAAAACTATGTCATGTTTAATACACAATATGCCCATTGCTAAAATGTGATGTTTTATAAACTGACTTTTTTGTCTTTCAGTTTTTGCTGGCTTCGTTGACTATTAGAAAGGTTCCTGTCCCAGGCAGAGTGATACCATATGCACTTCACCTGGGACAGGAGCTGGCACTATGGAGGAAGCTTATGCGGCTCCTACTCCCTCCACAGCCACTTGTTTCCATCGGTGTCGGCTAAATCACTATGATGCTCTAGGACAGGGGTGTCAAACTGGCGGCCCTCCAGCTGTTGTGAAACTACAAGTCCCATCATGCCTCTACCTTTGGGAGTCAAGCTTGTAACTGTCAGTCTTGCAATGCCTTATGGGACTTGTAGTTTGGCAACAGCTGGAGGGCCGCCAGTTTAACACATTTGCTCTAGGGTGTCAACACTCCAATGCATTCTGCCTGTAAAATTGTAGCTAATTTTTCACAGTGTTTACAAGTACTAGTTGTAAACCATCTGGGTTTGAAATTACAGCACAGGATGTTTGCCCACTTCTTAGTTTGGTTCAATAGATCAATTACTTGCCCTTACCCAGCCAGTGGAACATTGCCTCTGTCGTTGCCACTGCCATCTGTCAGTGAGAAGTCTGTTAGTGTATAAGGGAAGATGCAGAAGGTGGAAATGTTTACAGTCTATTAGGATATACTGTAAGAGAGGCTACAGAAGGTAGAAGAGCTCAAAACCTTATAAGGAAGAATTTCGGCAAAGTTTCTCTAAAGGTGAAATCAGTTTTGCTGAGTGTAAAATACCAGAGGCTTAAAGGCTAAATTCACCTTTTGGGACATGTAACATGTTCCCGCTCCAGCAGCCTCTCCTCGGCCACGGCATTCATTCAGAGTTCTGTTAATAAATTAACTACTAGTACCAACAGCCTCTCCAGCTGACAGCCTGTAGTTCTCAATGAACTACCAGGGCACTAGTGAGCCTCCTAGTAGTTCATTGACTCTTCCTGTCATTCAGTAACTGCCTGCCCATAAAAAATAAATAAATAAATGTAATTTTTTCTTACCTATAAAAAATGTGCATCTATTATTATTATTATTATATATATATATATATATATATATATATATATATATATATATAAAGGTTAACTTTGCCTTTAAAATAGACTCAACATAACACATCTATACTAATAATTATTTTACAGATCCAAAACCAAAAAAGGATGTAAAGGTTTTTTTCTTGACCTTCTTCTGTTTATTCTACGTCATACTTAGCCCACATCCTCTCCACCATTTTACCCTCATCATCTAATAGTGAATCAGACACGTCTTAAGCCGAAGTTGTGGGTATTCTACTTACGAAACTCAGATGTGGGTGATATATATGACCACAGTTAGCCATTTTCAGTATTCAGTGAGGAACTGATCTATTCTGAGGCTTTTAGCATATACAGATATGCATTAGAGCCTAGCTATAAACATCTAATATTTTTTGTATGTGTTTCGATTGTTTTCACCAAAGTTGTTTCACCTGAAGTAAATTGGGCAGGCATTTAGTTTATGGTTTAATAACTGTACTGCCTTGTTTTTAATGACACGTTTTGCATATATACATAGTTTTTCTTCACTAACAGAATACAATACCCTTTTTGATTCTGCACATAGAGTTTTAGTTGTTTATCAGTCAGGAGTCTGGCAACAGGCATTGTTTTTGTCCAGCACAGATACTGTCACTGTCTTCAGAAGCAAGCCTTATAAATATGATCACAATGCTTGTACTAAACCACTGCTATCACTGCCATCAACTTTTGTTAGAGTTGTGAGGCTGACATCCCAAATGGGAGTGCATGCTAATAGAAGTCATTCCTATTTAAATTAAAAACATGTTAAAGATTTATTAGGCTTCTTGCACACTTGGGCTCTTCTAAACTATTTTCTCCTGGCAGGAGAAAGGAGAAAAGCAGCTGCAAGAATGTTCCTAAGCCACATTTTTTTTTCGAATGCGTTTAGGCATTTATTTCATTGGCCAGAATATTAATTTATTCTAGCTATTGAAATTTAAAAATCACTCAAGCAGTAAACATGCCTAGTGTTACAGCGTTTAGGTACGCCAGGTGTTTTTTCAGCCAAAACGATTCTCTCTTGAATGCGAAAGTGATGGGTTTTTCTTTGTGCCTGTAAACGTCCCTGCCTCTAAACTCCTGCCAATGCCTATAGTGTGCATGGACATGTAGGCTAACATGGAGGCGAGTTTAGAGTTAGAGAAAAAAAATCTCAAACTCCTGTAAAAGCAGCATTTTTGAGCTCGAGTGTGCATGAGGCCTAAACTTCTCCAGGACTCCACCTGCTGCTCTTTCTTATGTGGCTACAGCTGAAAAATACCCAAGTATGGGATTTATTTGATTTCCTTCCATGTTCCAACTATTGTCAAATGATGGAGGGGGTTATATAATTTCTCCCTCTGGGCTTCTTTCCCTGTTGACATTAGGTACTTTGGTGGAGGCTACAACCCTGGATGATGCAGCAGGTGAGCGTTGTAGAGGGGAGTGTATGGAGTCAGTGGGAGGTTCAGCTATACAGGCACTGTCAATATGGCCTGAAGATGACAGTATCTTTTTCAGCTTGTTACTTCATTTACATTATGATTGTACAATTTCCTTTACAACTATGTTTGCTCCTTCAGTTTGTAATTAGAGAGTTTGAAGGTCCCCCAGTGATTGAAAAAGGTACTTTAGTGGCAACAGAAAGAGTACTGAGGTAAAATAACAAAGCTTTATTCTAGTACAATAAAATACTACAAATATATCAATTCCATAAAAATCACAACATAGTGGCTACTTCGATGCGAAAGAAGAAACTTTGACTGATGAAAAATGAACCTCCTCTTGTTCCACTGGACATTTATCTGTTGGAAATTAGATGTGTTTCAGATAATATTCTTTCCTCAGGGGTATATAGCAGAGGAAGACAACAACAAAAGAAGTTCTATAGCATAACAAATCACAATAAGAACACTGCAGTATCAAAATACATGGAATATATTGCATACAAAAGTATATACACAGGATACATACCATCCTAATTATATAGAAACATAACCGATGTAGCAGTTAGTAGTTAGGAGTTAAAATGTAATAGGAATCCTGCACTTTTGGGAAAAGTTGAAAATGTTCAATATAATGAACACTGGGAGAAAACAGGACTTTTTGTACTCGTTCATTAGTTCATTAGAGTATTCCTTGCCTCTGATGTTTGCTCCTTTGTATTTTGGCCTGTTGTCCCAGGGAAGCTGTTTTTTTATGTTGGGTAAGTAAACCAAAAGAGACAGAAATACTACAGAAAAACTTCTTTAACAGCTTCACAATACCCACAATTAATCTGTAATATATACAGTATCATATGTAGACATGTGCATTATGTAGCATAGCAACACATGTAAATACATTTCATATTTACCTAGGTATGTCAGAATAGAAATATAAAAGGGATGGATCTAAAAGCTAAGCATAATCAACATGAACATAGAACAACGAAGAATAGCATGTATTTGCAACACAAAGGTATAGAGGGTAGAACCAAAAAAGGTGTCAATGTAAAAGAGGCCTATATTATCAAGCAATTTATATGCTAAGTGATAACCATTCCATGCCACCATGTGACAACAGCTTTATGTCACTTCCCACACACCATGCTCCTGCAAGTGCCAACCGCTGGGCTTCCATTTCTGCCAACCGCACATCAAAATCTTGTCAAACATAGAGGCGGGAGCTTTGGCCATTGCACATTATAGACAGTGTAACAAAATTAAGGAGCAACAAATGCAATACACAATAATAGGACTGGTTTTCAATGTCCTTTCAGAAAAATCTTATACATATATTGTTCATTATCCCAACCTGTAAAAATAACAACAAATCACGTTTCACTAGTAAAATTCTGCAACATCCTCCAAGTCTGCTATAAAAACTGTTCATCATATAAACTGATTCATCTGATTGTCACAAACTCCTGAAAGTTAGTACTTTTTTAAGGACTGGGGATGGAAACTGGAGTTGTGTAAGTAAGTACAACAGTCAGTTGGCTTCCTGTAAACATCTATGACAAGTTTGTGGTCTCTGTGTGTCACCAGTACATCCTGGATTTGTATTATACTGTGAATCTAATTCTAGGATGACAATCATCAAACTATTCCTTAAATTGTAAAAGGGCTTGCTCTGTACCATGCCAAGTGAAAAAATATCATCTATATACCTGATCCAACTCAATACATTAGTCAGGTACTCAGTATGATGACACAAATCAGTCATGAACAGGTTTGCAAGCCCAGGTGCCACAAGTAAGCCCATGGCTGTATCTGTTCATAAAATTATCCAATCAAACAAAAACAGTTTATAGGAAATATAGCAGTGGCATTGCCATAGTTACCATCTCACCATTAAAAGCCATGGGTCTCGTCCTCTCATCACTAGCACACAGGCTATCTTCATATGGTATAGATGTACAGTCTAAAACTTGCACACATAAATATTAAAGATAGGGCTACCAGGTGTTCAATTACCAACAAAGGATTCCAAAAAAATTTTTTATCAAGCAAAAACGAATACATGCTGCCTACCTTGGGTTGAATGGTAGGCCCTGAGATGTATGTAGTCAGGAAGTGGCTAAAGAAGGTTTAAGGAGATAAGTAGTGCTGAGATGGAAAAGGATGGAAAAGGTGAACATAAAGCGAATTTCCAAAAATGGGAATGATAATATATGTGGGTCCATGAGTATATTGAACCCCTGTTCAATTTGATCCCAAAAGTCCATAATAATGCATGGTCATGATCTGGGGTCAGACTCAGAGGCCAGTAGCTATAGCAGTAGAGCAGCACTAACCAACCAGTTGGATAAGTACAGAAGCAGGTTACACTGGCAGATGACACAGGCTCACCTGAGGTGTGGAGTCTATGTACTAACCAGTATTCACCAGAGATCCTTATGGTGGAAGTGGGTTTTGTTGCGTGTTAGTGGCAGGTCGCAGTCCTCAGGATCACCCACCAGAAGGTGAGCAAACCAGGGTCCAGTAGCAGATAACAGTGGTAGAGATAAAATTATCCAATCAAACAAAAACAGTTTATAGGAAATATAGCAGTGGCATTGCCATAGTTACCATCTCACCATTAAAAGCCATGGGTCTCGTCCTCTCATCACTAGCACACAGGCTATCTTCATATGGTATAGATGTACAGTCTAAAACTTGCACACATAAATATTAAAGATAGGGCTACCAGGTGTTCAATTACCAACAAAGGATTCCAAAAAAATTTTTTATCAAGCAAAAACGAATACATGCTGCCTACCTTGGGTTGAATGGTAGGCCCTGAGATGTATGTAGTCAGGAAGTGGCTAAAGAAGGTTTAAGGAGATAAGTAGTGCTGAGATGGAAAAGGATGGAAAAGGTGAACATAAAGCGAATTTCCAAAAATGGGAATGATAATATATGTGGGTCCATGAGTATATTGAACCCCTGTTCAATTTGATCCCAAAAGTCCATAATAATGCATGGTCATGATCTGGGGTCAGACTCAGAGGCCAGTAGCTATAGCAGTAGAGCAGCACTAACCAACCAGTTGGATAAGTACAGAAGCAGGTTACACTGGCAGATGACACAGGCTCACCTGAGGTGTGGAGTCTATGTACTAACCAGTATTCACCAGAGATCCTTATGGTGGAAGTGGGTTTTGTTGCGTGTTAGTGGCAGGTCGCAGTCCTCAGGATCACCCACCAGAAGGTGAGCAAACCAGGGTCCAGTAGCAGATAACAGTGGTAGAGATAAGCAGAAGCATAGTCAGTTAACAAGTCAAAGGTTGGTAACAAGTGGCTGCAGGTGGGGGTTAAGAAGCATAGTCACAGAAGAATCCAAAGGTCAGTAAAGAGTGGTAGCGAAGAGACAGACAGCAGCAGGAGTTACAAGAGCAAGATATTGGCTGCAGAGAGCACAATCATTTGGCAAACAGTAAGTTCAAAGGCATGTCTTAAATAGAAAGTTAATTGGCAGAGCAAGGAGTTCAAGGTTCAGCAGAAACAAGGCACAAGGCAGGACAGAGTGCTTTCCAGCATCTCAGGTAGCTCAGCAAGAAGAGACATTGAGGTCCTGGGGTCAAATCCAGGCCCTGCCAAGCCCCTCCTGGCAGGCTCATCCTATCTGTGATAGGCAGTCTGATGGGATTATGTGAATGATACTCTTAAACCATGGTATATCTGTTACCACATCGAGGATGCCAATTTATTGGTTGGCATTGATGTGGAATCCCCCTATTACTCAATCCTGCATCATATAGGTTTGGAGGTGGTTACACGCATGATCTGATTTTGTAACCGTTGCAGCTCTTGCAGCTTTTTTAATTTATTTTTTTGTTTTAGGTGATAAATATTACCACAATGTCTGTGGCCTACATTTCAGTTGATGGGAACAACAGTAGGCATATGGCACATAGGGGTTTGGGCAGTACGTCGCCCACTGGGTGTGCTTCACTGATGATGTGCATCTGGAGTGAAGGGGTAGTAAAAATCAGAGGATTAGAGGAACTAAATTCTAATTGCTTGATTGTTTGACATTTGCCAATTAAATTTAAATTGGCATTTACCAATTTGCCTGCTATTTGTTTCCCCTGCTCCTGCAGGGGAAACAAATCCTTCCTGATCCCCCAGAGGCAATCACATATTCCCTGGATCAACTTTACCTATAAATGTTGGTATCCAGTTATATTATGTGTATCTAGGAAAGAATCCAGGCCTTTTTTTAAAGCAATCCACTAAGCTGGCCAGAACCAACACTTGAGGGAGTCTATACCACATTTTCACAGCTCTTATTGTGAAGAAATCTTTCCGTATTTGGAGATTAAATAACTTTTCCTTGAGACGTAAAGAGTGCCCCCTTGTTCTCTGTGATGACCTCAGGGTGAATAACTCTACACTGAGTTCACTATATGAACTACTGATGTATTTATACATGTTGATCATATCACCCCTTAATCTTCTCTTCTCAAGAGAGAATAAATTCAGTTCCTCTAATCTTTCCTTATAGCTGAGCTCCTCCATGCCTCTTATCAGCCTGTACTTTCTCCAATTCCCCAATGTTCTTTTTGTGAATTTGTGCCCAAAACTGAACTGCATATTCCAGATGAGGTTTTACTAATGATTTGTACAGGGGTAAAATGATATCTCTCTCTCTGGAGTCTATACCTCTTTTAATACAAGAGAGGATTTTGCTCACTTTAGAAACCGCAGCTTGACATTGCATGACATTATTAAGCTTATGATCTACCAGAACTCCCAGATCCTTCTCCACCATTCTCCCAGTTGTACTCCCCCTAGTATGTATGATGCATGCACAGGGGCGGACTGACAACTTCTGGGGCCCCTGGGCAATATGGGATCATGGGGCCCCTGTGTTCTGGCCCAAACTCAAAAAAGGCTATAAAAAAGGTACCAGGGGCATCTCATGGGGCCCCCTACTGACCCCGGGCCCTCGGGCAGTGCCTGAGCTTCCAAATGGTCAGTCTGCCCCTGTGCATGCATATTCTTAGCCCCCAAGTGCATAACCTTACATTTATCAACATTAAACCTCATTTGCCACATAGTTGCCCAATTAAACAGTGCATTGAGGTCGGCTTGTAAATTGGATACATCCTATAAGGACATTATTCCACTGCACAGCTTAGTGTCATCTGCAAAGACTAAAATGGTATTTTTAATCCCAGACCCTATATCGTTTATAAATATATTAAAAAGTGAAGTAAGGGTCCCAACGCTGAACCTTGGGGTAGACCACTGATGACCCCAGACCATTCAGAGTATGAATTAATAACCACTACTCTCTGAATACGTTCTTTTAGCCAGTTTTCTAACCATTTACATACTGATTTTTTCAAGCCTGTAGACTTTACCTTACATATTAGCCGTGTGAGGAGAACTGTGTCAAACACTTTTGCAAAATCCAATTATACCATGTCCACCGCCACCCCTGTGTCCAAGGTTTTGCTCACCTCCTCATAAAAAGAAATCAGATTTGTTTGACAACTTCTGTCTTTCATGAATCCATGCTGTCTGTTGCTTAAAATATTTTTTTATGGTGCACCTACCCAGTGATGGGAAACACGCCAATGTAGTCGGCACGGTTGAGTAAGGCATATGTGTTCACCACAATTCTGAGTCACATATAATTTGTCTAATGTGAGTGGATACCATAACACATTTAATTTGTGGTTAGATAAAACAGTGTTGCACTATGGTATGTTTTTGTTTTAGTTTGCATGGATCTGGAGTTTAAAGAAGCATAATGCGTGGAAGGAACATGTCACGGATCAGAAATTTGGAAACACATTTTCCTTATAAAGCTTGTTTTTGGCCTATTATAATTTATAGGTCAATGTCAAGGTCCTGCAGTGCCATTACTCCAGTCAATTTCTGGGTAGCTAAAATCCCCCATTATTATCACTGTCCCAGCCCTTTCGATCTGTGCAAGGAGCTAAGTCTCCACCTCCTCATTAACACTGGGAGGCCTATCACAAACTCCAATGATTACCTTTGTAGTACGGACCACCATGTGCATTTGCACCCATAATGCTTCAGCCTTATCACACTCTCCATCAACTAGATCCTCTTTCACATTCGCTCTGAGATCACTTCTCAGATAGTGACAGACATCTCCACCTTTCCTTTTTACCCTCTCTCTCCAAAAGAGAACATAGCTAGGAATATTAATAGCCCAGTCATGTGAAGAATGAAGCCAAGATTCAGCAATACCAATTAAATCATAGTCCTCTTCATGCACTAAAGCTTCCAACTCACCTATTTTGCTTGGCAGACTTCTGGCATTGGTGAACAAACACTTGAATTCATTAACACCCTGTAAACAAGTATTTTGCATATTTTTTATTTTCATACAAATGGTACCAATTCCATTGGTTGTTTGTAACATGGGAACCTTCTTATCATCTGCCATAGCCCTCCCCCCAACTTTCCCCATTCCACCCACCAATAAGGATTGACCCCTGTCTGATCTGTCTGCCCTAATATAATCTAAGACTCCTTCCCCCCTCGATCCTAGTTTAAATACTCCTCCACCGTCCCATGGATCTCTCCCCCAGCACAGCAGACCCCCTTCCATTTAGGTGCAAACCATCTCTAGCATATAGGTTGCACCCCAATGAAAAGTCAGCCCAGTTCTCTAGAAACCCAAATCCTTCCCTCTTACACCAGCTCTTTAGTACTCTAATCTCCCCCTGTCTTTCCTGAGTTGCACATGGCACAGGTAATATTTCAGAGAATATCACCTTGGACGTCCTTCCCTTCAACTTGCAGCCTAGTTCTTTAAATTGATTCTTAACCCCTTCACGCCTAAGGGTAAAACAAATCTAAATGCCTAAGCACAATTCTGCAACGTTGACATGTTAGTAAAACCGTACATATCGTCACAACTACTTTGTACATCCAGGTGGATTATACCTTGTTTTTTTCAGGACAAATTGGGCTTTCATTTGGTGGTAAATGGTCATGGATAGCTCCTAATTTTTTTTTATTATTAAAGGAAAACTGGGCCAAAATAGTAAAAAAAATCATTTTTTTAAATTTAACTGTGTGTTTCTTGTTACGACCATAACCTAACACCAAAGAACAACCCAAAATACATTCTCCAGTTCTTGACGATCGCAGCGATACCATATATGTGTATGTTATTTGTTGTTTGTACCCGTAGTACAGCCCAGAAACAACAGTGCGCATTTTGTTTTTGTCTTTTTTTTTATTTTTTATTTTTACATAAAACACACTGTCACTGACATTGCCATTAACACTAACTGACACTGATACCAATTTTTTTTTAATCCTGACCTTTGACCCTGACCTTTGCCCTTGACCCTGACCTTTGACCCTGACCTTGACCCAAACACTAACCCTGGTACTGAACTAGATCAAACCTTGATCTAGGTATTTTTCTTTATTTTTTAATATTTATTTATCTTTTTTTTTTTTTTTTACAATCTTTTTTTTTCTCTCTCTATGTCAGGAGTTCGAGAGATACAATGTATCTCTCTTCTCCATTCATAGAGAGAGAGAAAACAAGGGGGCCGGGCTGCACAGTGATTGATCACTGTGATAGCCAATCAGAGGCTATCACAGCGATCACGTGACCCGGAATCGGGAGTCCCGGGTCATGATCTTTAGAACGGGACCCGGGGCTCTCAGTGACACCGCGGTCTTGGTGCTGGGAGCGCGCCGAGCGGCGCGCTCCCAGCACAAAGACAGGTACGCAAATATGCGGCCCCACGGAAAAAAGCCCAGGTCCGTGAGGCCGCATATTTGTGTTACATCGGCGTCAAGGGGTTAAGGAGCCTCCACTTCCATGTATTCTGTCATTGGTTCCAACATGGACCAAAGAGCTGGGTCATGCCAGCTGTAACAATCCGGTCCACCGAACCCTGTTACCAGGGAGACAGCAAACCATTCCTGGACAACAAATTATTTTATCAGTCCTTCTGAATATAGAATCCTGTATTACTACCAACTGTCTAGGCCTTCCTGCTACCCTAACCATCCCTCCCAGATGGTCTGCCTGGCTGTTAGGGATATCAGTGACATCCAGGGCTGCCACTCCTGAGCTTGCCACCCCCACATCTTCAACCAACTTGGCAAATTTGTATGGGTGCTCAAACCCAGGGCTGGCCTTCCTTTTGTGTGAGCCCTTACCACTCCCTCTAGATCTACCTGATACTCCTGACTAGCCTCCCCACTCTCCACATCAATCCCATTAGCTACCTGCTCAGAACTACTGCTACTACTACTGTGCACTACTGATGTATTTATACAACATAGTGGGCTATTTTTCCACCCTCCAAACAATTTGGAGTGGGACTAATTTATTTGATATATTTTATATATTTTTTTCTTTATTTTGAATTTTTATACTATATAAGCTTTTTTGGTATAATTTTTCATTGAATATTGATTTTATTTTATTTGCGCTGTTTTGATGTTTTATATTATATTTTTTTGGTGTTTACACTAATGAGCAGCAACATCTACTTAGTAATTATTTCACTTTTTTGGGCGCTGGTGATTTTTTGTAAATATATTTTTTTAAAGCAGACACCCTAGTGAATAAAATGGTGGGTGCTGCAATTTTGTATGTCACATACTACGCACATAGCGATTTTTCAAACGCAATTTTTTTTTTAAAAATTTACTTTTTTTTACTTTTAATGCACAAAACACAATATATTGGCCAATTATTTGGAAAAATATAAAAGATGATGGTATGCCGAGTAAATAGATACCAAACATGACATGCTTTAAAACTGCACATGCCTCGTGCAATGGCGACAAACTGCATACATTTTTAATATTTATAGGAAATGCTTTAAAAGCCTTTACAAGCTACCATTTTAGATTTACAGAGGAGGTGCTAGAATTACTGCCCTTGGTTTAACGTTGGTGGCGATACCTCACATACATGGTGCAACCACTACCTGCAACCACAGACGTGTGCATGGGTGGGACGAGGGTGCTTTTATTTATTTGGGGTTTTTTTAGTTATTTTGATTTTTTTTATTATTTTTACACTGTTCTTTTATTTTTTATCACTTTTATTGCTATCACAGGGAATGTAATTCTCCCCTGTGACTGCAATAGGTATTCAGACAGGTATTATTTTTTGGGAAATCTGGGGTCTATTAGACTCTAAGATATCCCATCTGCCCTTACATCGTCTAATCTCATCAAGATCAGTGTGATCAGATGCTTTCCCAATTTACAAATGGTGCCATTTATATCCTCCGAAACTGAAGTGATGAAATGCTCGTAGCTTCCTATTTCTTAGACTACAGAGATGATTGGCACCATTCCAGTCTCCAATCAGCTCTATGGTCAGCTGGCAGAAACACTGGCTGCATTCTCAGTTTTCCCCGATGGCACGGGACTGCCTGAGAAGGCCATGGAAGGCAGCAGGGGAGCATATTCTCCTGCTGCTTGTAAAAGCAATCCTGCAGCTAATTAGCCACTAGGATTGCTTTTACATGAAAGCCGATTTCCGGCTGAAAAAAACGATACCAGGTCGATGCCTGCAGCTGCAGGCATCATCCTTGTATAACCACTTAAAGTCCAGTGATGTACCAGTATGTCGCTGGTCCTTGTTGGGTATATATGGTATGTTCTTTTTTTTATGCAGCCTGTGGGCTGAATGAAAAAAAGAGAAGAAATCTCTGCCAGAAAAAGTGTGTGGTATGCCCACCATTAGAATATACTGACCTGCATCCACCCACTTCTAATGGTGAGCATACATGAAATGTTCTAACAGATTCCTCTATTCACATCCATTAATGTGGATGAAGAAATCTATGCCAAAGTGTTTTTTTCTTGTTAAATATACCAAAGCATAGGGGCCATCCACCCACTGGCCACCCCAGGCCCCAATGCTTGGGCATATATGCTTTTTTTTTATGCCTATCACAAACTCCAATGATTACCTTTGTAGTACGATGAAAAATCTCATCCAACAGTGCTGCACACACTTACTTATGTATATTCTGAGAGCAAGACCCCCCCCTGTTGCTCTCAGAATAAACAGGTTGGTGCTGCAGCTGAATGGCATTCCTGAAAAGAAAACAGCAATTGTTAACAATAAAACAGTAACAATAAAACAGTAACTCAATAAAACAACTTTTTTTATTGAAATATGTGCCAAAAAATATTATAAAATATATATGCCGAAGCATAGGGGCCATCCACCCACTGGCCACCCCACGCCCCCTTGCTTGGGCATATATGCTCTTTTTTACCTGCGGATGAAAAATTTCATCCAACAGCACTGCACACACAGATTATGTATATTCTGAGAGCAAGTTCCTGTTGCTGTCAGAATAAACAGGTTGGTGCTGCAGCTGAATGGCATTCCTGAAAAGAAAACAACAATGGTTAACAATAAACCAGTAATAATAAAACAGTAACTCAATAAAACAACTTTTTTATTGAAATATGCGCCAAAAAATATTATAAAATATATATGCCGAAGCATAGGGGCCATCCACCCACTGGCCACCCCAGGCCCCCATGCTTGGGCAAATATGCTCTTTTTTACCTGCGGATGAAAAATCTCATCCAACAGTGCTGCACACACTTACTTATGTATATTTGGAGAGCAAGACCATGTTGCTGTCAGAATAAACAGGTCAGTGCTGCAGCTGAATCGCATTCCTGCAAAGAAAACATATACAAATATACATATACTAATACTGCACTATTGTGTGGTAGTGATGGAAGCAGTCCTTGACGCAGAGACCATGTTGGCCAGGACAGGAGGAACAAAAAAAGTGGGTGTCATACCTAATTCCGTGTCTGCTACAGACAAAATGTGACGGGAATCCCTTTGGGTGGAGGGCCCATGGAACTCAGCTCACTTTAGAGAGGTGGGGAGACCCTCCCCATATCCCTATTATGTGTAAGTCACCTTGTGCCTATTAGGGCTACAGGGTGATCTGTCCTAATATTGGTGTGGGGGGGTTGTTGATTGTTTAATGCCATGTGGTTGCAACCCATTGTTCTATTGTGGGTCCTGCTTGAGAGCAAACTATTATGGGATGTATGTGTTTATGTGAATTAGCTTAGTGGGGGGTGGTGTCTCCAGCAGCCCTCCCTCCTGATGGGACTGTCTGTTGGTGTGTCTCTTGTTGCTAAATGTAGATTGCCCCGCCCTGTGACACTATGCAGTGAGGGGGGATTTGTCCCTTGAGTGTATATATCTTGTATCTGTGTTAAAATAAACTAGTCTACTTTCTGGATTGCTTCAAGATTGGTGTCGTCTAGTCTTGTATGGTCAGCTGTGGTGCCTGTTGTTAGTGTTTGGGCGGTGAAGCGGTATTCTAACGGAAGTACCCAAGTGCAGTCTGGGGTCGGTTCCGTTACATTGGTGGCAAGCGATGGGATTGTGCTTCCTGGCTGTGAACACGTCCAAACCACCACTGGGATCCAAGATCAGGAAAGCAGAATTCGGTCACCCCAGTGGAGATATGGACCTGGCATCAGAGTTCCCAGAGCTGCTGCGGATTGTTCTTGCAACATACCCCAGGACTGTGTCTCAGTTAGTTCAGGCAGCGGATTCGGGTGGTGCTTTGGAGTGGAGCCCTCCAGGTTGCTGGTACGTACAAGGGCAAGTGCTATCCAACCCCAGGGGAATGGGCCAGGGACCATCGGAAGTTACGGATGCCATTCCTGGGAGAGCAAACCCAGGAGCAATGAGTGACTGAGTTGAACAGGCTGGTCCAGCAGGAGATAGAGCTGGACAACCAATATCGGGCTCTGCAATGGTACGCAGAGCAGAAATATTTAGGGGTGACAACAGAATGCTCTCCGGAGGGATATGACTTTGGTGACCCTGGATTTGCTGTGAGAGAGCCTTACAGATCATTTTGTGTTTGGCAATGAAGGAAAACCTACCCTTGAAGACCTGCGAGAAGATAGAGAGGCTATATTCGTTCTCACAAGGATCTCAGAGCTTGAACCAGATCTGGAATACCTGCTGATGAAAGAACAGCATCTGGAAATGGCATACAGGCAACTCCTAAAACATGTTCAGCAGCATGCCCAGGATTCGGCAGTGGAAATTCCAGAGATTGCCATCCCCAAACCTGAAGAGCTGACAAACGGGCAGAGCTCTGCTAGCCTCTGCCCAGCACTGATAACATCTTCTGGGTTCCACAGACAGGAGATGGTGAACCCCTATCCCCAGACACCAGTTCCAGAGACTGGGGATTTGATAGGCTTTCTGCTGAGGAGGAACCAGCCGGTGCGCCTCCAGCAGAAGAGCTGGCATCAGCGCATGGCATTGTTGACCTCTGCCCACAACAATCAGCACCAACAGCAGCTTCAGTCTCCCTGAGAGAAGAGGCTGCCGGCCTTTCTTCTACACCACTGACAGGAACATGGGATTTCCTGCCAGCAGCATCTTTGGAGGTAAAAGAAACTTCTCCAGCTGAAGGACCAGGACCTCTGCCCCACACCTTTGGTAGTTTCAGAGGTTCAGGGGGAGAAGGGAGAGGAGGTTGTCCTCCCTCCCCCACAGTCAGCCAGAGTGGAGGAAACTGTCTTCCCTCCCAAGCCAGGATCTGTGCACCAGGGGGACAGTGACAGAGGAATGTCATCCCAACAGCAGATCCACAGTCTGGGAGAGGAGGAAGCCGGCCTCACTTCCCAACGATTAGCTGGAGCAGATGTGGGGTCCCCAGCAGAAGTGCTGGCAACAGGACAGAGCATCGCTGGCCTCTGCCTAGCAACTACATCCACCACCGGGATACCCCAGGGATGCTGGGCAGTTGGCCCAGATCCCCAACAGCATGATGGAGTTTGCCCAGCCACCCTGTCTTCTCTCCAGCAGCTGAGAGGACTTCAGGGAGAAGGACCAGCCCGTACTTCTCCCCAGCGACAGGTATGTTCTATGAGAGAGGCAGAGGTTGGCTGGGTGAGTAATGCTTTGTGTGGGACAATTTGCTTGGGGTACTGTGTGGGTGCTGGCATTGGGAGACTGGAAGTACAGACTAACTTCGGAGTCAACCCGTCTGGGGTTTCCTCCTGCGTTAGTCTCCTGTCGAAAGGGGAGATATGTGACGGGAGTCACTTTGGGTGAGGGGCCCATGGAACCCAGCTCACTTTAGAGAGGTGGGGAGACCCCTGTCTCAGCTCCTCATATCCCTATTATGTGTAAATCATCCTGTGCCTGTTAGGGGTAAAGGGTGATCTGTCCTAATATTGGGGTGGGGGGTTGTTGATTGTTTAATGCCATGTGGTTGCATCCCATTTTTCTATTGTGTGTCTCTTGTTACTAAATGTAGATTGCCCCACCCTGTGTCATTATGCAGCGAGGGGGGATTGCCCCCTGAGTGTATAAAAAGCCAGTTCAAGTTTCAAATAAAGAGTTCCATGTTCAGACAGACTGGTGTAGTCTAGTCTTGTTTGGTCGGCTGTGGTGTCTGTGGTTGGTGTTCAGATGGGGAAGCAGTATTATAATGGAAGTACCCAAGTACAGACTGGGTCAGTTCCGTTACACACAACATCTTTTTTGGGGTGTCCTTTGGGTTGGGGAAACAGAAATGGCCTTTGGGAAAATGCCTCTCATGCACCCAGCTAACTGCATCTGGGTTGGGGGTTTGGGCTATAGCACCTTCTGGATACAAAAGGGCCATGATGAACTCTTCCTGGAATTTTAGGAAGGATCCACTTTGTCCAGTTGCTTTGTAAAGCACAAAAGCGTTATATAGAGCCAATTAAAATAAGTAAACAGACACTTTTTTGTACCAGCGTCTGGCTTTTCGGGAAACTCAGTACAGCTTCATCATCTGGTCATTGTCCACCTCTCCCATGTTAAGGTTATAGTCGTGGACACTGAGGGGCTTCTCAACAACACCAGCTGCCGTGGCAATTTGGATGGTCGTGTCTGTGTGAATGGAAGACAGGGCAAAAACATCCTGGTTGTCCTTCCACTTCACTGCAAGCAATTCATCATTTCTGAAGCAGGCTTTTTCCCCCCTTTCTAAGAGGGGTATGTACAAGCCGCTGGGGAAACCCCCGGCGATTAGGTCTCACGGTGCCACATGCGCCAGTTCCAAGTCTGTACAAATGTCTAAATAGTGGCACACTTGAATAAAAGTTGTCCACGTATAAGTGGTACCCCATATGGAAAAAGGGTGACACCAAGTTCCAAACTATCTTGCCATTGCTCCCCATGTAGTCTGGGCCTCCGAGGGGCTCCACATGACTATCTTTTCCCACGTAAATCTGAAACTTATATGTATAGCCTGTTTCCCTCACACAGGTCTTATACATCTTGACCCCATATCTGGCACACTTGCTGGGGAGAAATTGTTTGAATGCAAGGCGGCCAGAAAAACTAATGAGGGACTCATCAACACAGATGTTTTTCTTGGGAGTATAGACATCTGCAAAATTTTTGGTAAGGTGATTTATGAGGGACTGAATTTTGTGGAGTTGGTCAAATTCAGGGTCACCCCAAGGGCGACAGAGTGTATTATCGTTGAAATATACACAAAAATTGGTGCAGCGCTAAAAGAATTAATATATAAAACTGCACTAATAAAAAATATGAAGTTATTAAACACAAGTGATAACATGGGAGTGAATCGCTACAATGAGCGCAAATAAATATATAAGTGTGACTGTGAAAGTCAAAAAACAGACAAAGAAAGTGTTCATATGATGGTGAGGGTCTGACAAACACAGGTCAGAAAACTGTGCCACATGCAGATCCTGTGGTACAGGTGGTATCAAATAATTCCATGTGACTTTAATCCATGTGACTTTAATCCGTGCAGGGAATTTGATAAAAATGCACACTCGCCAGATGCGCATAGTAAAAGCGCAATGTGTTGAATCATATAATGACCACAAGATCTGCAGGAAGCCCCCTTTAGGTGGACCAGACAGACAGCATAGGAAGAGACTCCCTCCTCTGGATCTGAGACTGCTCTGCAACTGTTCTCCGGCTGGAGTCCTAGAAATCGTTTAGCTCAATTCAGAGCCAAAAAAGAAGGTGCTCATAGTGTAGTAATTAGATCAGATTTATTTAGGTATAAAATAATACATCATCCATGTGGAAATAGTGCCAAAAACAAAGTTTAAAAGTAGTGAAACTGACCAGCCACTCTCTAAGATGGGCGCCGGACCTTCGTGAGGCTCCGGCAGCATGATGTCACAGCTAAAAATGTCCTTATACTAAATTTTTTTTCATTCAGCCAGATGGCTGAATGAAAAAAACTGAATAGATTTCAGTTCATGTGTTCAAGGCGGATGAGGGAATCCTCCCCGATGTATCACTGAATTCTGATAGGGGGGACTTTCCTGCCATCAGAATATACTGATCGGCGCTTCAGCCGATTGACTGTGGAGCTGATCAAGCAAAAATATACAAATGAGCGCTTTCATTAGAAGTCCATCGATTGATCAACTTCTCATGAATGGGAACAACCATACATGGGCTGAAATTTGGCTGTTTCAGTAGGAACTGACCAAATTTTGATTCATATATAGCCATCTTAAGATTGGGGAACTTTTTTGCTGGAATCCGCTTGTTAAAGTGTATCTAAACCGAAAACCAACCATTTCAAGTGGTTATAAAGGCAAAAGGGTTTCTAACTTAATGCAATTTCTGCATTAAGATAATAAATCTTTTCAAAAGCTGCTCCCCCCCCCCTTAAACACTTACCTGAGCCTGATCTCAATCCAGCACTGTGCCTGTCTGCAGCAGCTCTTCTCCCCTCCCTCTTCTCACAGGAGAGCCATTGGTTCCTGCTTGTGTCAGTCAAATCCAATGAGGGGCGGGGTAAAGCCACACTATGTGTGTCTATGGATACACCCAGCTATGGGGAAAAGAGGGGCAGCCATGACTGCCAAAGTGCGACCCCAGCGGAGGAGGTTTGAGGCCTATCTGTGCAAAATCATTGCACAAAGGAGGTAAGTATAACATACTTTATTATTTTCAGAAAAAAACAAGCTTTACAACTGCTTTAATATATTGCACCCTGGTTTGATGTATGCATTTATTTTCTTTTTTCAAGCTTCCTTTGTGATTGATATGGAATACTAGCATTCTATGTAGCTCACAGTAAGTGACAAGGACATGCATTTCTGGCAAGATCAACAGGTATTGTCTGTATTTGTTAAAAATGTTCTTAGCTGGGAAAAAAGAACACAATCAATTAGTTGCAACTAACTAACTAACTAACTAACTATTATTATTATTATTAGCAACTAATATTGCATTTTTTCATTAACACTATTGTTTTCATGTGTTGCAACTTCATATGAAGCCGAGGTTTCAAGAACATTCTTAGGGGCAACCAAGGTTTTATATCTTACTTTTGCAAGAAGTAACGTTTTTCATCTGTTGACTATAAGGCCTTTCTTTTGCTTTTACACTGCATAAAAATGTCCTCAAAGAGAGAAAGAGATAGAGGAACCTCTCATGGTGTAGTAAATCCCTTTTATTAAAAAGCACTTTAAAATTGCACTTACATAAGTTCAAAACTTTTCGGCATATACACATCTACATGGAGAGCAAAAGAGCGCCAGTTTGCGCTCCGTCTGCGTTCCACTAACCAGAAGTGACGTATCATGGTAGTCCTGCTGTCACCAGGGCCTGATCCTGGGAGTTTTTATGCAGAGTCTCTTAAAGGCATAAGATTGTTGCTGGGATGTGAAGCCATCCTATTCTTCAAGTGTTTGGTGTATCTGCTGGAGCATATTATCGAACTGGGATACTTTACACATATTTGACCTTCTTTACGAAAAGATGTCATATATTTTCGGTGAGTGCATTCTCATTTGGGAGGCGAGGAAGAGCACTTGTTTCCTGGGTGTTTCATTATCTTCCACAAACCTGACTACAGATTTTGGGGCACAGAGCACTTTATTTGAACACTGTATATGGACATGTGTTGCACATTAAGCTATGTTAAATATGTATTTAATATTTTGCACTTAGTCTATGTTGGAATCAGGCACTTTATTTGTGTTGCTATATATTTTTTGTATCTCTTATTTTATGTATAAGACTTAATTGTTTATTTATATTCAAATTTGCACATAATTTATGTGGGAGTAGGACACTAATTTTTAACACATATTTTTCCTCACATTGTTAAAAAGCACAGACTTTTTTGGGTGATTTCATAGAAATATG
The DNA here is from genome assembly GCF_062004578.1 of Staurois parvus. Lineage (NCBI taxonomy): Eukaryota > Metazoa > Chordata > Amphibia > Anura > Ranidae > Staurois > Staurois parvus. Next base: position 5,256,745 of record NW_028318057.1, read on the forward strand.
TCACCCTGAATAAATGAGCATCTAAAACATACTTTACCTGCCACCATGTAAATGCACAACTTCCAGATTAACCCCTTTAAGATGGAAGGTAAAAAAAAGAAACCAGTTTTGCAACTTTAGCATTTGTTAGTAAAACCTTGCATAACATGCATCCAAGTGAAATATACCTTTGGCCTTTAATTGGTGGTAAATAGCAATGGATATTTCATGATTTTTTTTTTCTTTTATAAAAGGAAAACAGGCTCGAAATAGTAAAAATAATCAAAGAACAACTAATAACAATTCTACTCCCAATGACTGCAGCAATTCCACAAATTTGTATGTTATTTGCTGTATGCATCTGTATGCATTTGGCTTTTTTTTATCCTGCCTAAAACACACTGACATTATCTGACACTAATAATAAAAAGGCTGTTTTTTAATCCTACCTAAAACACAGTGACCCTGAATGTTGACCATGATTTTTGACCCTAACTCTGACACTGACCTATTTTGTTTATTTATTTTTTGTTCTGTTAAAATTTGTTAAATAATGTTTATTAATCCTTTTACAAAAAGAAGGATATACACCGCAATTCATAATACACTGAAACATCCAGAGTCAGTCATAAAAAACATTGCACAAGAAGACAATAAATTAACATAGCATACTGCAACACTTGTGGGTGTGAAACGTGAGGAAAAGGCAAGATAGGAACAAGAAAGAAGGAACAAGGAAAGAAAGTAACAAGGGGAGGTGAGAAAAAAAAAGCAGGGTGGAAGGGGTGCAGTGAAACAAAGAGAAAGGGAAGAAGGAAGGGACCCATCTAATTTCCCATCTTAGTATGTATCCAAACCCAGTATTTTTGTCAAAGTGTCCTCAGGTCCATGAACTAAACATAATGTTGAAATAATCCAGTTGAGATTTAAAGTGAAACCAACAAATCCAAGTTTTGTAAACTTGTCCTGTGCTGTAATTATCAGCTCTTATCCCTATCCAACCTTGTGAACCATTCTTTCAAGGAGGTCACTGATTTTTTTTCTCCAGTGTGTAGGAAAGCACATCCTGGCCGCGCTAGTCATATGCTTGGCCAAAAATTTCAGGTAATGTTTCACAGGCAGAGAGGTATCATGAAGTAAATATTGCATGGGAGAAAAGTCCAGATTGTAAGTAGTAACTTCTGTTATAATCTGCAAATAAGTTTGAACTACTGAGCATTGTAACCAGATATGCAGGAAGATGCCCTCATCGAACAGGCAGCTCCAGCAACGATTCGGAGCTTCCAAGGGGTAAAACTTATGAAGGAGAGATCACATGAACACAATTTTAAATCCACATCCCGACCGCCCTATAACAGATTTACTGCTACAGGGTGGCAGGGGTGCGCAAAATCATGTATATATACGTGATCTTGTATTGTTGCGGCTGTCAGTCACCAAGAATCAAGGATGGGGATGAGGGCTTCTTTGTTTACTAACAGTCCTCCTCCCTGTCGGCTTGGGGACACTGCTCTGGATGACTGTGCACAGCACAGCCATCCAGAGCAGTGTGCTTAGAGTCAAAACACAAGTAAAACACTCCCAACACACAGTTAATCCTTTGATCACCCCTTATGTTAACCCTGTCCTGCCCAGTGCCATTATTACAGTGTCAGTGCTTTTTTTTTTAGCACTGATGACTGTATTGGTGTCACTGGGGATGTCAGTGACACCAAGTCAGTTCCACCCAGTGTCAGAATGCCCACCGCAGTCCCACAGTCCCGCTATAAGTCGCTGATCGCTGCCATTACTAGTAAATAAAAAAAAATTCCATTATATATACCGCCATTTGTAAGTGCTATAACTTTCCCATAAACCAATTAACCTACATGTATTAGGATTTTTTTTAGAAAAGAAATGAAGCAGAATGTATTTTGGTCTAAATTTACGATGAAATTCGATTTTTTTTTAATTTTTTTACTGGACATGTTTAATAGCAAAAAGTCCAAAATATAGTTTTTTTCTCAAAATTGTTGGTCTTTTTTTTTATAGCGCAAAAAATAAAAATGCACAGGCGATCAAATACCCCCAAAAGAAAACTCAATTCATGGGAAAAAAAGGACTTAAATTTCATTTGGGTGCAGCGTTGCATGACCTCGCAATTGTCAGTTAAAATAACGCAGCGCCATAACGCACAAAATGGCCTGGTCAGGAAGGGAGGTAAATCCTCAGGAGGGCAAGTGGGTATTTTTAAAAAAGTATAAAGACAAAACAGCAAAGTGGTAACCTTACAATTCATACCAGACCAGGCAGGCAGCCTGAGTGACCAGTAAAGGGAGGGCAACTAACAGGCAAACAGGCTTGGTCCAGGTAATCCCTGTTGATAGGATAGGCAGGGAGTTCTAGCAATGAATATATCTCCCAGTCCTGGAACAAAGCTCACTGTAGTAAGGAAGGAAAAACCACATGCTAGTAGAATCACACATAGCAGATCTTTGTAGCTAATCTGTGACACAAATTATGTCTTATTTATGGCAGTGGGAGGATGTCAAAGAAAAATATTTGAACAGGGGGAACAAGAGAAATTTATACTTGTATGTCCATCCCCCATTTCGAGAGTTCTGCTGTCCACCTAGGCCTGCGGCCTACCTATATTTTGAGGGATTAGGCCTGGAGTTTAGGCCTGAAGCTAACCCTGCCTGTATGGGTGAAAGCTGGTTCCAAAACAGGGTGCCAGGAGAAGAACTCTGCTGCAAGACGTGTCCTGGAAAGTAGTTTGAAGCTGGAACCTTACAGGGAAACTAGCAAATAGCCAGAATGCCAGTAATGGTTTGAAGGTCCTTGTTCTGCATAGCGGGGAGTGGAGTCTGGAGTCTGTGTGGCACCACGGGTATCTGGGGCCCTTTGCCCTCTCTTCTTAAATGAATGATAAAATAAAAACTTGAATCACCATAAAAGTCACTGGTGCCCACTGTTTCATATCCCCACAGCATGGCATAGACACAGCCCTGAGGTATACATATCAGCTTACCCAACATTTGGGGGTCCCAAACAGTAGTATTGTGATATCTGTCATTGGTTATCACAGCAATCACAAGGCACAGAGCCTCTCTGATTGGCTCTGTGCATTTTGCTTATGAGCTGAACACACAATTGGTAAGCACAGTGCTGTTCAAAAAGGCACTTTGGAATACTACATCCATCCCAGTGCTGTTTTAAAACTTGTGGTGGTAGACAAGTGGTTAAAGTATATGTAAACTCAACCACTAACAGCTTAACAGTTACTGCTACTAACAACAAGGACTTTTAAGAAATAAATTGCAGCCAGCAAAAATAAGGATATATTTCTTGTGAAAACACACATGCGGCTGTTTTGCAGTGAACTGCATGTGGATTCAGGTACAAGCTGTAAAAAAACACATCAGCATTGTCATAGAAATGCAAACAATGGTTATTTTTCATAATCCAGTTTACGTTTACTTGAAATATTCCCTTTTCATGTTGTCTCTCAGCACTTGTGTAGTTCAGAGGGACAACTGTGAAATATGTGAGCAGTGCCTACTCACAGGGCATAATGAATACATGTCACAAAATTCAAGGAAGTAAGTTCACAAAGTAAGTTTAGGAACTTCAAGATCATTCAGATTAATATAAGTAGGCTAGAAATAATTGAAATACAATATGGGAATCAATACATGATTATAATTTCGATCATACTGTACGGTACTGTACACTTTAAATTCTGGATCAAGTTCACAAACTCATATGGTAAAATCTGAATCCCAATTTCATTGTGTTTTTTAATGGTTCCATTTCCCAAAAGGCTTCTAGATACCTTGTTACCTCCACAGGACTACTAAGACTAGAAGTAAAATATTCCATTCCCTCTTATATAAGTGATTCTTCTAGCATTTCCCACTGTTTATTGTGGCTGAGGGAGAAGGCAGCATAGGGAGCAGGGGCGGACTGACCATTTGGAAACTCGGGCACTGCCCGAGGGCCCGGTGTCAGTAGGGGGCCCCATGAGATGCCCCTGGTACCTTTTTCATAGGCTTTCTTGAGTTTGGGCAAGGACACAGGGGCCCCATGATCCCCTACTTCCCGGGGGCCCCATGAGTTGTCAGTCCACCCCTGATAGGGAGAGCAAAATCTTAATATTTACTGCATATTTTTTCAAATAAGTGGCTCACACTACTAGACTTCTACCCCCTGCCTGGCCCAAATGCTCAGCAATATGTTAGTATACCTAGAAACATTTTATGTTAAGTAGCTCCTACTTTTGTATCTATGCCACTGATCTTTTTGACTTGTCACTCCAAAGTCCCTGTCACTTACCATGCCTAAATGCTGAGCAAGATTGCTGGCCCAATTTTTTTTTTATAAGTGTCACACTGTGCTTACTGCTCAGCTTGCCTTGTCACTCCCAAGGCTACTGCCAGGCCAAAACTTGCTATCCCTGACAGTTTTTGGAATGAGTGGCTCACTCTGCTTGTGCACCCATGCCGGCTGTTTACTTACCTTGTTAGAAGGCTCCTGCCAGGTCCAAACTCTGAGTAATATCTTGCTATACCTGGTAAAATTTTAGGAACGGGTGGCTGTTATTTGTTCATGTGTTCTGGACTCATGTACGCTCATGAACACTGGACTTAAAAAAACGCCATTTTTTTTGAACGTTTGCCTTTTTTTTCTGCCTGAAAATGCACTTCTATAAACCTATGTGTCTAGACACACAAGCATTTACAGGCATATTATAAAGAGTCTTTACAGGTAGAAAAAAAATAACTTCATGTGCATTCAGGAGAGGAATTTTTGGTCAGAGATACACAAAATGTACATAAATGCGCCTAAACGTTAGGTGCATATAGGCTCATTCACATGTTTGTGAATGAATGCATTTTATTGGCCAAAATTTCACTAGGTTTGTTATGTATTGTATCGCTTGCCCTATTTCCAGGTGTTCTAGATTAGAGATGAGCGAATCGAACCAGGCGAAGTGGAATTCGTTTCGAATATCGGGAAAAATTCGATTTGCATCGAATCCGAATTTTAGCCAACTTCGGGTGCACGAATCGAATTTTTCCCGATCAGCCGGCAAAAGTGTCACTGCAGAGAGCTCCGCTATTTCTGACAGTTCTGACAGTTCATTTACAGCGGTTGAAACATTGTATCTATTTGTTTCCATTTAGGATACAGATGTTTTTATTCGGAAATAAATAGATACAATGTTTCAACCGCTGTAAATGTGAAGGAACTGTCAGAGAACTGTCAGAAATAGCGGAGCTCTCTGCAGATACACTTTTTGCTGTACTGGAATACTTCTTCTTTTCATTCTTCTTCTTCTTTTCATTCTTCTTCTTCTTCTTCTTCTTCTTCTTCTTTTCATTCTTCTTCTTCTTCTTTTCATTCTTCTTTTCATTCTTCTTCTTCTTCTTTTGATTCTTCTTCTTCTTCTTTTCATTCTTCTTTTCATTCTTCTTCTTCTTCTTTTCATTCTTCTTCTTCTTTTCATTCTTCTTCTTCTTCTTTTCATTCTTCTTTTCATTCTTCTTCTTCTTCTTTTCATTCTTCTTCTTCTTCTTCTTTTCATTCTTCTTTTCATTCTTCTTCTTCTTCTTTTCATTCTTCTTCTTCTTTTCATTCTTCTTCTTCTTCTTTTCATTCTTCTTCTTCTTCTTTTCATTCTTCTTTTCATTCTTCTTCTTCTTTTCATTCTTCTTTTCATTCTTCTTCTTCTTCTTTTCATTCTTCTTTTCATTCTTCTTCTTCTTTTCATTCTTCTTCTTCTTCTTTTCATTCTTCTTCTTCTTTTCATTCTTCTTTTCATTCTTCTTCTTCTTCTTCTTTTCATTCTTCTTCTTTTCATTCTTCTTTTCATTCTTCTTCTTCTTTTCATTCTTCTTCTTTTCATTCTTCTTCTTTTCATTCTTCTTTTCATTCTTCTTCTTCTTCTTTTCATTCTTCTTCTTCTTTTCATTCTTCTTCTTCTTCTTTTCATTCTTCTTTTCATTCTTCTTCTTCTTCTTTTCATTCTTCTTCTTCTTTTCATTCTTCTTCTTTTCATTCTTCTTTTCATTCTTCTTCTTCTTCTTTTCATTCTTCTTTTCATTCTTCTTCTTCTTCTTTTCATTCTTCTTTTCATTCTTCTTCTTCTTCTTTTCATTCTTCTTTTCATTCTTCTTCTTCTTTTCATTCTTCTTCTTCTTCTTTTCATTCTTCTTTTCATTCTTCTTCTTCTTTTCATTCTTCTTCTTCTTCTTTTCATTCTTCTTTTCATTCTTCTTCTTCTTTTCATTCTTCTTCTTCTTCTTTTCATTCTTCTTTTCATTCTTCTTCTTCTTCTTTTCATTCTTCTTCTTCTTCTTTTAGCCAACTTCGGGTGCACGAATCGAATTTTTCCCGATCAGCCAGCAAAAGTGTCACTGCAGAGAGCTCCGCTATTTCTGACAGTTCTGACAGTTCATTTACAGCGGTTGAAACATTGTATCTATTTGTTTCCATTTAGGATACAGATGTTTTTATTCGGAAATAAATAGATACAATGTTTCAACCGCTGTAAATGTGAAGGAACTGTCAGAGAACTGTCAGAAATAGCGGAGCTCTCTGCAGATACACTTTTTGCTGTACTGGAATACTTCTTCTTTTCATTCTTCTTCTTCTTTTCATTCTTCTTCTTCTTCTTCTTTTCATTCTTCTTCTTCTTCTTTTCATTCTTCTTTTCATTCTTCTTCTTCTTCTTTTCATTCTTCTTCTTCTTCTTTTCATTCTTCTTTTCATTCTTCTTCTTCTTTTCATTCTTCTTCTTCTTTTCATTCTTCTTCTCCTTCTTTTCATTCTTCTTCTTCTTCTTTTCATTCTTCTTTTCATTCTTCTTCTTCTTCTTCTTTTCATTCCTCTTCTTCTTCTTTTCATTCTTCTTTTCATTCTTCTTCTTCTTCTTTTCATTCTTCTTCTTCTTCTTTTCATTCTTCTTCTTCTTCTTTTCATTCTTCTTTTCATTCTTCTTCTTCTTCTTCTTTTCATTCTTCTTTTCATTCTTCTTCTTCTTCTTTTCATTCTTCTTTTCATTCTTCTTCTTCTTCTTTTCATTCTTCTTCTTCTTTTCATTCTTCTTCTTCTTCTTTTCATTCTTCTTCTTCTTCTTTTCATTCTTCTTTTCATTCTTCTTCTTCTTTTCATTCTTCTTCTTTTCATTCTTCTTTTCATTCTTCTTCTTTTCATTCTTCTTCTTCTTTTCATTCTTCTTCTTTTCATTCTTCTTTTCATTCTTCTTCTTCTTCTTCTTTTCATTCTTCTTCTTTTCATTCTTCTTTTCATTCTTCTTCTTCTTCTTTTCATTCTTCTTCTTCTTTTCATTCTTCTTTTCATTCTTATTCTTCTTCTTTTCATTCTTCTTCTTCTTCTTTTCATTCTTCTTTTCATTCTTCTTCTTTTCATTCTTCTTCTTCTTCTTTTCATTCTTCTTTTCATTCTTCTTTTTTTCATTCTTCTTCTTTTCATTCTTCTTCTTCTTCTTCTTCTTCTTTTCATTCTTCTTCTTTTCATTCTTCTTTTCATTCTTCTTCTTCTTCTTTTCATTCTTCTTCTTCTTTTCATTCTTCTTCTTCTTTTCATTCTTCTTTTCATTCTTCTTCTTTTCATTCTTCTTCTTCTTCTTTTCATTCTTCTTCTTCTTTTCATTCTTCTTCTTCTTCTTTTCATTCTTCTTTTCATTCTTCTTCTTTTCATTCTTCTTCTTCTACTTTTCATTCTTCTTCTTCTTTTCATTCTTCTTTTCATTCTTCTTCTTCTTTTCATTCTTCTTCTTCTTCTTTTCATTCTTCTTCTTCTTTTCATTCTTCTTCTTCTTCTTTTCATTCTTCTTTTCATTCTTCTTCTTCTTCTTTTCATTCTTCTTCTTTTCATTCTTCTTTTCATTCTTCTTTTCATTCTTCTTCTTTTCATTCTTCTTTTCATTCTTCTTCTTTTCATTCTTCTTCTTTTCATTCTTCTTTTCATTCTTCTTCTTTTCATTCTTCTTCTTCTTTTCATTCTTCTTTTCATTCTTCTTCTTCTTCTTTTCATTCTTCTTCTTCTTTTCATTCTTCTTTTCATTCTTATTCTTCTTCTTTTCATTCTTCTTCTTTTCATTCTTCTTTTCATTCTTCTTCTTTTCATTCTTCTTCTTCTTCTTTTCATTCTTCTTCTTTTCATTCTTCTTCTTCTTTTCATTCTTCTTTTCATTCTTCTTTTCATTCTTCTTCTCATTCTTCTTTTCATTCTTCTTCTTTTCATTCTTCTTCTTCTTCTTTTCATTCTTCTTCTTTTCATTCTTCTTCTTCTTCTTTTCATTCGTCTTCTTCTTCTTTTCATTCTTCTTTTCATTCTTCTTCTTCTTCTTTTCATTCTTCTTCTTCTTCTTTTCATTCTTCTTTTCATTCTTCTTCTTCTTCTTTTCATTCTTCTTTTCATTCTTCTCATTCTTCTTTTCATTCTTCTTTTCATTCTTCTTCTTCTTCTTTTCATTCTTCTTTTCATTCTTCTTCTTTTCATTCTTCTTCTTCTTCTTTTCATTCTTCTTCTTCTTTTCATTCTTCTTTTCATTCTTCTTCTTCTTCTTTTCATTCTTCTTTTCCTTCTTCTTCTTCTTTTCATTCTTCTTCTTCTTCTTTTCATTCTTCTTTTCATTCTTCTTCTTTTCATTCTTCTTCTTCTTCTTTTCATTCTTCTTCTTCTTCTTTTCATTCTTCTTTTCATTCTTCTTCTTCTTCTTTTCATTCTTCTTCTTTTCATTCTTCTTTTCATTCTTCTTCTTTTCATTCTTCTTCTTCTTTTCATTCTTCTTCTTTTCATTCTTCTTTTCATTCTTCTTCTTCTTCTTTTCATTCTTCTTCTTCTTCTTCTTCTTTTCATTCTTCTTTTCATTCTTCTTCTTCTTCTTTTCATTCTTCTTTTCATTCTTATTCTTCTTCTTTTCATTCTTCTTCTTCTTCTTTTCATTCTTCTTTTCATTCTTCTTCTTTTCATTCTTCTTCTTCTTCTTTTCATTCTTCTTTTCATTCTTCTTCTTTTCATTCTTCTTCTTCTTCTTTTCATTCTTCTTTTCATTCTTCTTTTCATTCTTCTTCTCATTCTTCTTTTCATTCTTCTTCTTTTCATTCTTCTTCTTCTTCTTTTCATTCTTCTTCTTTTCATTCTTCTTCTTCTTCTTTTCATTCGTCTTCTTCTTCTTTTCATTCTTCTTTTCATTCTTCTTCTTCTTCTTTTCATTCTTCTTCTTCTTCTTTTCATTCTTCTTTTCATTCTTCTCATTCTTCTTTTCATTCTTCTTTTCATTCTTCTTCTTCTTCTTTTCATTCTTCTTTTCATTCTTCTTCTCATTCTTCTTCTTTTCATTCTTCTTCTTCTTCTTTTCATTCTTCTTTTCATTCTTCTTCTTCTTCTTTTCATTCTTCTTTTCATTCTTCTTCTTCTTCTTTTCATTCTTCTTCTTTTCATTCTTCTTCTTCTTCTTTTCATTCTTCTTTTCATTCTTCTTCTTCTTTTCATTCTTCTTTTCATTCTTCTTCTTCTTCTTTTCATTCTTCTTCTTCTTCTTTTCATTCTTCTTTTCATTCTTATTCTTCTTCTTTTCATTCTTCTTCTTCTTCTTTTCATTCTTCTTCTTCTTCTTTTCATTCTTCTTTTCATTCTTCTTCTTTTCATTCTTCTTTTCATTCTTCTTCTTCTTTTCATTCTTCTTCTTCTTCTTTTCATTCTTCTTTTCATTCTTCTTCTTCTTCTTTTCATTCTTCTTCTTCTTCTTTTCATTCTTCTTTTCATTCTTCTTCTTCTTCTTCTTTTCATTCTTCTTCTTCTTCTTTTCATTCTTCTTTTCATTCTTCTTCTTCTTCTTTTCATTCTTCTTCTTCTTTTCATTCTTCTTCTTCTTCTTTTCATTCTTCTTTTCATTCTTCTTCTTCTTCTTCTTTTCATTCTTCTTCTTCTTCTTTTCATTCTTCTTCTTCTTTTCATTCTTCTTCTTCTTCTTTTCATTCTTCTTCTTCTTTTCATTCTTCTTCTTCTTCTTTTCATTCTTCTTTTCATTCTTCTTCTTCTTTTCATTCTTCTTCTTCTTCTTTTCATTCTTCTTTTCATTCTTCTTCTTCTTTTCATTCTTCTTCTTTTCATTCTTCTTTTCATTCTTCTTCTTCTTCTTTTCATTCTTCTTCTTTTCATTCTTCTTTTCATTCTTCTTCTTCTTCTTTTCATTCTTCTTCTTCTTCTTTTCATTCTTCTTTTCATTCTTCTTCTTTTCATTCTTCTTCTTTTCATTCTTCTTTTCATTCTTCTTCTTCTTCTTTTCATTCTTCTTCTTCTTCTTTTCATTCTTCTTTTCATTCTTCTTCTTCTTCTTTTCATTCTTCTTTTCATTCTTCTTCTTCTTCTTTTCATTCTTCTTCTTCTTCTTTTCATTCTTCTTTTCATTCTTCTTCTTCTTCTTTTCATTCTTCTTCTCATTCTTCTTTTCATTCTTCTTCTTTTCATTCTTCTTCCTCTTCTTTTCATTCTTCTTCTTTTCATTCTTCTTCTTCTTCTTTTCATTCGTCTTCTTCTTCTTTTCATTCTTCTTTTTATTCTTCTTCTTCTTCTTTTCATTCTTCTTCTTCTTCTTTTCATTCTTCTTTTCATTCTTCTTCTTCTTCTTTTCATTCTTCTTTTCATTCTTCTCATTCTTCTTTTCATTCTTCTTTTCATTCTTCTTCTTCTTCTTTTCATTCTTCTTTTCATTCTTCTTCTTCTTCTTCTTTTCATTCTTCTTCTCATTCTTCTTTTCATTCTTCTTCTTCTTCTTTTCATTCTTCTTCTTCTTCTTTTCATTCTTCTTTTCATTCTTCTTCTTCTTCTTTTCATTCTTCTTCTTCTTCTTTTCATTCTTCTTTTCATTCTTCTTCTTCTTCTTTTCATTCTTCTTCTTCTTCTTCTTCTTCTTCTTCTTCTTCGTCGTGCCCCGTGACTGCCCAAATGAGTGAAGTGTGCGGTGATTCTAAGATCGACGGCACTCATCTGCATGTCATACTGACTGACAGTATTATTTCTCTTCCCCAGCAGACTCCAAGGGCATTTAAATTAAAGGTACAGTGTTCTGCACTAATATAAAGGCTCTCTGAAGCCTAGAAACCCTTTAAATAAGTTAAATTCGCGGCAAATAAATTCACATCGAATCAAATTTCTCCCGCAAATTCGGCGAATCAGCCGAATCGAATTTTTGAATAATTCGCTCATCTCTATTCTAGATCATGTCCTTAAGGCCTCATGTCACCTCTACCTCTACCCATGCCTGAAAATCCTTGAACACATCTCGCTAGGAACTTTGTGACTGATCTTTCGCCATCCAGCAGTCACACAACAATCTGCATGGTAGCTGATAGATTCTGTAAAATGTGGTATCCAATATGTAGTTAACCCAAATTGCCTAATTCTCAATGCCAAACTCAACAGTTGCATAGTTAGACATGCTGAAAAAACAAGTCCATCTAGTTCAGGGGTGCCCAACCTTTTGAAGAGCGAGGGCCACTTAAGTGTCTTGATAACCAGTCGTGGGCCACAATGAGCGAAGCAGTCGGGTGACAGGTCCATATCTGCTCTGCATATGCAGAGTGGAAACGGACACAGCCCGCTCTACTCTATTGGCTGTCCGATTCAGACAGATTGGAGGTAGGTGGGTGTAAACAAACACAAGCCCATCATAGAGGTTATTATTATTATTATACAGTATTTATAAAGCAGCAACAGTTCGCTCAGCGCTGTACATTACAAAGGGAGACAGAACATGCGACAGTACGAAAGCAATACAATGTGATACACGAGGGGTTCAAGAGGTTAATTGAAAGTCTGATTGGGTTTACATGGGTTCGCCCATCATGTGCAAGGGGCCTAGGTGTGCTTTCACACTGATGCGCTGCAGTTTACCAACACCGCAAGTGCAGCGCTGTGCACCTGTGGATTTCCTGAGGGTTAGCTGAACTTTGCCATAGAAGTCTATTATATTCTGCAGGTGTGGTTCACTTTCTGCACCTATAAATCAGTTTGAAAGCAGTCCAGAGTAACCAGTGCAGAACTATAACAGATATGCTCATTGTGATGTGATTTTTTTTTTTTTTAAACTGACCTTTAAAACACAATCTTCACTTCAGGAATCACTCTGCAGGTATTGCTGGCTGTTGCTGTCCCAGGTGGAGTGCATTTGGTATCACTCTGTCTGTGACAGGAGCTATACGGGAAATATTGGCTCTGCTCTCAATTTCAGCCACATGCTTCCACTACTACCATCCCAGTGCAGGAAGTCACAGGTCACATCAGAGGGCTCAGCGGGCCACACGTGCCCTGCGTGCCAGCATTTGGGCACCCCTGATCTAGTTCAACCAACAACAAAAAAAGCAGTGCTTCAAGGTCTACTTGTAAGTTGCAGATATCCCGTAAAAACTTTATTCCACTACACAGCTTGGTGTCATCTGAAAACACAGAAATAGTATTTACTCCATTTCATTGCCTTTGTCTTTAAGCTTCTCAGAAATCCAGAAAAATGTAGACTCTGATTAAGGCCTACAGTTTAATGGACTAACTATACTGTCTTGTACTGAGTTTGTCCATATGTTTATTCTTCTAATGGGAAATCTGCTTTCTTTGTAGTCTATGGAAAGGAACTCCAGTTTCTGTTCCTTACCAACTCAACCCAGTGGTGTATTTATGTTTTGTGCTGCCCTAGGCAAAAAGGTGTCAGTTAGTGGTATGAGCAGTGGGAAGGTGTCAGTTAGTGGCATGATCGGCGACAAGGTGTCAGTTAGTGGTATAAGCGGCTAGAAGGTGTCAGTTAGTGGTATGAGCAGGGAGAAGGTGTCAGTTAGTGGTATGAGTAGTGTGAAGGTGTCAGTTAGTGGCATGAGTCAGTCACCTGGCAGTCTCTGTCAGTCTCTGGTCAGTCTTTGCCAGCTCCCCCCACCACAATAGTATACATGGTATACACAGCAGTAGGATGGAGATCACTCACAAGGCCTGGCAGAGGGGTGGAGACCGAGGGGAGGAGCCATGTACTGCCGGTATGTATCCTCCTCACAGCCACATTTCCCTTCCAGCTCTGTTACAGAGATCCCTGCCTCCCCTGGACACTGCCATCTTCCAGGATCATCTCTCAGCCCTGGCTCCCCACCACCATCCACTGCGGAGAGCTCCGAACCTCAGAGCAGCCTACAGCCTGGTCAGGCGCATTGCATGCTGGGAGTTGTAGTCCTTCCGACGCATAGCCTGCCGGGATTGTGGTTGCTTCTGTGGAGGCGGCAGGTCAGAGGCAGGGGAAGAGTACAACTCCCGGTATGCAGTGCGCCTGGGCAGGCTGTAGGCTGCACTGAGGGTCGGAGCTCCCGGGGCTCTCTGCAGTGGATGGTGGTGGGGAGCCAGGGCTGAGAGATGATCCCAGAGGATGGCAGTGCCCAGGGGAGACCTGATACTCCCACTCCTCACTGTATTCCTCTACTGTGGTGACATCACTGATGTTCCTTCTTCCGAGGTGGGGCACCGCCCCCCTGAAAAGTGCCGCCCTAGGCAAGTGCCTTGTTTGCCCCATGGCAAATACGCCCATGACTCAGCCTGCAAATGGGATAACGCTTATCTCAAGTTTGGCCCTGAGTTTGAGCAACATACCTATACTGTTTCAAAGATCTGATTCCCTAGTAAAAAAGTAAAAAAAAAAATAACGTGCTCATTGATCGTTGGTTCTATGAATACATCAGATTAAATTTGTACCTACTGCATGAGTGTACAAATACACATAAATATGCAATGTCAACCCGTGTTTTACTTAATGCTACATTAGCTGCTCATACAAACAAGATTATGTTTACTTGCATGTGTCATAATATAATGATAAACAGAAAAAAAGAGCTGAAGTGAAAAGCAAGCTTTATTCCTGTGTTTTAAAGAGAAGTGTGGGATTTAAAAAAAACAAACAATCATACTCACCTAGGTGTATGCAGGATTGCTCCAATGCTGCATCTGTCACCGGCTGCCACTAACACCAAGAACTGAACGATCAAAGACAACTGATTGTTCAATTCTCAGTCTCCAGTGTCTCCAGTGAGCAGAGAGTTGGTAACTGTCAGCCACTGCTTCTCTGCTTTGTCCCTCCAGAGCTCACTGGAGCGCCAGGCTGTGGAGGGGGTGGGAGTGGCTGACTCTTGCTCTCAGAACCACACTGAAAGGCTGAGCCAGCTGGGAGCTCAGGCACCTGGGTGGATCCCAACTTTATGGCCATGATACCTCCAGTGTCTGGACCAGTTGAGTGGCATCAGTCAACAGCTCACTGCCAGATGAATACAGGTCACAGGAGTGCAGAATGAAGTGCACTTCTGTGACGCACAGGAAAAATAGGGCCTTAAAACCTTTGGCCCTACTTCTTTAAGTTAAACGTCACTCGTATGTGGTATCTAGGTCCTGAAAAGGATTTATTACCCCTTCTTGTTTGCAATAATTTTATTGATATATCTCAACAGGATGCCATGTGCTGGGGATAAGTTAATAAATGTACTTCCCTTTGAGAACCAGCAGGTGACATTTCACACTGCAGATAGTGCTCAATCGTAACTGTCACTGACAGCTCAGGTCCCCACTGACAGTTGGGAACCAATCATAGACATACCCAATCATGTGATCACTATGTCAGCTTCTCACATAGTTATTATGTGCAGGGCGGAGACTTTACTTCTAAAAATGAAAGCCTGCAGATGAACACTTCAGGTGGCAGTGTTGTTTTATGCTGCTATGTCTCTGTATATAGTGTAAATGCAAACACAGTTGCATTGTTCAAAATAATAATGAATGAAAAAAAAGTTTTTGTCATCCTATAAAAAAAACGAGCAGAGTATTTTAATAAAGTTTAATAAAACAGTGTATATGTATATATACACAATATAGTACTCTGTAAATGTTTTAGGCAGGTGTGAAAAAAATGATGTAAAGTAAGAATGCTTTCAAAAATATGTATATTTAAATTGTTTAATTTTATCAATATACAAAATGCAAAGTGAAAGAACAGATGAAAAATCTAAATCAAATCAATATTTTGCATGATTACCCTATGGCTTCAAACCAGCATCAATTCTTTGCTTTGCACACTGTAACACTTGCCCAAAGTCAAGGATTTTGTAGGATTAGAGTCAGGTGTATGATTATACCAAGCAATTGCTAATGATCATCAATTTCATATGTAGGCTGAAACACAGTCATTACCTGAAACAGAAACAGCTGTGCAGTAGCCTTAAACCTGGGTGAGGAACAGCCAAACATTGCAACTAAGGTGAGGTTGTGGAAGATAGTTTCATGTTACAGGTCATACACCATGGCAAGACTGAGCACACCAACTAAGAAGGTAGTTACACTGCATCAGCAAGGTCTCTCCTAGGCAGGGATCTCAAAGCAGGCTGAGATTTCAAGATGCGCTGTTGAAGCTCTTTTGAAGAAGCACAAAGAAACAGGCAATGTTGAGGACTCCCCTTCGACATTGTAAGATGTCCAGCAGTGCCATCAACAGAGAACTGATGGAAACCAATGGGAATCAGGTACACATCTATTGTCTGGAGAAGTCCAGCCAGAAGTGGTCTTCATGGAATATTTGCAGCCAAAAAGCCATACTTCCGACATGGAAACAAGACAAAGCCACTCAACAATGCACAAAATCATAGGAACTGGGGTGCAGAAAAATGGCAGCAGGTGCTCTGAACCAGGGGCGGACTGAGAACTCATGGGGCCCCCGGGCAATAGGGGATCATGGGGCCCCTGTGTCCTTGCCCAAACTCAAAAAATCCTATGAAAAAGGTACCAGGGGCATCTCATGGGGCCCCCTACTGACCCCGGGCCCTCGGGCAGTGCCCGAGTTTCCAAATGGTCAGTCCACCCCTGCTCTGAACTGATAAGTCAAAATTTGAAATATCTGGCTGTAGCAGGAGACAGTTTGGTTGCCGAAGGGCTGGAGAGTGGTACAATGAGTGTCTGCAGGCAACAGTCAAGCATAGTGGAGGTTCCCTGCAAGTTTGGGGCTGCATCTCTGCAAATGGAGTTGCTGAGAAATACAGCCAGATACTTATTCATCATGTCATACCATCAGGGAGGCATGTGATTGGCACCAACTTTATTCTGCAGTAGAACAATTACCCCAAACATACAGCCAATCTCAGTAAGAACTATTTTTAGCGTATAGAACAAGGAGTACTGGAAGTGATGGTTTGGTCCCACAGAGCTCTGATCTCAACCTCATTGAGTCTGTCTGGGATGACATGAAGAGACAGAAGGATTTGAAGCAGCCTACATCCACAGAAGATCTGTAGTTAGTTCTCCAAAATGGAACAACCTACCTGCAGAGTTCCTTCAAAAAGTGTAGAAGAATTTTTTCTGTCTAGGGTGGTCACATCAAATATTGATTTCATATGGATTTCTATTCTGTTCATTTACTTTCCATTTTGTTGATGGAGGCTAAAAATAAACTATTGACTATTCTATTTTTGAAAGCATTGTTAATTTAGAGCGTTAATTTAGGGCCATCAGTCGGGAAAGCCATAACCTCTGGGGAACGCATGGAGAACCAGACCGGAGGCAACATCCAATAAGAATGCGAGGATGTATCATCACCTGACATCCTCTGTGCGTTCCACAGTGGTTACGGCATTCCTAACTGATGGCCCACGTTCACATCAGACCTTTGGTGCCCAGGCTATTGACACACCAGCCCCTGCATATGTCCTTTTGGAACCCGATAGACGCCCATATACTTACCTCATTTGTGAGTAGTAATTTAGCTATTTTTTATAAACGTGTATTTTATACTGCACTCAGGCTGATGTCACCTTGTGTTTCTCTTTATATTTCCACAGAGTTTTGCTTCACTCTGTGGGGAACTGCCGCTATATAGTGCTTATGCCATGGACTCTGGACTTTTAAATATATGTTTTCTGATATTGCAACCTTATGTTACGGTATTTATTGTCTTCTCTCAGCACCAATTACCTATGTTGTTTTGTGTGTTTGTGTGTATGTATATAGTTATATAGTTAGTCTGGTTGAAAAAAGACAAAAGTCCATCCAGTTCAACCATTAAAAAAAAAAAAGTTATAATACTATACCCACAGTTGATCCAGAGGAAGGCAAAAAAACTCAGCAAAGCATGATCCAATTTGCTCCTGCTGGGAAAAAAATTCCATCCTGATCCCCCGAGAGGTAACTTTACCTATAAATGTTAGTATCCAGTTATATTCTGTGTATCTAAGAAAGAATCCAGGCTTTTTTTGAAGCAATCCACTGAGCTGGCCAGAACCAACTCTTGAGGGAGTCTATTCCACATTTTCACAGCTCTCACTGTGAAGAAACCTTTCCGTGTTAGATTACATTTCTTTTCCTCCAGATGTAAAGAGTGCCTCCTTGTCCTCTGTGATGACTTCAGGATGAATAGCTCTACACCGAGTTCACTATATGAACCAGTGATGTATTTATACATGTTGATCATATCCCCCCTTAATCTCCTCTTCTCAAGAGAGAATAAATTCAGTTCCTCTAATCTTTCCTCATAGCTGAGCTCCTCCATGTCTCTAATCAATTTAGTTGCTCTTCTCTGTACTTTCTCCAGTTCCCCAATGTTCTTTGTGTGAATTGGTGCCCAAAACTTAACTGCATATTCCAGATGAGGTTTTACTAATGATTTGTACAGGGGTAGTATGATATCTCTCTATCTAGAGTCTATACCTCTTTTAATACAAGAGAGGATTTTGCTCGCTTTAGAAACCACAGCTTGGCATTGCATGCCATTATTAAGCTTGTGATGTACCAGAACCCCCAGATCCTTCTCCACCATTGATTCCCCCAGTTGTACTCCCCCCTAGTATGTATGATGCATGCATATTCTTAACCCCCAAGTTCATAACCTTACATTTATCAACATTAAACCTCATTTGCCACATAGTTGCCCAATTAAACAGTGCATTGAGGTCGGCTTGTAAGTTGAAGACATCCTGTAAGGACATTATTCCACTGCACAGCTTGGTGTCATCTGCAAAGACTGAAATGGGATTTTTAATCTCAGACCCTATATCGTTTATAAATATATTAAAAAGTAAGGGTCCCAACACTGAACCCTGGGGTACACCACTGATGACCCTAGACCATTCAGTGTATGAATCATTAACCACTACTCTTTGAATACTATCTTTTATCCAGTTTTCTATCCATTTACATACGGATTTTTCCAAGCCCGAAGACTTTACCTTACACATTAGCCGTGTGTGGGGAACTGTGTTAAATGCTTTTGCAAAATCCAAGTATACCACATCCACCACCACCCTTCTTTCCAAGGTTTTGCTCGCCAACTCATAAAAAGAAATCAGATTTGTATGACAACTTCTGTCTTTCATGAATCCATGCTGTCTGTTGCTTAAAATATTTTTTTCCAACAAGAACTCAACTATGTGGTCTTTTATTTAACTCTCCAGTATCTTCCCAACTATAGAAGTTAAACTAACAGGTCTATAATTACTTGGTAAAGATTTTGACCCCTTTTTAAATATTGGCACCACATTGTCCTTACGCCAATCCAGTGGTACTATGCCAGTCATTAAAGTGTCCCTAAAAATGAGAAACAATGGCTTTGAAATGACAGAGCTCAATTCTCTAAGGACTCGTGGGTGTATGCCATCCGGTCCAGGTGCTTTAATCACCTTTATACTGTCTAAATATTTTGGATCATATCAATTGTGAGCCAATGTGGATCATCTGGAGCTGTGTCAATACCATGCCCATTATGGACAAGAGCTCCCCCAAGCTCCTTTATATACAGAGCTGAATAAGGTATTAAATAAATTTGCCTTCTATTTGTCCCCAGTCACCCACTCTAGATTATTTTGTAAAGGGCCTACATGCTCAGACCGAGCCTTTTTACTATTAATATATTTAAAGAATTTTTGGGGGTTTGTCCTGCTATATTTTGCAATCTGTCGTTCATTCTCAATTTTTGCGGCCTTTATTTCCTTTTTGCATATTCTGTTATATTCTTTGTAATGTTTAAACGATGATAGTGTTCCTTCATTTTTATATTGAATAAAAGCTCTTCTTATTTTCTATAGCCTTTTTAACTTTGGGCGTAAGCCACATAGGTTTGATTTTTAGCCTTTTAAACTTGATGCCCATGGGACTATATTTTGCAATGTGTTCACGCGTTTTTGAAAATTTTGAAAATCCACATCCCCCAGAGGAAGCTACGAGTCCCTGTAGCGTAACGCGTAGGGGAGGGGCGGTGACGTTATCACGCATCCACAGAGGAACGGCGAGTATATTTACTGAAAGCAAACACACCAGCCAGGCTGTCTGAAGCACGATCTGGATACATTGTATGCAAAGCTCTATTTACATTTACACAATGTGAGTGGGAGATCAAAAAGCAATAAATCACTTATATCCCGGATAAGACACTATGTTTCTTTTCCCTTCTCTGCATGTTCCGTATATGGAGGAATAAACAAAGCAGCCAGTGAAGAAAGCACAATTGAGAAGGCTGAGCTGAGGAGAGAGGAGAGGAGACAGGAGGGAGAGGTTCAAGCTGCGAACACAGACTCATCACATTAACTAAATTGAATAACAACACCATCTCAAATTCAAAGAAAATAATTGACATTCCCATTTTTTATTAATGTTTTATTAATTTTTTATTAATTTTATTCACATAGAATTGACATTCCAATTTTTCATTAATTTTTTATTAATATTTGTTATAATCACATATAATTTTTTAATTCACATTTATAAATGAATTTATGTTAATTGTATATTTAAGCACCATAGAAGTAAGTAATGATTGGATTATAGGTGGTATATTAAGAAATTCACACAATCAAAAAAGGTCAATCACAAAGGTTGATAATATTGGAGCGCGGTACAGTACAAGAATTCATAGTTTACCAATTAAATCATAGTCCTCTTCATGCACTAAAGCTTCCAACTCACCTATTTTGCTTGGCAGACTTCTGGCATTGGTGAACAAACACTTTAGTTGATGGACACCTTGTTCACAGGTATTTTGCATATTTTCTATTTTCATACAAATGGTACCAATTCCACTGGTTGTTTGTAACATGGGAACCTTCTTATCATCTGCCATAGCCTTCCCCCCCATCTTTCCCCATTCCACCCACCAATAAGTACTGACCCCTGTCTGATCTGTCTACCCCGTTATAATCTAATTCTCCCTCCCCCCTCAATCCTAGTTTAAATACTCCTCCAGCCTTCCCATAAACCTCTCCCAAAGCACAGCAGACCCCCTTCCATTTAGGTACAGACCATCTCTTGCATATAGGTTGCACCCCAATGAAAAGTCAGCCCAGTGCTCTAGAAACCCAAATCCTTTCCTCTTACACCAGGTCTTCAGCCATGCACTGAGTTCTCTAATCTCCCCGTCTTTCCTGAGTTGCACATGGCACAGGTAATATTTCAGAGTATATATATATATATATAGTGAAGGAAATTAGAATTTGATTGCCAAACGTCAGCCACCATGGAGAGGATCTGCCAAGAGGAGTGAGCCAAATTCCCTCCTGAGATGTGTGCAAACCTGGTGGCCAACTACAGGAAACGTCTGACCTCTGTGATTGCCAGCAAGGAATTTGCTACCAAGTACTAAGTCATGTTTTGTGAAGGGGATCAAATACTTATTTCCCTCATGAACATGCAAATCAGTGCATAATTTGTTACACATGCCTTTCTTTTGAATTTTTTGTTGCTATTCTCTCAGTGTTAAAATACACCTACCATTCGATTTTTAGACCGATTATTTCTTTGTGAGTGGACAAACATTCAAAATCAGCAGGGGATCAAATACTTATTTCCTTTACTGTATATATATATATATATATATATATATATATATATATACAGCGAGGAACAGAAGTATTTGAACACCCTGCAATTTTGCAAGTTCTCCCACTTAGAAATCATGGAGGGGTCTGAAATTCACATTGTAGGTGCATTCCCACTTTGAGAGACAGAATTAAAAAAACCATTCAGGAAATCACATGTATGATTTTTAAAGAATTTATTTGTCTTGCACTGCTGAACATAAGTATTTGAACACCTGAGAAAATCAGTGTTAATATTTGGTAAAGAAGTCTTTGTTTGCAATTACAGAGGTCAAACGTTTCCTGTAGTTCTTGACCAGGTTTGCACACACTGGGATTGTTGCCCACTCTTCCACACAGATCTCCTCTAGATCTGTCAGGTTTCGGGGCTGTTGCTGAGCAACACAGAGTTTCAGCTCCCTCCAAAGATGTTCAATTGGATTTAGGTCTGGAGACTGGCTAGGCCACTCCAGAACCTTGATATGCTTCTTACGGAGCCACTCCTTGGTTCTCCTGGCTGTGTGCTTCGAGTTGTTGTCATATTGGAAGACCCAGCCACGACCCATCTTCAATGCTCTGACTGAGGGAAGAAGGTTGTTGCTCAAAATCTCACACTAAATGGCCCCATTCATCCTCTTCTTAATACAGTGCAGCCGTCCTGTCCCCTTCGCAGACAAACACCCCCAAAGCATGATGTTACCACCCCCATGCTTCACAGTAGGGATGGTGTTCTTGGGATGCAACTCATCCTTCTTTTTCCTACAAACACAACGATTGAAGTTTAGACCAAAAAGTTCTACTTTGGTCTCATCTGACCACATGACTTTCTCCCATGCCTCCTCTGGATCATCCAGATGGTCATTGGCAAACTTCAGACGGGCCTGGACATGTGATGACTTGAGCACGGGAACCTTCCGTGGAATGCATGATTTGAAACCATGACGGCGTAGTGTTCTACCGACAGTGACCTTTGAAACTGTGGTCCCAGCTCTCTTCATGTCATTGACCAGCTCCTCCCTTGTAGTTCTGGGCTGATTCCTCACCTTTCTTATCATCAGTGATACCCCACGAGGTGAGATCTTGCATGGAGCCCCAGTCTAAGGGAGATTGACAGTCGTCTTTAGCCTCTTCCATTTTCTAACAATTGCTCCAACAGTTGATCTATTTTCACCAAGCTGCTTGGCAATTGCCCCGTAGCCATTTCCAGCCTTGTGGAGGTCCACAATTTTGTCTCTGGTGTCTTTTGACAGCTCTTTGGTCTTGCCCATGGTAGTAGTTGGCGTCTGACTGACTGTGGGGTGGATAGGTGTCTTTAACCTCCCTGGCGGTATGATTATTTCCGATTTTTTGTGCTGAAAGCGGTACCATTTTTTTGCAGGGAAATATGTAGTTTTTTATTGTAGGCTGTAATTTTTAGGAATAACTCACTGAAATCTGTCCGAACAAGAGTCTAGTAAACATTCCGGATATGATAAAACTTGAAACACGAAATCATAAATTACAATTTAATAAATAATCATAAAAAATAATAATATAATAATAATATATTTAATTCAATAATATAATCAAACCAAAAACACTGAAATTTGAAATACAGAGGCAAATTTGCACATCGCTGAGCAAAGTCACAAAATCGTTTTCAGTGTCTGATGACGAATTTCCCCACAAATCATTATCACTCAATTCTGCAAGTGGTTCTGATTTACTATCGCTGTTCTCTAACCGGTCTAAAACTGCTTTTGAGATAAAGGGACGCTTTTTGGACTTTTCTAAGTTTCCAGGCAGAAAGAACAGTCAAAATGCAGGCAGGGCACAGGACAAAGCAGTAGGGACAAAATATATGTGAAATGCATTGAAACAGCAATGTTTTACTATATAATAATCATTTTAAAAAAAATGACACAGGGACCGGAACACGGAAGCCGGATGCCAGCATCGGCCGGAGGAGATGGCCAGGGACGCTGCAGGACAAGGTAAGTGCTGCAGGGACTCCCTGTGCAACGCTGCAGGGTAAGCCCGGGTGTAGCTCGGGGTTACCGCTCTTGGTACTAAAATTTTACCCCAAGCTACACTCGGGAATACCGCCAAGGAGGTTAAAGAGCTCAGACAGGTGCTACTAAGTTAGATTAATGAGTAGAGTAGAGGTGGGCTTTTTAAAGGCACAGTAACAGGTCTTTGAGAGCCAGAATTCTTGCTGTTTCTTAGGTGTTCAAATACTTATGTTCAGCAGTGCAAGACAAATAAATTCTTTAAAAATCATACAATGTGATTTCCTGAATTTTTTTTTTAATTCTGTCTCTCAGAGTGGGAATGCACCTACAATGTGAATTTCAGACCCCTCCATGATTTCTAAGTGGGAGAACTTGCAAAATCACAGGGTGTTCAAATACTTCTGTTCCTCACTGTATATATATACACATTATATTGCCAAAAGTATTGCGACGCCTGCCTTTATACGCACATGAACTTTAATAGCATCCTAGTCTTAGTCCGTAGGGTTCAATCATGAGTTGGCCCACCCTTTGCAGCTATAACAGCTTCAACTCTTCTGAGAAGGCTGTCCACAAGGTTTAGGAGTGTGTCTTTGGGAATGTTTGACCATTCTTCCAGAAGTGCATTTGTGAGGTCAAGCACTGATGTCAGACGAGAAGGCCTGGCTCGCAGTCTCCGCTCTAATTCATCCCAAAGCTCTTCTATCGAGTTGAGGTCAGGACTCTGTGTGCAGGTCAGTCAAGTTCCTCCACCCCAAACTCGCTCATCCATATCTATATGGACCTTGCTTTGTGCACTGGTTCGCAGTCATGTCAGAACAGGAAGGGGCAATCCCCAAACTATTCCCACAAAGTTGGGAGCATGAAATTGTCCAAAATGTCTTGGTATGCTGACACCTTAAGAGTTCCCTTCACTGGAACTAAGGGGCCAAGCCCAACCCCTGAAACACAGCCCCACACCATAATCCTCCCTCCACCAAACTTTACACTTGGCACAATGCAGTGACGCAAGTACCGTTCTCCTGGCAAACACCAAACCCAGACATGTCCATCGGATTGCCAGACAGAGGAGCATGATTCATCACTCCAGAGAACATGTCTCCACTGCTCTAGACTCCAGTGGTGGAGTGCTTTACACCAATGCATCTGATGCTTTGCATTGCACTTGGTGATGCATGGCTTGGATGCAGCTGTTTGGTCATGGATACTCATTCCATGAAGCTCTATTGTTGTGCTAATCCGAGGTCTTTAGCTATTGACAGTTGGTGACTTCTGCACACTGTGTGCTTCAGCATGCGCTGACACCGCTCTATCATTTTACGTGGCCTACCAGTTTGTGGCTGAGTTGCTGTCGTTCCCAGTTGCTTCCACTTTGTTATAATACCACTAACAGTTGACTGTGGAATATTTAGTAGCAAGAAAATCACGGATTCATGGATGGACCTATTGTACAGGTGGCAACCTAACGGGGTACCACGCTTGAATTCACTGAGCTCCTGAAAGCGGCCCATTCTTTCATAATATTTGTAGAAGCAGTCTGCATGCTTAGGTGCTTGATTTTATTTACTTGTGGCCATGGAGGTGATTGGAACACCTGAATTCAATAATTTGGAGGGGTGTCCCAATACGTTTGGCAATATAGTGTATATAATTATATATATATATAAATATATATATAGTGACAGTGAGAGACCCCACCCCTTGGAAAATAGTTGGAAAAGGGGCACAGAGGTTGCACATGTGCAGAGTGAGGGGCTCCGACTTATTGATTTTGAGCTGAGAAAAACTGTTTTTACAGCTTTCTCTTGATTTTGACATTCTTGGATTGGGCTTCATAGTTTGGAGGTTTTGAAGTGCCTTTGGGACTGAAGAAATCTTCAACTCAGTGTCCAGGTTTTGTTGAAGACTAGCAGGGTGTGTCTGCAGGTGCATACAGTCTTTATAACGAAGGACTGAGAATAGATCAGAGCTCCAGCCAGGAGGGAGGTGTGTTTCCATCTGTAGACAGGTGTGTGTTCCTGTCTGGAGACACAGGTGATCCACTTGAGAGACAGTACTCCATGTGGGAGATATTTCATGTCCATGCGACTGAGACAGCTGAGAAAGCCTGGGTGACTAAAAGACCTGAGGCAACTAGGAGAGAGTCCAGGAGATGGAAGGAATCTATGAGACTCAGAGGTGCAGCGTACAATAAAAAGAAGCTGAGTGCACTGAAGAACCCCTGGTCTGGGTGACCATGGTAAAAAGCAGAAGTATTGCTGAAGTTAGAATTAGAGAATCAGGTGGCTTGGTATGCTGTTTTATGTTGTGAGTTCAACCAAACCCCCTGTGTGGGAATGTTTGTGGGCTTTACTTTAATGTTTTAATAAAAGTGGGCTACCAGGCCCTTAAAACAGTTTAGACTGACATGTCTTACTAAAATGCATCTACCACACTGAATTTAATCACCCCATGTCATATATATATATATATATATATATATATATATATATATACAGTATGAACTGCTCAAAAAGATTGAAAACACATCAGATCTCAATGGGGAAAAATATCATGCTAGATATCTTATACTGATATGGACTGGGTAATGCATTAGGAACGTAAGAATGCCCTTCGTTTGATGGAAATGAAAATTATCAACCTACAGAGGACTGAATTCAAACTGAATTAGATTTAGGTCAGGAGAGCGTGGGGACCATTCAATGGTATCAATTCCTTCATCCTCCAGGAACTGCCTGCATACTCTTGCCACATGAGGCCAGGCATTGTCGTGCACCAGAAGGAACCCAGGACCCACTGCACCAGCGTAGGGTCTGACAATAGGGCCAAGGATTTAATCCCGATACCTAATGGCAGTCAGGGTGCCATTGTCTAGTGTGTATAGGTCCCTCCATGGTTATGCCTCCCCAGATCATCATTGACCCACCACTAAAATGGTTATGCTGAACGATGTTACAGGCAGTATAACATTCTCCACGGCTTCTCCAGACCCTTTCACGTCTGTCACATGTGCTCAGGATGAACCTGCTCACATCTGTGAAAAGCACAGGGTGCCAGTGGCAGACCTGCCAATTCTAGAGTTCAATGGCAAATGCCAATCGAGCTCTATGGTGCCCAGCATTGAGCACAGGGCCCACAAGAGGACACCAGGCCCTCAGGCCACTCTCATGAAGCCTGTTTCTGATTGTTTGGTCAGAGACATTCACACCAGTGGCCAGCTGTAGGGCTCTGGCTGTGCTCATCCTGTTCCTCCTTGCGCAAAGGAGCAGATACAGATCCTGCTGATGAGTTAAGGACCTTCTACGGCCCTGTCCAGCTCTAATAGAGTAACTGCGTGTCTCCTGGAATCTCCTCCATGTTCCTGAGACTGTGCTGGGAGACACAGCAAACCTTCTGGCAATGGCACATATTGATGCGCCATCCTGGAGGAGTTGGACAGCCTGTGCAACCTCTGTAGGGTCCAGGTATCCCCTCATGCTGCCAGTAGTGACACTGACCCTAGCCAAATGCAAAACTAGTGAAAAACAGTCAGAAAAGATGAGTAGGGAAAAAAATGTCAGTGGCCTCCACCTGTAAAACCATTCCTGTTTTGGGGGTTGTCTCATTGTTGCCCATCTTGTGCACCTGTTGTTAATTTCATTAACACCAAAGCAGCTGAAACTGATTAACAACCCCCTCTGCTACTTAACTTGAGCAGATCAATGTCCCAGGAGTTTAACTGACTTGTAAACGCAGAAGTCAGGATTCTGTGTTTACAAGTGACAGTTAGCCTCCCAACAGCTCTCATAGATTTGATCTCTGAGTGGCTCCCACTCAGTGCAAGATGGGAACAATGCAGGTGCCAGGGGGCAGTGCAGATGCTGGCACCCCCACTGGATGATTTCCCTGCAAGTGAGAGAGGCGAAGCCACCTACAGTGTGTGGGGAGGTACTAGAGCCAGCTGGGTGCTGCAGCTTAATACAGCAACAATATTAAGACATATGGAAGATGGTGGAACGTTTAAGGAGGGGGAGAGTAGAAGGGGGCAGTGGAGGGTGCATGCAGAGATCAAAGCTGAAGAAGACTGAAAGTGAGAAGTGGGTGGGGGATGCAGAGGTAAGCAGCTGTAGAAGAAGGCTAAATTCTGCACTTTGTATGCAGTGCACCTCTGATTTCTACACTATGTACATAGCGCAATCCCAAACCCTTGAACTCTGCACTCTGTAACACCCTTGAACTCTGCACTCTGTACATAATGCACTCCTGGTATTTATTGACCCTTTAAGACTCTCCCACTGTTAGTGAAATTTAACTATGCTCCCTATTTGATGTGGTTTGGAGGATGTGTGTTTGTGGGGGGGGGGTTGGTTTTGGGGGTCGTGGTTGAGTCCCTGCATCCATTTTCAGAGAGAAAAAAGTGATATACAATATATCAGCGCTGAGCAAACTGTTGGCGCTTTATAAATACTGTATAATAATAATAATAATAACATATATACACAATATTGCCAAAAGTATTGGGACACCCCTCCAAATCATTGGATTCAGGAGTTCCAATCCCTCCATGGCCACAGGTGTATAAAATCAAGCACCTAGGCATGCAGACTACTTCTACAAACATTTGTGAAAGAATGGATCGCTCTCAGCTCAGTGAATTCAAGCGTGGTACCACGATAGGTTGCCACCTGTGCAATAAGTCCATCCGTGACATTTTCTTGCAGTGAAGACGTGTTCTCTGGAGTGACGAATCACGCTTCTCTGTCTGGCAATCCGATGAACGTCTAGGTTTGGTGGTTGCCAAAAGAACAGTACTTGTCTGACTGCACTGTGCCAAGTGTAAAGTTTGGTGGAGAGGGCATTATGGTGTGGAGTTGTTTTTCAGAGGTTGGACTTGGCCCCTTAGTTCCAGTGAAGGGAACTCTTAAGGCATCAGCATACCAAGACATTTTGGACAATTTCATGCTCCCAACATTGTGGGAACAGTTTGGGGATGGCCCCTTCCTGTTCCAACATGACTGAGCACCAGTGCACAAAGCAAGGTCCATAAAGACATGGATGTGTAGTTTAGGAACATGACTGGCCTGCGGAGTCCTGACCTCAACCCCAGGGAACACCTTTGGGATGAATTAGAGTGGAGACTGTGAGCCAGGCCTTCTCGTCTGACATCATTGCCTGACCTCACAAATGCTCTTCTGGAAGAATGATCAAACATTCCCATAGACACACTCCTAAACCTTGTGGACAGCCTTCCCAGAAGAGTTGAAGCTGTTATAGCTGCAAAGGGTGGGCCAACTCAATATTAAACCCTACAGACTAAGACTGGGATGCCATTAAAGTTCATTAAAGTCCTCCCAACTTGCTATATATGTATGAGGGGACAGACTGAAGAAAAGTCCTGTAGGGTGGAGAGGAAGAAGTGAAGCGCCATTCTGTAAGAGTTCTCTCACGCCTCCTCTTCTCCTCAGCGATGCTGAGTGGCTCGGTCCTCTGTCATCCAGGGTACAGCGGGCGGGATTTCAGGATGTTAGGTGCTTTCCCAGAAAACACATGGTGTGTGTGGAGGAGAGGGGGGGCTCAGGAGAGGCCGGACTTTATATAGAGGAGTGCCGAGAGCGGCGGAGACGGGAGGGAGTGATCGGAGCATGCACAGTATATGGGAGCTCATCGTACTCCGCACACAATAGACACCTACCGCTCCGCTCCTGGACAACTCTTCACCTACATTATTACTGGACTATCCGATCTCCGAGGAGCCCCCACACCGCCCGACACCCTACACCGACCGGATCCCGCAATGGTAAGCCTTGCCATGGCTACTTACCTACTATCATTTATAGAAAAGTGTGGCTGGTGAGCAGGCAGAGCAATGCGGAAGCAAAGACAGTAATGTGGAGCACATGTAGAATGACCTGTCTAATCCATGTATGTATATGTACCTGGTCACATATATGAAGAATGACCCGAGTATTTTATATATGTAAATGTGCCTCATCACATATATGAAGGATGACCAGTGTACACCATGTATGTATATGTACCTGATAACATATATGAAGAATGATCCATGTACACCATGCATGTATATGTACCTGATCACATATATGAAGAATGATCCATGTACACCATGCATGTATATGTACCTGATCACATATATGAAGAATGATCCATGTACACCATGCATGTTTATGTACCTGATCACATATATGAAGAATGATCCATGTACACGATGCATGTTTATGTACCTGATCACATATATGAAGAATGATCCATGTACATGATGCATGTATATGTTCCTGATCACATATATGAAGAATGACCTATGTACACAATGCATGTATATGTACCTGATCACATATATGAAGAATGACCTGAGTACTTTATGTATGTATATGTACCTGATCACATGTATATAAAGAATGACCCCTGTACCTTATGTAAATGTACCTGATCACTTATATGAAGAATAACCTGTGTACACCATGCATGTATATGTACCTGATCACATATATGAAAAATGACCCGTGTACACCATGCATGTATATGTACCTGATCACATATATGAAGAACAACCCTTGTACACCATGAATGTATATGTACCTGATCACATATATGAAGAATAACCCGTGTACACCATGCATGTATATGTACCTGATAACATATATGAAGAATGACCCGTGTACACCATGCATGTATATGTACCTGATCACATATATGAAGAATAACCCTTGTACACCATGCATGTATATGTACCTGATAACATATATGAAGAATGACCTGTGTACACCATGCATGTATATGTACCTGATCACATATATGAAGAATGACCCGTGCACACCATGCATATACATCACATATATGCCTGCTCACATATATGAAGAATGATCCAAGTACACTCATTCATATCTTTTCTATGAACTCATTTAGAGCATTACTATTAGTACTACCAATATTATTGTATTGTTCTGCGCCGCGGATTGGAACAACTCATTATAAACTTGATCACTGAAAATGTGGAATTTTGTTGACAAAAGCGTGGTATGATTGCTTTACTGTGAACAACAATCAAGAAAGAGAAATCATCCTCTATCGGAAAGAGAAAGCAAACACCAAACTGACGGGTTCTTCTACTGGGCATACATTGCTCAGTTGTTTTTTTGTGTTTTTGTTCAGTTAGCAGGCTGATCTAAAAAAACTGAAAGTATTCCCTCATCTGCACATTTTAAGGTGGATAGAGGACCCCCCCCCCCCCACCTCACTCTGTTTTATTGTATTCTGACAGCAGGGACTCCTCAACTGTCGGAATACACTGATCAGCACTGCAAGGTTGATCAAACACAAACAAGCCCGTTCATAAGAAGTCAATCATTAGATGGTCTTCTCACACATGGGAAAGGCCATAGTTGGATCAAAAATCAGTAGTCCTAACACAGTCCTTTTCCTAGGGGGACAGTGGTGCTGAGTTGACACCATAGGACAGGATGTGAGTTAATTGCAGGATAACCAGGTTAAAATAAAGGGAAAAAAGTATGACAAAAGAAAAGGTTAGCAGCCACAGCATCTAAGGAATGGTAAGCTGCAATACTATACATTTTTTTCTTGGATTTAGATATGCTTCAAAGTGTATCTAAACCCAAATCCAAAAATGTAATCTATTTCAGTTTACTAGTCCTCGGCGTGATTACTAGTCCTCAGTATGCTGCATTTGTTTTCTTTTTTCATACTTTTTTGCTTTATTTTCACTTGGTAATAATCATCCTTCCATTATCACACTCCCTGCCCCAGGGTGGCTACGTCACTCCTCCATATATCTATAGAGGGAGCAATGGTTGTCACCCCAGGCTGCTCCTCTGATGTGGACTACTAATATGTCTGTGTCTCCATCTCCTTTACCTGGAGGGCAGGGTAATTGGGAGATTACAGACGATAGCTAGGAAGGAGGATATTCTTCTCTGCAGCTCACAGGAAGTGACAAGGACAAGCATTTCTATCAAGGATCAGCAGGAATCTTCTGTATTTGCTGAAAATGTTTGAAAACTAAAACTAATGCAGCCACAAATTCTAAGGACTTTAAGCTGCAATATATTAAATTTTTCGTCTTGGATTTAGTTATCCTTTAATTGTAATTTTTGAGAGTATACCATTGTTGTACACTGCTGCATCAAGACAGTGTACACATGTTACCAGTGACATATTACATACTGTATCTTGTTTGTGCCTAAGACTGCTCTGGACTGACTGGATCAGTAACTGGTCATAGGTGGGTGATTGCGAGGGTGGGTAGGGAGATGTCCCTCCAGTCAGTTGTACCCAAATGATGGATATTGGGGGTAAACCCTCTTAGAGTTTGGGCTGCTGTCTTCATGGTACAGACTTGAGGTCGTTTCCACAAATTAACTTGGAATAATAGAAAAGGAGTGCCCAATGTCAAAAAGAATGCACTATTGATGGTAGATTAGGAGGCATTTATTTCAAGCAACAAGTGCATCAAGCCAACGCGTTTCGGGAGAAAGACTCCCTTCTTCAGGGCTGTTGCTGCAATCTATTAAATGGGAAAAATTCCCATGTTGGGTATATACTTTACAGGTTGGAAAATATATAATATATATGCGTTAGCTTGATGTACTT
Organism: Staurois parvus; assembly: GCF_062004578.1. Classification (NCBI taxonomy): domain Eukaryota; kingdom Metazoa; phylum Chordata; class Amphibia; order Anura; family Ranidae; genus Staurois; species Staurois parvus. Next base: position 5,288,177 of record NW_028318057.1, read on the forward strand.
GTCGTTACTCTCAATAAATCCCTCTTAATCTACCATCAAAAGTGCATTCTTTAGTTCATTGAGCGCTCCTTTTTTTCTATTATTCCAAATATTCCAAATATTATTCCAAACATACTGTGACTTGGTTATAAATTTACAAATTTCTAGTGTGAGATTGTGCGCTATGTGCACTATATATATATTATAATATAATAACATTTACTAAACATTTGTCATGGTCAGTTATGAAGAGATATGATCCATGCCCACACGATATAATACATTATAACATTAAAGTGGATTGATTAGTGAGGGGTTGGATTCCTGTCATGTTTTTATTGCTGTGTCCTCACTATCTATTTGTCCTGGTGACTGCTGAAAATCCCAAATATTGATTTGACACCAGAACAGCAACAGAGGGAAAATAGTTCAATGGGGACTCTTGTTCCAGTGATAACTGTGTAAGTGGGCACTCTCTCACTTTGAAAAGACTTCCAAAGTAAAGGGAAGTCTTCCCAATGGAACAGAGATAGCAAAAAAAAAAATCTGTTTTGAGCTTTTTGGCTTGCCCTGCTGCTATCCTTTTTTCCTGACATCCATCAATTGAAAGATCCGAGGAACCGGGTGGAAATTTTCAGCCAAACAGCAGCTGCATCCAACTTGATTCAGTATCTGCTCAGATATTTTGACAGCCAGCGGGGGGCTGCCAAAATACGCTAGCTGCATCTGGAGATTCTCCTGTCTGTGCTGTATGGTATGTATAGAGGAAATGTATTTATGGCCAGCTTTAGATATACAGTTTTATATCTGGTATGCAGTTGTAAACTCTTGTGATGTGGAAATAATCTATATTTATTAACATTTTTATTACAGATCCCCCCACCCATGTCAGCTAATACTGACATTTTTTCTGCTTTTATTCTAGGCTTACTTCTGTTTGGCTCTTATTTTTATATGTTTGGCCACATGTGCCCATGCTGAGGAGGAGTGTTCATTTCCCATTACAGACGATCATCTGAATTACCTGGATGAGATGGTAAGAAACAATACAAAGTAAAAAAAAAAATGATGTCAGTTTCACAGTAATTGCAGCAATTTGTAGCTCAGTCACTTAGTAATTACCCTTTATTCAGAGTTGGATACAGAATTACTGGCTTTTGTAGCTGCTCGTGTCATGCTATGCAGCAGCTCATGAAAATGTCACAGCAGCGATTTGTAACTGTGTAGATATATCTTGCAGCTACTGTGGCAGGAAATCCATAGCCAGCTACAGATTGTAAGAGAAGATTGTAGCTGCTACAGATCTCTGCTACAAAATTGCTGGTGTGACTTGGCCCTAAAGATGCACCCTAGAGCTGCTCAAAATAGTCCTAAGGTAGGGAAGCAAGGTAAGGAGAAATAGCAGCACACTGAATGGCTGTGCAGGGGTGTCAGCATAAGTCTGACTATTGGATTAGCGCCCAGCACAGCCAGAACACTGACCACACTGTGCTCTCATGCCTCATGTAGCAGAGGGACTGGCAAGAACACCAAGAATTAAACACAAAGGAAGCAATGCAAAGAGAACAGGATACTTTTTCATACAAGTACATGGTACAGCAAATATGAAATGTTGGGTTTACATATTTTTTAAGAACACAGTGTAATTTACTTACTAAAGCTGGAGAGAGTGAAATCAGGCTCACATCTGCATAGAAACCAATTGGCTCCCAGGTTTTAGTGTCAAAGCTTAATTGAACAAGCTGAGGTTAGAAGCTGATTGGTTTCTCTGCAGAAGTGAGCCTGATTTTGCACTCCAGCTTTAGGAAAAAAACCCCAGTATTTCAATTGTGAGCTTTTGTTTTGAGCCATCCTAGTATATTTTTAAAGGATGAGTTAACTTTAAGAAAAACAAATGGGACATGCAAAAAAATGCGCATTTACTATTTTTTTTTTGAGCCTGGAAAGCATTGCACCATCGGTTAGCAGATCGTTGTTGCTATGCAGGTCTCCTGCAGACTGTCAGTGTATCTGTTTACCTGTACATCCCGTATGAGCAGTCTGACAGGGAGACTCAATGACCTACCACAGTGCTCAACAGCGCTGAAGTAGTTCATTGAGAACTACAATCTGTCAGTTGCAAAGGTTGTCGGGGCTTGTAGTTCATTCTTTCACAGAACTCTGTGAATGAATGACACAGTTGTGTGAGCGGAGCCCCTACACTGCTGCGCTGTTTTCAAAAACTGACAGCTAGTATGGGGAACATCTCCCTGTACTGCTGTCACAAGGAGGAAAGGGGGGATCGGGCAGCAGCTGCAGCAGTGGGAACATGTTACATTTTCCACCCTAAAAATGGGTAGAACATGTAACATGTTCCCAAAGGTGAACTTATCCTTTAAAAGGTAAAATGTCATGAGAGAAATATGTAGCTGCTCCGCACAACGTGTACCTGTGAACAGGCAATGGAGCTAGTGAAGTAAAAATTCCTGATGACTTGTTTGCTTTAGTACAGTCACCCAGAAAGTAATAAAGCTTGTCACAGCCAGGCAACTAGCATTTTTAGAAATAGGTCTACAGTAATGACCTACATGTTTTTCTCTTGAAAGATTACTTTTAAAGCAACTCCGTCATTTATTTAACCTGTTAATGCCTTAACTCGTTTAACCCCTTAACACAGCTTTTGTATCATTTGATTGGCTCTCTGAGCCTTGACTGAGCATGTAGTGAGCGTGCTTTTAGCACACAGCCTCATGCCGCCAAGGACGCATATGTGTGGCAGCTGGGTGTTAAAGCCTACCTTTCTTGTATATATTCCTTTGCAAATTTGTGTTACGTGGTTGACAAGAGGTTAAAAATGTCACAAAGGGTGAGGTATCCAGCACTTACAAAAGTGTTGTATGTGAAGATTCTTCATGTGGCCGTAGTTCTTAATCGGAGTGAAGATCAGAGAAATGGGCAAAAGGACATGTGAGCTAAAGCCTCTTCTTTTGCAGTTGGAAATTGTTACTTTTTTAACCAAGTGACAATAGCTGTAATGGATACTATGTATGTGAGCGTGACATAATGATACTTTGTCCTCTTCTGATTGTAACTGTTCTCTTTCTGTTACAGATTGATGACCAGTTAAAAACTTCTTGTTCTATGAAAATTGAATTAATGGACAGCAAGAAAGTGGTGAGTTTGGCCAAGCCCAGTTAAAAAGTAATTCAAATTGTGCATAGAAGATCTAGAACTTGTATATATTGTCTGCATGAAGAAAATGTTGTAACACAAATGGACTGTGTTCCTAAGAATGTACTGGACCACATGGCTGCCCAGTGTGGCCAGCACAGTAAAGCCCACTTACCCTGACTTGTATAACACTGCTTGTTTGGGCATACTGTTTTTCTTTTACTGATGTAAAAACAATATTTGTTGAACTATGGGCACATTCACAGAAGAATTTCACAGGCAGCACGGAGGCACTATATCTGCTCCTCACCGCCAGCTGTAACCCTTTTATCACCACATTAGCGCTCTGCAACTGAAAACTGCACGCAGTAGCAGGTCCCTTGCAGAGCAGCTCCATTCACCTGAATAGGTGACATTTTGAGGGCTCTATGCCCGCCAAAAGCACCACGGAGTATAATTCTTGCTGTGGCATATGTACACCCTGGCAATTGCCTCAGCAAGTAAAGGGGGTAGTTCTTTGGTACTAACTACGTGTGGGAACAAGCCCTAAAAACATTATGTTGTATCAAACTGTCTCCACATTTTTGAAATACACCTTCCAATTCTTTGGATGATCCCTCAGCCTTTGCCTATGCAGGGCAAAGCAGAAAGTTTATTTTAATGGCCTTCAAGGATAAAGCACAGGTTAACTTCTGTTCAAGTAAAGGGCACATATTTCTGCTGAGGATCAGCACTGTTCAAGTCAATTTCTATTTATGTTATTTATCATATATTCATTGACCACATAGGACTATTCAAATTAGCCCTTTCCCTTAATGGACCACATAATCTAATGTTAAGGCCAATCTAACCTGAAGGCAGTAAACCTTTTTGGGGATTTTGTTGGAACACTGTGTCAGTACAGGGACAGTGTAAAAATCCACTATACAGAGTTTGGATGATTTGTGTAATTAAATTCTTACATGCTTCTTTCTTTTAGGGAGACTATTGCTACAAGAGAGGAGTAATCAGTCAGCTTTATTGGCTTTTAGAAAAACTTGAATTCAAACCAAATTCACAAAGTTATAATTATACAAAGAGTCTAAAAACCATATACAATCAAAGATTCAAGGACTGTATAGATACAGAGGATGACCTCGAACAGGTAAAGTTCTTTCAATATTGCATAGAAGGCTATTAGTGGTGTATCCCAAGGTTCATTGTTGGGGCCCTTACTTTTTAACATATTTATAATTAATATAGAACCTGGGATTAAAAGTACCATTTCAATTATTTCAGATGACACCAGGCTAAGCAGTGGAATAACCAGGATGCCTCCAACTTACAAGCCAACCTTAAATTTGAACTTAACTGTACCTGAGCATCACAAATTGAAAATACTGTTTAATTCATTTTTAATATTCAAAGCAAACTCACCCATCCATGTTGCCATGCTTTATTTTGTTGAGAAATCACTTTGAAAACACCCCCAACCATTTCTAGCTGCAGCCATCTTGAGTAAGGACAGCTGATTCATGTAGCATTTACTTCTTGTAGTCCATCTACCCATTAGCTCAGCCATGCAGGCAGAAGGGTGTGCTTATAGCATAACTTAAGGCAAAGCTTTTTTAAGTTTTGGATATATTGGAGAAGGATTAGAACATCTGCTTTTAATGTTTCTTCACCCCTCTTTTTGTCCTGTTTACCATTATTAATATATGTGTGTGTGTATACAGTGAGGAACAGAAGTATTTGAACACCCTGCGATTTTGCAAGTTCTCCCACTTAGAAATCATGGAGGGGTCTGAAATTCACATTGTAGGTGCATTCCCACTCGGAGAGACAGAATTTAAAAATCAGGAAATCACATTGTATGATTTTTAAGAATGTATTTGTCTTGCACTGCTGAACATAAGTATTTGAACACCTAAGAAACAGCAAGAATTCTGGCTCTCATATGAGACCAAAGTAGAACTTTTTGGTCTAAACTTCACTCGTCGTATTTGGAGGAAAAAGAAGGATGAGTTGCATCCCAAGAACACCATTCCTACTGTGAAGCATGGGGGTGGTAACATCATGCTTTGGGGGTGCAATGTTGTGCAACAGGAGGAACCCAAGACCCACTGCAGCAGCTTAGGGTCCGACAAGGAGTCCAAGGATTTCATCCCGATACCTAATGGCAGTCAGGGTGCTATTGTCTGGCGTGTAGAGGTCTGAGCGTCCCTCCATGGACATGCCTCCCTAGACCATCACTGATCCACCACCAAAATGGTCATGGTGAACAATGTTACAGGCAGCATAATGTTCTCCATGGTTTCTCCAGACCCTTTCATGTCTGTCACATGTGCTCAGGGTGAACCTGCTTTCATCTGTGAAAAGCACAGGGCGCCAGTGGCGGACCTGCCAATTCTGGTGTTCAATGGCAAATGCCAATCGAGTTCTATACTGCTGGGAAGTGAGCACAGGGCCCACTAGAGGACATTGGGCTCTCAGGCCACCCTCATGAAGTCTGTTTCTGATTGTTTGGTCAGAGACATTCACACCAGTGGCCTGCTGGAGGTCATTTTGTAGGGCTCTGGCAGTGCTCACCCTGTTCCTCCTTGCACAAAGGACCTTCTACGGCCCTGTCCAGCTTTCCTAGAGTAACTGCTTGTCTCCTGGAATCTCCTCCATGGTCTTGAGACTGTGCTGGGAGACACAGCAAACCTTCTGGCAATGTTCCATCCTGGAGTAGTTGGACTGCCTGTGCAACCTCTGTAAGGTCCAGGTATCACCTCATGCTACCAGTAGTGACACTGACCCTAGTCATATGCAAAACTAGTGAAAAACAATCAGAAAAGATGAGTAGGGAAAAAGTGGCTTCCACCTGTAAAACCATCCCTGTTTTGGATGTTGTCTCATTGTTGCCCATCTAGTGCACCTGTTGTTAATGTCAGTAACACCAAAGCAGCTGAAACCATCTGCTACTTAACTGACCAGATCAATATCGCAGGAGTTTAATTGACTTGATGCTATACTCTGATTAAAAAGTGTTCATTCAATTTTTTTGAGCAGTGTGTGTGTATATGTGTGTGTATGTATGTGTGTGTATATATATATATATATATATATATATATATATATATATAAATATTTTTTTTTTCTGTTGAATAACAAACATGTCATACTTACCTGCTCTGTGCAATGGTTTTGCACAGAGCAACCAGATCCTCTTCTTGGGTTCCCCACTGGTGCTCCTGGCTTCTCCCCCTGCCCCCTCAGTGCCCCTAAAGAAAACTTCTTGCTATGGGAGCACTCATGTGGGCTCACTTCTGAGCCAGCTTTGTGTTTCCATAAGACTCCCCTGCTCCCTTTTCACTGGTTGTTACTGACTGTAAAAAAAGAAGTGAGGAAGCTGAGAGAGCCTGTGTTCTAGTGCACAGTGCTGGATTGAGATCATGCTCAGGTTTAAGGATTAAGTATAAGGGGGGGGAGCTGTATTCAGAAGGTATTTTACCTTTGTGCATAGAATGATTGCTTTAAAAAATGATGGGTGCATTCCTGAATGTACAGAATATAACAGGATATTAGCTTTTACAAAGAAAAACACCAGAGATCTCTCATCCAGGGAATATCGGATTGCCTTTGGAGGATTTGATTTTTTTATTCAGGTTTGTTTTTTCACTGGATCATCTGTGGGTATAGGGTTCTGTACAGTGCCTTGAAAAAATATTCATACCCCTTGAAATTTTCCACATTTTCTCATGTTACAACCAAAAACATAAATGTATTTTATTGGGATTTTATGTGATAGACCAACACAAAGCAGCACATAATTGTAAAGTGGAAGGAAAATGATAAATGATTTTCAACATTTTTTACAAATATCTGAAAAATGTGGTGTGCATTTGTATTCAACCCCCCTGAGTCAATACTTTGTAGAACCACCTTTCACTGCAATTACAGCTGCAAGTCTTATTGGGTATGTCTCTACCAGCTTTGCACATCTAGAGAGTGACATTTTTGCCCATTCTTTGCAAAATAGCTCAAGCTCTGTCAGATTGGATCGAGAGTGTCTGTGAACAGCAATTTTCAAGTCTTGCCACAGATTCTCAATTGCATTTAGGTCTGGACTTTGACTGGGCCATTCTAACACATGAATATGCTTTGATCTAACCAATTCCATTGTAGCTCTGGCTGTATGTATAGGGTCTCAATTCTTTTGCAGAATCTTAACAGGTTTTCTTCTAAGATTGCTGTGTATTTGGCTCCATCCATCTTCCCATCAATTTTGACCAGCTTTCCTGTCCGTGCTGAAGAAAAGCATCCCCACAACATGATGCTGCCACCACCATGTTTCACGGTGGGGTGGTGTGTTCAGGGTGATGTGCAGTGTTGGTTTTCCACCACACATAGCGTTTTTTTTTTAGGTCAAAAAGTTAAATTTGGTTTCATATGAGCAGAGCACCTTCTTCCACGTTTGCTGTGTCCCCCACATGGGTTCTTGCAAACTGCAAACAGGACTTTTTATGGCTTTTTTTCAAGAATGGCTTTCTTCTTGCCACTCTTCCATAAAGGCCAGATTTGTGGAGTGTTGTCCTGTGGACAGATTCTCCCACCTGAACTGTGGATCTCTGCAGCTCCTCCAGAGTTACCATGGGCCTCTTGGCTGCTTCCTTGATTAATGCTCTCCTTACCTGGCCTGTCAGTTTAGGTGGACAGCCATGCCTTAGTAGGTTTGCAGTTGCGCCATATTCTTTCCATTTTCGGATGATGAATTGAACAGTGCTCCGTGAGATGTTCAAAGCTTGGGATATTTTCTATAACCTAAAACTGCTTTAAACTCCACACCTTTATCCCTGACCTGTCTGGTATGTGCCTTGGCCTTCATGATGCTGTTTGTTCACTAATGTTCTCTAAGCAGCACAGTGGTTAAATGGTTAGCACTTCTGCCTGGCAGTACTAGGGTCGTTGGTTTGAATCCCAGCCATGGCACCACCTGCCTGGAGTTTGCATGTTCCTGCGTGGGTTTCCTCCGCGTACTCCGGTTTCCTCCCACACTCCAAAGACATTCTGGTAGGTTAATTGGATCCTGTCTAAATTGGCCCTAGTATGTATATGTATGAATGTGAGTTAGGAACCTTAGATTGTACACCCTTTGAGGGTTAGGGACTGATGTAAATGTACAATATATATGTAAAAGCGCTGCTTAAAATTGATGGCACTATACAACTACTTGAAATAAATAAAATAAGAAAACTCTGAGGGTTTCACAGAACAGCTGTATTTATACTGAGATTAAATTACACACAAGTGGACTCTATTTACTAATTAGGTGACTTCAGAAGGCAGTTGATTCCACTAGATTTTAGTTAGGGGTATTAGAGTAAAGGGGGCTGAAAACAAATGCACACCACACTTTTCAGATATTTTATTTGTAAAACATTTTGAAAACCATTTATCATTTTCCATCCACTTCACAATTATGTGCCACTTTGTGTTGGTCTATCACATAAAATCCAAATTTAAAGTTTTTGGTTGTAACATGACAAAATGTGGAAAATTTCACAGGGTATGAATACCTTTTCAAGGCACTGTATATGGAAGTTATCAAAGCATATATGTATGCCTTGTTTTTCCTATAGGTTAAACTAGATCGACATGTCTTTTTTTTTAACCTAAGTATGTGACATCCTAAACAAATTCATGGTGAACAGCTTGTATTTTGATCATTTTAAACTTTGTATATTTATATTGGGTTTTCACATGGAAATATGTACCATAGCAATTAATATTTATTAATTTAAAACATTCATCTATTTTTATTTAATTTATTAGGAAGACCTTGCACCCTGTTCACGCTACGTTAATTTGAGCCCTTCCCAGATTTTGGAAAGGATAAAAAGGTCATTTGTGATATTTCGAGATTTTAAAGCAAATTCTGAATCTGAAGCTCATTGTTCTAAGGAGTATGGGTCATGCAAAGAAGAATATGACCATTCACCAAAAGGTGAGATTGCTAATAGCATAAAAAACTATGCTTATCAATACTGTTTTCAGATTAAGTGTTAAACATAATACAAGATTGAACATTGGTGATCATTGTTTTGGTCTGATTTACTAAATTGTGAAGTACAATAAGGTTAAGTGATCCTTTGCCAGATTTACAAATTGTAAAATGAGCTAAATAGAGCTAAATAGAACCTAAGTTCACTTCAAACATCACAATCATGTTGAAAAAGAAGCAACTTTAGAAATTCCTCTACAATCAGTTGGATGTTGAAAAACACACACTTTATTAGGCCTTGCACACAGACATTAGTTGACCCTTTCACTGCTTTACCCTCCATACTCACCAGTGGGAATGCAGACGTAGTTGAAAAGCTGGTAAAAGTCAACTTGGAAACATCTACAACACATCTAAAATGCAATCAGAGTTGGCATGAAAGCATGTAACATTTGACTTCCTACACAAACCATACATGTGGGCCAGCATAACTTCATTTCAATGCATTTTGCTGTACTTCACACTTTAGTAAATAAGGCCACAAATGTTTGGCTTAGTCAGCATCTGTAGCATATTAACAAATCCACTGCTTATGTGACACGTCTTTGATCTCTTAATAACTTACCCAAGGCTACTAACATGTCGTAGTCTCACATTAACAAACCCAGTGCCACTTTAACATCTCTGTAGTGTTGATAAAGACCAGGGCTTTATCAAAGTCTCTACCTCTTTCTTTGAATCCTACAGGTCCACAATGTGCTTGTCCTTCCCCAACAACACCCATTCCTTCTGCTACATCTGCTCAGAAATCTCTAAGCAACTTGTCAGAAATTAAGAGCAGCCCATATGCATCCACCATCCCCTTAAGTACAGTTTCCATTGTAGAGTACACAAGTGGCACTGATTCACAAAATCATCAACAGAGCTCCTCAGAGAGCATAGAACTGTCATCAGCCATCTTAACAAGTAAACCAACTGAACTACAGCCTTTAACCACCATCATGGATCACTTGCATGCTGCCAATACAGATCATCTGGTCTCAGGCCCAGAGCCTCCACGTCCCACAATGGACATTTCATTCACTGACATGGAATTTACTAATTTTATCACTGAACCAGCATACGTCACGAGTTTGTCTCAGACTAGGACATATCCTGAGCATTTCAACATGGTGAGTTTAAATGCCGATAGCTCACATACTGAAACATTGTCTACTACTAACTCAGTTCTGAACAAAGATTATTCTCAGCAAATAGGAGCATTAACTTCTGTCACAGAACCAATTGTTAATGAATTAGTGGAAACTACAGAACTCAGTATTGTTTCACAGAGTTCAGAGTCAAATGCTCAGAAATATTCTGAGCCGAGCATGGAGCCTACCATAGAGTCATCATCATCGAGCACTGTAACCAAAGTGCGACGTTCTGTTGGAAATGTGGATAAGACTTTACAGGCATATGTGTCAACACATCTTCAGCCGGTTTTGACCAGTGATGACAGTACTACAAAGCTACTTCAACTAACCTCAAGCATCCCGCCTACGTTTAAATCTCTTCAAACTATGGAACAGGAAAGTCAGTTGAGAAACCTTGGTTGGGCTGCCTCTTACCTTTTTCCTGCTATGGTAACAACCAAGCCTGCGAGCTCTGAAACTAAAATGTCTTCCCCTGACTCTGGAGTCCAGTCACTACCTTCAGAGCCTTCTTTACATCCAAAGTTGACATCGCATGAGGGAGGGTATACATACAACAATAATCAACAGCAAGAGCAAAATGTAGCTGCTTTTATATCTGAGGACAGGGCAAACAGAGGTGTTGGTCCTTTTCACGACTTTAATCCACTCCCTATCCTTGAAACAGAGCAGCATCATGATGGAAGACAGAAGAACAACTTATTCCTGGTCATGATTCCAAGCATTCTGGCAATATTGTTTCTGTGTGGACTTCTGTATTCCGTGTATCGCTATCGGGTGAGTGGCAGTGTTTTGACTATTGTCATGTACATCATACTTGAAGGAAATACTCAGAGAGTTAAACAGTTTTTTTAAATGCAACTATATCAGTGCAGGGCAAGATGTGCTACACTTTGTGCTTCAGCTAACCACAGCTTAAAGTATATGTAAAACATTGCCTTGTAACGCAACCTATTCTGTTAAAAACTGAGATGAAAAGAAAAAAAGTTGTATACATACACAAAAAAAATTATTATTATTTTCCTTTTTTGTGAGCAATCACATACCCTCTGTTTTCAGCAGCATAAGGGGCTCAGAGAGCTATGGGACGAGAAACAGCAGTACACTGATCTTCCCAGTGAATGGTTGTGCAGGGGAGGGGGAATGTCAAGAGAAGTCGGGTCATTGGAGGAAAGCAGGTTTAGTGCTCAGCACAACCAGAAAACTGACCATGCTGTGCCTAGTGTGGTCGGTTTTTAATAGGAAAGCAGAAGGACTGGCAGGAACAACAGGTACTTCACACAAAGGAAGCAATACAAAGAGAACAGGATACTTTTTCATAAAAGTACATGGTACTGCAGGCACATAGCAAAAATATGAAATGCTGGGTTTGCATATGCTATAAAGTGTATAAAATGCAAAATTTTATTTTTTTTTAGTGTTGGATGTAATGGCAAAGCTTCCTGTCAGGTTTTTATTACTGTCTGTGTCTCCACTGGGGAGATTCACCTATTTGTTATAGTGACCAGTGTTAAAGAGAGTGATGGTAAATTCAAACTTTTAAAGAGTTGTCACAGTGCAAGAAGTGAGGTGGAAATCCTCCAACAGCACTGCTATACAGTTGTGTCCAAAATTATTCAACCCCCACTGAAATTGAGTGTTTTGGCCAGTTTGACATTGCTTTTGATCATTCAGTCATCTTGCTTACATTTACATTAAAGAGGCACTTGTAGGTCAGACAAATATAACATAACAGTTATAATGAAATAACCACAAATGTCTTTTCTGTGCTCACAGCATTATCAGTTTTATTCAACCCCCAAGTGACATTCAATCTTAGTACTTAGTACAGCATCCTTTTACAGTTATAACAGCTTTTAAACGTGAAGCATAGCTTGACACAAGTGTCTTGCAGCGATCTACGGGTATCTTCGCCCATTCTTCATGGGCAAAGGCCTCCAGTTCAGTCACATTCTTAGGCTTGCGCACTGCAACTGCTTTCTTTAAGTCCCACCAGAGGTTCTCAATCGGATTTAAGTCTGGTGACTGCGATGGCCACTCCAAAATGTTCCAGCCTTTCCTCTGCAACCATGCTCTAGTGGACTTGGAGGTATGCTTGGGATCATTGTCCTGTTGAAAGGTCCAACGTCTCCCAAGCCTCAGGTGTGTGACGGACTGCATCACGTTTCCATCCAATATCTCCTGGTACTGAAGAGAATTCATGGTACCTTGCACACGCTGAAGCTTCCCTGTACCTGCAGAAGCAAAACAGCCCCAAAGCATGATTGACCCTCCACCATGCTTCACAGTAGGCAAGGTGTTCTTTTCATCATAGGCCTTGTTCTTCCTCCTCCAAACATAGCGTTGATCCATGGGCCCAAACAGTTCTAATTTTGTTTCATCAGTCCACAGAACACTATCCCACAACTTTTGTGGTTTGTCCACATGGCTTTTGGCATACTGCAGTCGACTCTTCTTATTCTTTGGAGACAGCAAGGGGGTACGCCTGGGAGTTCTGGCACGGAGGCCTTCATTACGCAGTGTGCGTCTTATTGTCTGGGCTGAAACTTCTGTACCCACATCTGACAAATCTTTTCTCAGTTCCTCAGCAGTCACACGGGGACTTCTCTCCACTCTACGCTTCAGGTAGCGCACAGCAGTCGAAGTCAGCATCTTCTTTCTGCCACGACCAGGTAGCGTTTCAACAGTGCCCTTTGCCTTGAATTTGCGAATGATGCTTCCTAAGGTGTCTCTTGGTATGTTTAACATCTTTGCAATCTTCTTATAGCCATTGCCCTTCCTGTGAAGAGAAATCACCTCTTCTCTTGTCTTCCTGGACCATTCTCTTGCCTTCACCATGTTTGTAACCACACCAGTAAATGTCTAGAAGGAGCTGAGTATCACAGTCATTTTAAAGCTGCCTAATTGGTGCTTATTATGCTTGATTGCTGCTCGGTGACATCCACAGGTGTTTTCAATACCTGATGGAAAGCACCTGTATGAACCTCTGTTCTTCAGAGTGGTAGTCTTTAAGGGGTTGAATAATTGTGGCAATGAAGAAACCACATAAGAACCATTTACTACTGTATTACATAAACAATTGATGTCATTTTAGTTGCATTTGGGTAGTTACAACGTCCTTGTAGGATTTGATTCTGAATACAATTCCAAATGTACACTATAGTCCCTAAACCCCTTTACAGCATTGGGGGTTGAATAATTTTGGACACAACTGTAACTGTACTCTAGAAAATTAATTTCATTTGATTTGGAGAGATGTTCTCACATTTCCTGATTGTTACAGAATGTGAAGGAAAATTTGCCCAGCAGGACACAGGCATAAAAAAATAACCTGATAGGGGTTTAAACCATCCCTACTCTATTCTAAAATTACAAAAAAGTTTTGTCTTTACATATACTCCAAGCTGGCAGTTACTGCATAGTAAACATGTTCAAGCTGGCCATACACTTTTTTTTTTTTGTTTAGCCTGCATGCCCATGAAAAAAAACATGGTAGATTCCTCTGTGTATGCTATATAGTGCAGTGTCAACTGTTGTATTCTGACAGCCAGTGCTAGTGGCTGTCAGAATACCCAAACTGCAGCCACTATTCAGCCAACATTTTTCTGCCCTCCTTCAATTTAAAAAAAGCTGGGTGGGAGGTGCTAACTCAGCCACTTAGGAAGTGATTTTCAGCACGTTCATCAGAAGTTGGGCAAAATGTATGGCCAAAATGTATGGCCAACTTTATTATCCAAAGGCATCAAGGTTCAGTAAAAACCTTCAGAGTCTGGGTTGTGTGTTTATGAATCACCCTGTTAGTTTTGTACATGTGTGTTTTTACTAATAATGTAAAAATGTGTCCCTGGAATTGAAATAGAGTAAAATAGCTCCATAAAATTAATTATACTTAATGAGGAGTGGTCCAGCTTGTGTTGCATTTTACAAAAAAATATTAATTTTTAATGTATAAAATAATAGAAACTGTCACTGAATATGTTGGCATGAAATGTGATAGTATATGCAATGTATTTTTAAATTCTTTTGAAAATATTAGCTGTACAAGGAGTAACACAAATAATAAGATTTTAACCTAACAGACCAAAAATAAATAAAATATCAAGTTGGCAGAAACTCACCCTGTACAGTTCACTGTAATTTTTTGTTTTACAAAGCGAGGCCAGGTATCTAGGTGAAATGATATCTATAGTGTGGGTTTTTCAGATTTTTATTGCATAGACTTTGGCGTTTTTGATGATTAAAATCTGGGGGCTTAGAACTGATAAAGAGTATATTATGGAGTGAAGGATACATTAAATAATATGCCTTCATAGAAAAGGAAAATTGTGGTTCTAGAGGAGTTCTGTTTATGTAATGAGGCTGTAGTCCTCATCCTTGCATGGAATGATGCTGTATTCAGTTACTCATAGCAACCAAGCAAAATTTACAGTGCCTTGAAAAAGTATTCATACCCCTTGAAATTATCCACATTTTGTTATGTTACAACCAAAAACGTAAATGTATTTTATTGGGATTCTATGTGATAGACCAACACAAAGTGGCACATAATTGTGAAGTGGAAGGAAAATGATAAATGGTTTTCAAAATTTTTTACTAATAAATATCTGAAAAGTGTCTTGTGCATTTGTATTCAGCCCCCCTGAATACTTTGTAGAATCACCTTTCGCTGCAATTACAGCTGCAAGTCTTTTGTGGATGTCTCTACCAGATTTGCACATCTAGGGAGTGAAATTTTTTCCCATTCTTTGCAAAATAGCTCAAGCTCTGTCAGATTGGATGGAAAGCGTCTGTGAACAGCAATATTCAAGGCTTGCCACAGATTCTCAATTGCATTTAGGTCTGGACTTTGACTGGGCCATTCTAACACATGAATATGCTTTGATCTAAACCATTCCATTGTAGCTCTGGCTGTATGTTTAGGGTCGTTGTCCTGCTGGAAGGTGAACCTCCGCCCCAGTCTTAAGTCTTTTGGAGACTCTAACATGTTTTCTAAGATTGCTTTGTATTTGGCTCCATCCATCTTCCCATTAACTCTGACCAGCTTCCCTGTCCCTGCTTAAGAAAAGCATCCCCACAAAATGATGCTGCCAACACCACGTTTCACGGTGGGGATGGTGTTCAGGGTGATGTGCAGTGTTGGTTTTCCGCCACATATAGCGTTTTGCTTTTAGGCCATAAAGTTCAATTTTGGTCTCATCTGACCAGAGCACCTTCTTCCACATGTTTGCTGTGTCCCTCACGTGGCTTCTCCCAAACTTCAAACGGGACTTCTTATGGCTTTCTGTCAACAATGGCTTTCTTCTTGCCACTCTTTCATAAAGGCCAGATTTGTGGAGTGCACGACTAATAGTTGTCCTGTGGACAGATTCTCTCACCTGAGCTGTGAATCTCTGCAGCTCTTCCAGAGTTACCATGTGCCTCTTGGCTGCATCTCTGATTAATGCCCTTGCCCAGCCTGTCAGTTTAGGTGGACGGCCATGTCTTGGTAGGTTTGCAGTTGTGCCATACTCTTTCCATTTTTGAATGATGGATTGAACAGTGCTCTGTGAGATGTTCAAAGCTTGGGATATTTTTTTCTATAACCTAACTCTGTTTTAAACTTCTCCACTTTATCCCTGACTTGTCTGCTGTGTTCCTTGGCCTTCATGATTCTGTTTGTTCACTTATGTTCCCTAACAAACCTCTGAGGGCTTAACAGAACAGCTGTATTTATACTGAGATTAAATTACACATAGGTAAACTCTATTTACTAATTAGGTGACTTCTGAAGTCAAGTGGTTCCACTAGATTTTAGTTAGGGGTATCAGAGTAAAGGGGGCTGAATAGAAATGCACGCTACACTTTTCAGATATTTATTTGTAAAAAATTTTGAAAACCATTTATCATTTTCCTTCCACTTCACAATTATGTGCCACTTTGTGTTGGTCTATCACATAAAATCCCAATAAAATACATTTACCTTTTTGGTTGTAACGTGAGAAAATGTGGAAAATTTCACAGGGTATGAATACTTTTTCAAGGCACTGTATGCTTTGAGAGGAGTAATGAAAGCTGAAACCTGGTTGCAATATATGCAGATGTTTAATAAACTGAGAATCTAATACATATACTGAACTTGGGCAGAACTTAAGAGAAGTATGGGCTTTAAAAAAAAAACACACATTTATACTCACCTTGGTGGATTCAGCATCAGATCGATGCTGGCTCTGCACTGAGAACTGAATGATCAAACACCACTGATTGGTTAGTTCTGAGCAGAGAGCTGTGACTGTCAGTCACAGTCTCTCTGCTTTGCTCCTCCAGTGCTCACTAGAGCGCTGGGCTGCGCAGGGGCTGGCTCTGGCTCTCAGCGCATTGCTGAGAGGCTGAGCCAGGTGCCAGTTCAGGCCTCTGGGTGGATCTCAACCATGTAGTTGGGATCTTTTCGGGGCCTGGACTGGTTGTTTGACATCAGCCGACAGTGGGTTTTAGCCCGCTGTTGACTGAAAACAAGCCACAAGAGTGCAGAAAGAATTGCACCCCTGTGATCCACAGAAGAAGTCCAACCAACTGGCTGAAGGATAGAATATTTTCTTCTAGCTCAAAACTTACAAGCAGCAAAATAATGGCTCCAGGCAGAAGCAGTCATTCAGGTGTGTGCAATGTGCTTCTCTTAGAGCCATATGTTACAGATACGTTTTTACAAATGTTTTGAGCCCTGTGGTTATGTGGCAAGGTTTATTGCAATGTATACTTGTATACTCTATGTTATTTCATTTTTTCCGTTTTGGGGTCATTCTTATGGGCTCTCATTCCTGTGCAGCAGACAGAGCCGTTTGTTTACTTTTTTAACCTCTGAGCTGCTTGCAGGTGCCCAATAGAAATAGGAGCTCATCGGCTGTCCAGACTCACCCACACAGGCAAGTTTGACAGATACACAGGGAGGGGTGCACAGGCCTTGATGCAGAGCCTGTGCATCCCATCCCTGCATGCCTGTCACACTTGGCTATGTAGTCAAATCTGTACGGTTGATGTGCTCCCATTCACTTTCTAGAAAGGTTAACAAATGGTTCCAGCCACTGCAGGGGACTGATCATCCCTGATCAACCCTTACACTCTTGGATTGCCCACATCATCTTATATGTAACAAAACAATGTGGGAGCATATTATAGAGAGGTTTATCATAGTTTTGTGCTGTTTGCTAAACAAACAGCTTAGCTACCATAGGTTTCATGATCATACTTTAAATATTTTTTAGCGATTTAAGCCCTAGGTAACAAATAACTTCCTCACTCTGTTATTTTTCTTAGGGTAAATTAGGTGTGCGTCTAAATCTACAGCTTCTCTAAAGAGTGATCTGCATTTGGACCACAACCACGGCGCTTACCCGTGCTCTTGAATGGGTCACATACGGTGGGCTTGCTGCCTGCTGATTGCATCATGTTGGGTCATTTATTCTGTGGGCAAAATAGTGAATATACATGTATTGGGGGTCACCACACCACTCTGCAGTGTACGCTGCTCCTGGAATATAAGCTCTGCTGTGTATGATAGTGACAAACAGTTGTCATTAATCAGCGTGTTGTGCAGAATTATGAATTTTGTGTATTTTGCACAATGTGTCATAGTAATATGCTTTGTGTACTGTAGTACAGTTAATGCTCATGCTCCCACCAAAACATATTTTTAGTTTTAAAAAAGGGGAGGAAAATGTTTCAACATCTGGCAGGTTTTATCTGTTTCCTCACCTTGACAGATATTGAGGGGAAATCTCTCCAATGAGGACAAAATAAAAATAAAAACAAATTGAAATTCTTCACCAGTTCTTTGTTGTTTGTGTTCTCCCAACACATGAAGTAATATTTTGTTTTGCCACTTGTTTGTAGAATCTCACTAAAGGATATGCAATTTTAAATTTATCTATATATTTTTTTTTCATACAGCTTCTAAGACGACAGCTGAATAGAGAACAAGTACCAGAGTTGTCTGAAATGAGGTAAGTCAACTTTCTTTTTCTATTTATTTGTTCAGAACATATTCACTACATGTACATTCCTACTGCCATGCATTACTCTTTTTAACAATGCCAATATGCCTTCTTATTTTTTATTAGGCCCCTTGCATCCACAGTGTGAACCTGAGACTGTTTAGGTATAAATGTATAGGTAAGTCCTATATGTTTATTTGCAGTATGGACATGTTGTACCAAATTGTTCACGTCAGAAACAGGGATCTTTGATATCCACCCATGGGGATCATATACTAAGACACAGGCTTTGCCACAGCTGTGTGTTACCTCAGCAGTAATATCTGTAATTAATGTTTGTTGTCTATAACTGAAAGCATTTAAAATAAGGCTACATGGGTTTAGCTAAAGTATTTCTTTATTCATATTTGTAAAAAAAATGTAAATGTACATTGCATGTTGCAGCTACGAGAACCCAAAGTCGCTGAATACAATAGAAATTGAAGTGGAGTTGTAAAAAAATTGCTAAGAGGAAAGCCCAGTCATGTGGCCTGTCAAAGGAGATCTCTCTGTAGAATTAGGGGCAAGGAATACCTGGTGAAGTGCCACATGCCCAATGTTGTGGACTGTATTTTATGAATGGGCTGCAAAATACAAGCCCAGGTATTGAAAAATGCTGCATAGCATAACAGAGAGTGGATATCTACTTTCTTTTTTTAAATCTGACCCAACGTGTCAAAAAGTGGGCATCATGGTCATGCTGTGCTCTTTTCAGAGGAATTGCTGACTTGTGGTAGAAACCCCTTGATCTCTCTTTGAGTGTGGAAAAATGTTGGCATCGTTTATTTAAAAATTAAATTTAAAAATCCTTTCCTATGTGGCCCTGGTGTGAAAATCAAATGCTGTGAAGTTTCTCAAGTGAACTTCTCATACATACAAAAGTCTTTTTGAACTTTCAGTTTATTTAGTAAAGAAAATTCATGCTAGGTGCCATATGGTTCTGCACTTAGCACCTTGATCCTTGCACTTTTTTTATTGAATAAGGCTGTTGAAGTTTGTTCTGCTAAATTGATTAGGGATGATAAACACCAATGCTACCAGAAGCAACATCTGAAGCAAAGGAAATTGATCCTGCAAGGGCATTTCACACTGGCAGCAATGAGGTTGTTAAACAGGGATTTGATCTGCATTTTTACCACCTTCTCTACCCATTCACCCATCTAAATCCTAACATTGTGAGATGGTACAAATGCCTTTTCCAAAGTGCTTTGCTTCGCAGTCACTACAAACTTGACAGGCACCTCTGGAGTTAGTGTGACCGCACCACAACTGCGAGCCAAAAGCTTGGCTTACAGTTGTAGCACGTATTTTAATACAAAATCCCCCTTGGGATTAAAAAAAAAGGCCGAAACACCAGATCGCTTTGCAAAGGACGGTAGAAACTGCTGCTTGTGTGAAAGAGCCCTAAAGGTATATGATGTCTGCACAGATATGGTATACAACATGTTTTTGAAGAATGTAGACAGTGAATTTTAAAGATCAGTTCATGTAGCAGTATAAACTGAAATAACCTAGAGATAATTGAGTGTGTTTTACAAATAAGCAGGAGTGTTGCAACCTCCCTTACAAATGTACTAAGAATGTCTAGTCCCAGGCTGAGTAAACACAATTTACATTAACACTTTCAGCTGCATAAGCCATTGACTATTGTTTTTTTCTACAGAGAACACATCTGACTGTTCAGGGAAGGATTTCCTAGAGGCTGCTTATTGCCAGAGCTTGTTTTGTCTGGATTGCACATGAGGAGTGGACTTGCAAATCCCTGTTGCCATGTGGTATATTATGCTTTGGTTGCCCTGTCATCTACGAGGTTAATACATGTAAAGTAGACGCACCCTGCTTCAAACAAAGCCTAAGGCAGGCTTTCTTCCTGTAACAGATTTACAGCTAAGAAATTACCTTTTGGCCGAGGGAACCTCCATTTTCCAGTGAATAGTATCTGCTGTGCAGTTATGTATATTTTATTGGTAAACTTTCCCCATTGACATGCTGGGTTTAATGTGAAAATTTCAAATAGGAATTGTTTGGAAAAGTAAGGCAGTATCATGTAAACTAATGTTTCTGAAGAATGTTCTGTATATAGCGGACAGTTTACTCAAGAAATACTATTAAGGCTGATCATGCTGGTCATATTTTTGTAAATACCACATTTTTTGTAATTTGAGAAGAAGCAAAATGCTCAGACAAAAAAAGTGGATGACACCTGTTCGTTTTTTAACAATTAAGTGAAATCGTAAAAGCAAAAGGAATGATGTTTTTTTAAAGATGCACATAAGAAAATGTTGAAAGGCTATATTAACTATAATTGTGGTTTTATTATTCAGATTGAAAGTATTATTGTTATATTATTAGCCATTTTCTAATGGCTACCATATCATCCAGCCTGCTTTTGTGAAGCTATTTATTTGCTTTCTTTTGTATTTCTTTTTGTGCTGATATCACTCCTGTGATGGATATGGGCTGTAATATGTCTACAGAAAAAGAAAGGGAAACCTTTCTATACAAGAAAGAGAACATTATATACATCACTGTCAGTATTTAAAGAGAAATGTCACTCCTTTTATATGTACATACAATTTGTGAAAAGCAATTGGGTTTACTTCAGGGCCAGATCTAGCCTATCTGATGTAGGGGAGCAGAAAAAAATGTCAGGGCATAATGTCAGTGCTGTGTGTGAGTCACTGACAGTTCATCACACCGTGTCACAACCTGGGAAACACTAGAATGTATTAGGCTGTCATTAGATGAGGGTGATTAAACTGATCCTCTGCCCCCTTATATCAGATGTCCATGAGGAATCCTCATCAGAGATCCTCCTTACAACAGGTTCCCATTAGAATACCCCCTTCCATCGGGGTCCCTATCAGTGTGTTCCCTTACATCAGGGTCCCTATCAGTGTCTCCTTACATAAGATGTTCTGATTAGAATTCCCCCTTTCATCAGGTCTTCCAATCAGAGTGTCCCCATCAGAGCACCTCCTTATATCAGTGTCCCTATCTGAGTTCTCCCTTACATCAATTGTCCCCTTCAGAGTGCCCCCTTACACTTGATCAGTTCATTAGAGAATCATTAGAGTGTGCTCTTATATCAGGTGTCCCCATCACAGTGCCCCCTTAGATAAAATGCTCCCATCAGTGTGCCTCTGATTCTGGGGGGCATATCTTACCCCAGAACCTCCCTAGATCTTGGCCTGGATGGCTTTGAAATAAAAAGCCTCTGAAGTAGCAGGATTCCATTTTTCCCCATTAACTGGGTAATATATGAGTAAAGTAGGCAATGTATTTTGTTGATTGACCTGTATCTTATACTGTGCACCCACATAAGCACTGCACAAGTGAGAATCTTATAGAACTTGAAGTTAGTGGGGATACAAAGCCCCACTGGCATGCTATTTTTTTTGTAGCTTTAAAGAGGAACTGAACGCTGAAAGTTGTGCACAAAAACAAGGTAGAATGAGGGCAAAGGACTACTCATAAGAATTGCATTTGATTTCCCTGCAACAGATCTTTTTCCCACTACTGAATTCCATTCCTTGTTTCATAATGTGTCCGTGTGCAAGCAGCCATCTTGTTAAACCTAGGGTTTTGCATTATGTCAGAACCTCCAGGAAAGAGAATGGCGAGCCTTGGATCGCACACTGCAGATATACAATACAACTATTAGGGTTTTGGCACAGAAGGGCCCTGGCACTCTCATTTACTAGAAGTACATTGCTATTTTTCGGGAGGATCTAAGACAAAAGATACTTAGGTACAATTACCTTTTTCTAAATGTTCTCTATACCATAGTGAATACCACGTTTTGAGTTCAGTTCCATTTTAAATGCTCTTACATAAGGACCTCTGTTATTCCCTAGGTTTGTGTCCTTTACCATCTACAGAAAAGTTAGATTGTAGTTAGCTACCATATTCCATGGTGCAAGCATGGAACATCAAAGACCTTACCTAAAATGTTAGAGGGGATGATTTACTAAAGGAGCAGAGAATGTTCATGTAGGTGAGAAACTTTTACTTTGTCCTGAACCTGATTGCACATAGCTTCATCTTATGCATTATGTAAGTTCTTCAAACTATGACCTGTTTTTTAAAATCTAGCCCCTGTAATTTGACAATGCGGGGGGAATTTCCGAACCCACTGACACCAATTATGGGGCACTATTACTCCCACTGATATCAATAAAGGGGTACCATTCCTCCCAATGACTGCCAGAGCATTTAATGTTCAAATTTACTACTGACATGTTTAAATCCTACTGACCACTGACACCAAGACATTTTTTACTCTCATTGACTGCCAACACTGGAACCTTTTTTACTTCCACTGACAACCAGAGGTATTTTTTTTTACTACCACTGAAACTGGGGCGTTTTTTCTTCTTCCACCAACATCAGACATTGTTTACTCCTAAAGGCCACAGTCCAGGCCACTATTCATCTAAAAGACAGTGAACTGGCCCTTTGTTTAAAAAGTCTAAGCAACATCCACATTCTCTACTCTTTATTAGAATAACCCCAAAGAGTAGTGTGCAAAGTGGAATTTAATGTAGTTGGCAGTTATCACTTTTCATTCTCACAGCACTTAGCCAATGAAATGTGAAATGTTGATCAGGTAACTGCTGATTACTTGAGTCTAACTAGCACATTTTTGCAGCTCTCATTTAAGATATATATATATATATATATATATATATATATATATATATAGATAGATATATATCATTGTGCATTGTGCCAAGGCTGTATGTTCCTGTAAATTATAGCTCTATGATTATATATACACCGCTCAAATAAATTAAAGTAACACTTTTTAATCAAAGTATAATATCAACTCAATTACATTCCTGGAATATTGATTGAGTGGTCAGTTATGTAGCGGAGGGGGTTGTTAATCAGTTTTGCCTGCTTTGTTGTTAATGAAACTAACAGGTGCACTAGATGGGCAACAATGAGATGACCCCCAAAACAGGAATGGTTTTACAGGTGACCACTGACATTTTGTTCCCTACTCATCTTTTACTGACTGTTTTTCACTAGGTTTGCATTTGGCTAGGGTCAGTGTCACTACTGGCAGCATGAGGCAATACCTGGACCCTACTGAGGTTGCACAGGCAGTCCAACTCTTCCAGTGGGTCCTGGGTTCCTTCTGCTGCATGACGATGCCCGGCCTTATATGGCGAGAGTATGCAGGCAGTTCCTGGAGGATGAAGGAATTGATACCATTGAATGGCCCCCATGCTTGCCTGACCTACATCCAATAGAACACCTCTGTAATATCATGTTTTGGTCCATCTGATGCTGCCAGGTTGCACCTCAGACAGTCCAGGAGCTCAGTGATACCCTGGTCCAGATCTGGGAGAAAATACCCAGGGACACCACCCATTTCATTAGGAGCATGCCCTGACCTCAGGCATGCATCCAAGCACGTGGGGACCATACAAACTACTGAGTACTATTTTGAGTTGCTGCAATTAAATTTCAGAAAAATGGACTAGGCTGTTGCATAATTTTTTAGCTTTGTTGAAAATGATCAACCTACAGAGGACTGAATTCAAAGACACCCCGAAATCAAACAATGGGGTGTCTTACATTCCTAACACATTGCCCCATCCATATCAGTATATATATATATATATATATATATATATATATATATACATGATATTTTCCCCATTGAGATCTGATGTATTTTCAAAGTGTTAATTTTTTGAGCAGTGTATACAGTGTTCCCTCGCCACTTCGCGCTTCATGTTTTGCGGCTTCAGTGCTTCGCGGGTCAGCAGCCACATTGTGGAAAGGAGCGTTGTTTCATGTTGATGCGCGAGAGAGAAGGATCCCTGCATGTTAACCAAAGAGATGAGTTGACTCAGAGTACTGTACTGTACATACCACGGGCTTTCATAAAGGCTCGTGATTGGTTTCCAGTGTGACATCGACCAATAAGAGTACGAGTGGATTTATCCCTGTGAGTTGATTGTCTGCGCATCATTGCAGCCTCACCTAGCATCTTCTCTTGTTGTATCTCGCCAGTCTTGTCCATGATGTTGACTGTCTCGCATACATTCCTGGGGGCAAATACTACTTCGCGGTTTTTCAGCTTTCGCGGGAGGTTCTGGTCACCATTAACAGCGAAAACGAGGGATCACTGTATAGTTAGAAATGAGTTAGAGCTGTGTTGCTCTGTGCATAATGCATTGTTCTGGGTACCATTAATAAACATTATTAAGCCTCACCATTTTCAGGCATAAAAAAATAGAGGAAGTTGCAAAGTAATTTACTAATCCAAACAAGTATATAAAATGCTGTGGCTTTAGTGCCTTGTGTAAAACAGGAGTTGATCTGCTGTGTGAGAATACAGTTTTTTTCTGTGCTGGACGCAGAATTTATTTTCAGAGTTGTTTATGGATTGAGAGACTTTTTCTAATGTTTTTTTCATATTGTAATATAATATGTTGACATGTAAATTTTTATTTAAAAGGAGATAGGGTTGTATTTTTATTAAATATATTTTATCTAACCATTTGTCCATTGTGTTATTTATAGCGTGTAAATAAATTTTAAATACAGGGGTCTTGATGTTTGGGTGTTGATTATTATCTGCAACAAATAATACAGATTGGTTCACTACATCTAAAACTAGGAAAACAGGAGCAATTACCAGAGTTTATTATAATGGCTACTGTAGGATAGAGAATGATCTGCTGCTGAGATACATTTTTTGCATTGTGAAAAAGAAATCAGACATTTCTTTTCACAGAACACATACATTACATTTTGACCTTTCCTGGTGTTGACGGTTTATCCTTAAACTTTTTGTGGATTAACTTTAAACTGCTGGACACAGGGAGCTTGAATTAACAGCAACGTGCAGTAAACATAAACCAGTTAAAGGTAACAGAAGCTTTTCAAAAGGTTTAATGAAAAAATATTCATTTTTTTAATGTTCTTGGTTGAAAGGACGTTAATGTCCGCAGGGAGTTATGTTAACCACTTGGGAACCGCCCACAGTAGATTTACTGCTGCAGGGCGGCCCCTGTGCGCAGGATCACTTATATATACGTGATCCTGCATTTCCGGGTCGGAGGCAAATGCGAGGCGTGCGACCGCCCTATCTGTGCCGCCGATCGCAGCCCTGGATGTCAATCACCGGGTCCCGGCCGGTGATTACCTGCCGGCATCCAGTGATTACCAGCGATCACCGACAGGGAGGAGAGCTGCATTTGATTACAATGCAGCCCTCCTCCCTGTCAGTTTGGGCACACTGCTTGGGATGGCTGAGCACAGCCATCCCGATCAGTGTGCTTACAGTGAAGCACCCCCCCACTCCGACCCCTAGTGAAACACTCCCATCACACAGTTAACCCTTTGATCGCCCCCAAATGTTAACCCCTTCTTCCCCAGTGCCATTAGTACAGTGTCAGTGCTTTTTTGTAGCAATGATCACTGTATTGGTGTCACTGGGTATGTCAGTGACACCAAGTCAGTTTCCCCCCATTGTCAGAATGCCCACCGCAGTCGCTGATCGCCACCATTATTGGTAATTTAAAAAAAAATTCCAGTATCTATACCGCCATTTGTAAACGCTATAACATTCACATAAACCAATTAATTTTTAGTAAAGACATGATGCAGAATACATTTTGGCCTAAATTTATGGTGAAATTTGATTTTTAAAGTTTTTTACTGGACATGTTTTATAGCAAAAAGTCCAAAATATTGTTTTTTTTTTCTCAAAATTGTTGCTCTTTTTTTTATAGCACAAAAAATAAAAACCGCACGGGCGATCAAATACCACCGATAGAAAGCTCAATTCATGGGAAAAAAGGCCGTAAATTTCATTTGGGTGCAGCGTTGCATGACCACGCAATTGTCAGTTAAAATAACTCAGCGCCATAACGCATACCACTTCTGTAACTGCTTCCTGAACACACTATAGCAGAAATACTGCTACAGGGTGGCACGGGTGCACAGAATCACGTATATGTACATGAATCGCGCTCCCATGGTTTTCACACCCCTCCCAGATAGTGTCAGATTGCCTCTCACTACATCAGTAATCACATTTACCCCTTGATTGCCAAGAATACGTTCATACACAATAAACCTCCATAGCTAATATAGTGTCTGAATGGATCAATATCTTTGATCAGATGAGCACTATACCAGCATTCACATTAGTATAGTGTCCCCAAAAACACAGCGTTAGCAGGATCAGCCCTGGAGACTGCCAGCACCTGCGTTTAGCTCCTACGCTTACCCCCTTCTTCTCCCCCAGCAAGTGGAGTGTCAGTAGGTCACTTGATACATTGCACGCAAGACCGCAGTGTTCGCAGAATCAGGCCTGATCTCTGTTAGCACTTGCCGGTAAATTTTGATGACTCTCATATGCAGTAGAGTGCCAGTACTAGTGCTGCGTTACCTTTTAGTGACCTGGCAAGCATCAGCGGCCTAGTACATCCTGGTCTTTCACATACCAGCACTGCAGTATCACTTGGGGATGTGGCGAGTACCAGAAGTGCAGTTGAAGCTGGTACGGTGGCGAGCACAAGTAGTGTCCTACAGCCACCAAGAATTCGCACACAGGCCCGTAGAGCCCCTAGTATCCTTCCGGATGTACTTGCAAATCTCGATTGGCAGCCCACACATTCTGCAGCCCCGTACTTCTCCCATTCACTGCCCTCCCCGGAATTCAGGTGCAAACAGCAAATTTAAATGCTACCCTTGATTTTTTAGAGCTGATTTTCATGGAAGGTCTGTATGCTTTGATTGTGGATCAAAGCAATTTATATGCACAACAATTTATCACCGCCAACCCAAATTCAAACCTTTCCAGACCATTTGCATGGAAACCCATTACGGTTTCCGAACTTACATTTTTTTTGCGTCTAACCCTCAACATAAGCATTACTGAAAAAAATTAATTGCAGTTGTATTGGTCCACAGACCCAATTCATCATATGCCCGTGTTCTCTGCTGCCATGGCCAGGCATAGATATGGGAGTATAATGTGTTTTATACATTTCAATGACAATACACTCTGTTGTCCTCGAGGTGACCCGGAATTTGACCGGCTCCGCAAAATTTGGCCCCTGATAAATCACCTTAACCAAAAATTTGCAGATGTCAATACTCCCCAGCAAAACATCTGAGTTGATGAGTCCCTCATTAATTTTTCAGGCCAACTCACATTCAAACAGTTTCTCCCCAGCAAGCGTGCCAGATATGGGGTCAAGATGTATAAGACCTGTGAGAGGGCAACAGGCTATACAGATGAAAATTGAAAAATTAGAATATCGTGCAAAAGTTCATTTATTTCAGTAATGCAACTTAAAAGGTGAAACTAATATATGAGATAGACTCATTACATGCAAAGCAAGATAGTTCAAGCTGCGATTTGTCATAATTGTGATTATTATGGCTTACAGCTCATGAAAACCCCAAATCCACAATCTCAGAAAATTTGAATATTGTGAATATTCTGTGGAAAGCGTGCCACTATTTAGACATTTGTACAATCTTGGTATTGGCGCGTGCTACATAATGTGTGCCCACCATTAGAAGTGGGTGGATACAGGGCAGTATATTCTAATGGTGGGCATACTACACAGTTTTTCTGGCACAGATTTTTTCTCTATATTTCATTCAGCCCACAGGCTGTATAAAAAAAAAACAGAAACAGAAAAAAACAGCATATATACCCAACAAGGACCAGCGACATACTGGTACATCACTGGACTTTGAATGGTTATACAAGGATGATGCCTACAGCTGCAAGCATCGTCCTGGTATCATTTTTTCAGTTGGCGATCGCCTTTCATGCATAAGCAATCCTAGTGGCTAATTAGCTGGAGGATTGCTTTTATAAGCAGTGGGAGACAATGCCCCCCCCTCCTCCGCTGCCTTCCAGAGCCTTCTCAGGCAGTCCCGTGCCATCGGGGGAATCTGAGAATGCAGCTGGTTTGTCTGCCAGCTGACCATAGAGCTGATTGGAAACCGGAGTGGTGCCAATCATCTCTATAGTCTAAGAAATCGGAAGCTAAGAGCATTTCATCACTTCAGTTTTGCAGGATATAAACTGTGCCATTTGTAAATTGGGAAAGCATCTGATCACACCGATCTTGGTGAGATTAAATAATGTAAGGGCAGAGGAGATAGACCCCAGATTTTTCAAAAAATAATATATGACAATGCCCATTGAAGATATAGGGGATATTTGCATTCCCTGTGATAGCATTAAAAGTGATAAAATAAAAATGAAAGCAATAGTAAAAATAATTAAAAAAAAAATAAAAAACCCCACCCTTGTCCCCCAATGCTCACACGCACCTGAGTGCGCGAGCCTTGACCCTGTGGTGGTATGTAAACAGTGGTTGTACCATGCATGTGAGGTATTGCCACAAATGTCAGACCTCCTCTGTAAATATAAAATGGTAGCTTGTAAAGGCTTTTAAAGCGTTGCCTATGGTTATTAAAAATGTATGCAGTTTGTCGCCATTGCACGAGGCATGCACAGTTTTAAAGAATGTCATGTCTGGTATCTATGTACTCGGCATACCATCATCATTTATATTTTACCAAATAATTGACCAATATATTGTGTTTTTGTGCATTAAAAGTAAAAAAAGTGTATTTTTTAAAAAAAAATTAATTTGAAAAATTGCAGCACCCACCATTTTATTCACTAAGGTGTCTGCTTTAAAAAATATATACAGTTGTGTTCAAAATAATAGAAGTGTGTTGAAAAAAGTGAATAAAGCTCAAAATCCTTCTAATAGCTTTTGTTTCAATACACACAAATGCATTGGGAACACTACACATTCTATTCCAAATCAAAACATGAAGAGAAATATATCAAATTTCTGTTGTTCCTCTAACATAATTGAAGAAAAGTGAATATTAGACTGTTCAAAAAAATCTTCTTTACAAACTCAAACATTCACTATATGAACTGAAAAATGTTTGAAGATTTTGCTTTCCTTTGAATCACTTAATTAATATTTAGTTGTATAAGCACTGTTTCTGAGAACTGCTGTACATCTGTGTTGCATGGAGTCAACCAACTTCTGACACCTGTGAACAGGTATTCCAGCCCAGGATGATTGGACTGCATTCCACAGTTCTTCTCTATTTCTTGGTTTTGCCTCAGAAACTGCATTTTTGATGTCACCCCACAAGTTTTCTATTGGATTAAGATCCGGGGATTGGGCTGGCCACTCCATAGCATCAATCTTGTTGGTCTGGAACCAAGATGTTGCACGTTTACTGGTGTGTTTGGGGTCGTTGTCTTGTTGGAACACCCATTTCAAGGGCAATTGCTCTTCAGCATAAGGCAGCATGACCTCTTCAAGTATTCTGATGTATTCAAACTGATCCATGATCCCTGGTATGCGATAAATAGGCCCAACACCGTAGTATGAGAAACATCCCCATATCATGATGCTTGCGCACAGTGTACTGTGGCTTGAATTCAGTGTTTGGGGGTCATCTGACAAACTGTCTCCAGCCACTAGACCCAAAAAGAACAATCTTACTTTCATCAGTCCACAAAATGTTGCACCATTTCTCTTTAGGCCAGTCAATGTGCTCTTTGGCAAATTGTCTTTTTTTCAACAGTGGGACTTTGCGGGGGCTTCTTGCAGATAGCTTGGCTTCACATAGGCATCTTCTAATTGTAACAGTATTCACAGGAAACTTTAGACCTCCTTTGATCTTCCTGGAGCTGATTGTTGGCTGAGTCCTTGCCATTTTGGCTATTCTTCTATCCATTTGAATGGTAGTTTTTCGCTTTCTTCCACGTCTTTCAGGTTTTGCTTGCCATTTTAAAGCATTTGCGATCATTTTAGCTGAGCAGCCTATCATTTTCTGCACTTCTTTATATGTTTTCCCCTCTCCAATCAACTTTTTAATCAAGGTATGCTGTTCTTCTGAACAATTCCTCAGAATTTCAGAGAGAAATGCACTGTAACCAGCATGTACAACATTTGCTGCCTTCCTTCTTTAAATAAGGGCAATAATTGCCACCTGTTTTTCAAAGAATGAATGACCTCACTAATAGAACTCCACACTGCTATTATTTTGAACATGCCCCTTTCAATTAGTGATTCGATTACACAGAATCAGCAGCATGCATGTCATGACTGTTGGGTCTGTTGGATTTCTATTACTCTACTACACCTGCTAGTAAATTATTTGCCATGTAGAAATATCATTTTTACCAAAAACAGTGATGTGATTGATCAGGTTAGTTATGTCTGACTGCTATTATTTTGAACACAACTGTATAATGTTTGGGGGTTCAAAGTAATTTCCTAGCAAAAAATACAGATTTTTTGTCATGTGAATAAAAAGTATCAGAAAAGCCTTGGTCTTCAGGTGGTTAGAGTGAATGATGTGTGACATAAACTTCATAAGCTGGGCATAAAATGCCCCCACCCCCCAAAACAACTCCTTTTTGGAAAGTAGACACCCCAAACTATTTGCTGAGAGGCATGTTGAATCTTTTTTTTTTTTTTTACACAAATTGTCATTAAATGATTTATTGCTCACACATGCTATGGGTATATGTGAAATTACTCCCCAAAATACATTCTGCTACTTCTAGACACCCCAAGGAATTTAAAAAGAGGCATGGTGAGTATTTTGCAGATCTCATTTTTTCTCACAAGATTTTGAAATATAAAAAAAGAAAAGAAAAAATATGTTTTTGTTTTGTTTCTTCATTTTCCAAAAGCTTGTGGCAGCAAATGAGATCTGCAAAATACTCACCATGCTTCTTATCAAATTCCTTGGGGTGTCTACTTTCCAAAAAGGGGTCATTTGGGGGGCGGGGGGGAGTTTGGTGCTATCCTGGCATTTCAGGGCCTCTTAAACTGTGATAGTCAGGAAGTGTAATTGGATTTTGGGCTCCTGTACTTGGATAGACTGCCAAAAAGTCTCACACATGTGGTATCCCCATGCTCGGTAGAAGTAGCAGAATGTATTTTGGGGTGTAATTCCACATATACCCATGGCTTGTGTGAGAAATCAATAATTTAAAGGACAACTTTGTGTTAAAAAAAAATATTTTTTGTCATTTTCCAAAAACTTGTGGAAAAAAAATAAATCTTCAATGGACTCAATATGCCTCTCAACAGATAGCTTAGGGCAGCAATGGGCAAACTACGGCCCGCGGGCCGTATACGGCCCGGCGGACCTTTTAATCCGGCTCGCGGATGTGGCTGTCAGGATGTGTGTAGGCGGGGCAGCGTGACGAACGTGAGGGGAGCTAGGCTCCTCTCACAGTCCGCCCTGAAGACCGGAACGGCGCGGGAACACGGCGAGAGGAACACGCGGAGCAAAGGTAAGTGAATTGACACGGGGGACTTGGCTTACTACTTGGGGGGGGAATAGTACTATGGGGGATGAATTAATATGAGGAATGAATTACTATAGGGGGGATGAATTACTATAGGGGGGATGAATTACTATATGGGGGATGAATTACTATGGGGGATGAACTACTATATGGGGGATGAATTACTATGGGGGATGAATTACTATATGGGGGATAAATTACTATGGGGGATGAATTACTATATGGGGGATGAATTACTATGGGGGATGAATTACTATGGGGGATGAATTTCTATATGGGGGATGAATTACTTTGGGGGATGAATTACTATATGGGGGATGAATTACTATGGGGGATGAATTACTATATGGGGGATGAATTACTATGGGGGATGAATTACTATATGGGGGATGAATTACTATGGGGGATGAATTACTATATGGGGGATGAATTACTATGGGGGATGAATTACTATATGGGGGATGAATTACTATGGGGGATGAATTTCTATATGGGGGATGAATTACTATATGGGGGATGAATTACTATATGGGGGATGAATTACTATGGGGGATGAATTACTATATGGGGGATGAATTACTATGGGGGATGAATTACTATATGGGGGATGAATTACTATGGGGGATGAATTACTATATGGGGGATGAATTACTATGGGGGATGAATTACTATGGGGGATGAATTACTATATGGGGGATGAAATACTATGGGGGATGAATTACTATATGGGGGATTAATTACTATGCTTACTATGGGGGAATATTACTATACTTACTATGGATGACACATACACATCATTCATCTACTCTTGGTCCGGCCCCCGGGTCCAATATATGAACCCATTGCGGCCCTCAAGTCAAAAAGTTTGCCCACCCCTGGCTTAGGGTGTCTACTTTCCGAAAAGGGGTAATTTGGGGGTCTTTGTACTGTCCTGGTATTTTAGCACCTCAAGAAATGTGATGGGCAGTCAGAAAGTAAAAACTGTGTAAATTCCATTATCTATACCACAGTTTGTAGACGCTATAACTTTCACACAAAGCAATAAATATACACTTTTACCAAAAACATGTAGCAGAATACATTTTGGCCTAAATTTATGATGACATTTGAGTTTTTTGGATACTTTTTATGACAGAAATGAGAAAATATTATTATTATTATTTATTTTGTTTATAGCACCAAAAATAAAAAGCACACAGGTGATCAAATACCACCAAAAGCTCTATTTATGTGAAAAAGGGACGTAAATTTCATTTGGGTACAGCATTACATGACCACGCAATTATCAGTTGAAATAGTGCAGCGCAAAAAAGAGGCCTGGTCATTAAGTGGGGTAAATCCTCTGGAGGGCAAGTGGTTAACCTGGTATCCACCAGCACTCTGTATAAACAGTGGCTGGTGTCAGATGCTAATATTAAGTCCAGAAACAAGTCTTCTTTGCAATGAGGGGTCACCTACTCTTGTCAACATGCCATATTATAAATACGTATACTAAAATGCCAGGTGCGTTTGCATTTTCTGTGTGTGCAAACAAATATAAAGTGCATGTGTGTATATAATTCACTTATACAGTTGCAAGAAAAAGTATGTGAACCCCTTGGGATTACGTGGAGTTTTGCATGAATTGGGCATAAAATGTGCTCTGAACGTCATCTAAGTCACAGCAATAGAAGAACACAGTCTGCTGAACATAATACTACACAAACATTAGATGTTGCCATGGTTTAATTGCGCATAACATGTAAACATTCACAGTGCAGGGAGGAAAAAGTATGTGAGGCCCTAGCTTAATGACTTCTCCCAGAGCTAATTGGAGCCAGGAGTGAGCCAACCTTGACTCCAATCAGTGTGATGATATTGGATGTGTTGCTGACAGCTGTCCTGCCCTTAAAAAACACACACCTGTTTTGGGTTTACTGGTTTCAAGAAGCACTGTCTGATGTGAACCATGCCTCACAGAAAAGAGCTCTACGAAGACCTACGATCAAGAATTGTTGACTTGCATGAAGCTGGAAAGGGTTACAAAAGTATCTCCAAAAGCCTTGATGTTCATGTGTCCACGGTAAGACAGACTGTCTACAAATGGAGAAAGTTTAGCACTGTTGCTACTCTCCCTAGGCGTGGTCGTCCTGTAAAAATGACTGCAAGAGCACAGCGCAGAATGCTGCATGAGGTGAAGAAGAATCCCAGAGTGTCAGCTAAAGACCTACAGAAATCTCTGGCACATGCTAACATTTTTGTTGACACATCTACAATAAGGAAAACATTAAACAAGAATGGAGTACATGGGAGGACACCACGGAGGAAGCCATTGCTGTCCAAAAAGAATATTGCAGCACGTTTGAAGTTTGCAAAAGAGCACCTGGATGTTCCACAGCACTACTGGCAAAATATACTGTGGACAGATGAAACCGAGATTGAGTTGTTTGGGAAGAACACACAACACTATGTGTGGAGAAAAAAAGGCACAGCACACCAACATCAAAACCTCATCCCCACCGTAAAACATGGCGGAGGGAGCATCATGGTTTGGGGATGCTTTGCTGCCTCAGGGCCTGGACGGATTGTTGTCATTGATGGGAAAATGAATTCCAGAGTTTATCAAGACATTTTGCAGGAAAACGTATGACCATCTGTCCGCCAACTGAAGCTCCGCAGAGGATGGATGATGCAACAGGACAATGACTCAAAGCATACAAGTACTTTTTCTTGCAACTGTATATAGAACGTACCCATAAAGCAGTGTTTTTCAACTCCAGTCCTCATGGACCCCCAACAGGTCATGTTTTCAGGATTTCCCTCAGATGAAACAGCTGTGGTAATTACTAAGGCAGTGAAACTGATCAAATCACCTGTGCAAAATAATGGAAATCCTGAAAACATGACCTGTTGGGGGTCCATGAGGACTGGAGTTGAGAAACACTGCCATAAAGTGACAAATCAATATAAATACTAGGTACATGGAAAGAAGGTACATAAATATGTATGTCAACGAACAGTCATGTCAGAAGGCAATAATACACACCACAAAACATGTAAACAGCAACATTGACAAGACTGATATACCCATCCTGAAAAAGCTATTAAACACTGCCATAAAGTGACAAATCAATATAAATACTAGTCAACTAAAATATATGCAAATCATATCCAAAGCACCTGGCATTTTAGGATATGTGTATGTTATATGTACACTTTTTTTTTATATAATAAATGCACTTTATGATGCATTCTTTTTTTTCTGCACAGAAAATATACATGCACTTGGCACTTTAAACAGATGTTATACATGTTAAACGAGGATACCTAGTTATACTTGCAGTTCCTCAAAACCTGGAGGGCCATAGTTTGGAGACACCTGCGCTAAATCTGTCATTTGGACAGTTTGTTTATTTTTCAGCCTTTTAATGGACACAAATCAGTAATCGGTTGTTACATTTTTGAGCCAAAAAATTTAAGAAAAAGTTTAGAAAACCTTTGCTGAATGGATAAGTTGAAAGGTTAATGTGTTCAGCATCTGTTAAAAAAATGAATGGTTGCTACTGCACATATGTGGAAAGAAGGTACATAAATATGTATGTCAACGAACAGTCATGTCAGAAGGCAATAATACACACCACAAAACATGTAAACAGCAACATTGACAAGAGTGATATACCCATCCTGAAAAAGCTATTAAAGATAAAAACAGACAAAAGTGCAATAAAACATTATTACTAAATATTTTTGTATAAAAACTTAAGAAATAGTTTTACAAACTTCTTTGTGCATAATTTGCAAAGTTTCTTTTTTAAATCTTCCAAAAAAATGCAAAGCATTATTGTCACAGTTTCCAAAGCATTCTACTTCCATCCAACACTGATTTTATTAGCTCTCATGTTTTTACAAACTTTTGTTTGTTTTTTTTTGGCAAACATTTTTAATAGTCTTGAGATGTTGGCCTACAGAATAAACCTGGGTTGAGATGGTATTTAAAGTTTGTGATGACAGTTTCTTAAAAACTATTTCTTAAATTTTTATACAAAAAATATTTTGCAATAATGTTTTATTATTGCACTTTTGTCTGTTTTTATCTTTATTAGCTTTTTCAGGATGGGTATATCACTATTGTCCTACTATAGTGCAATGAATGCATGTCCACATATGGAATATTTGGGTGCAGGAAAAGACTAGCACCATATGTGTACATGCATATGTGACTTGCTGTGCCTGCACAAAACTGTAGTAGAGGTTGACTGGCTGCCCAAACTTTAAATATGTCTATGCTCAAACCAAGTTTATTCTAGGCAGGCCTGCAGCATAAGTGTACATGAAGCACCCACCTTGCATATATGTATAACATATTCTTTCCACAATAAAGTACATGTCATCAAAAGTTTAGATAAAAATAGTTTTAAACAATGAGCACATGAACTGAAAAAAAAAAAAACCCACAAATTGAAAATAAGTGCCTAAGTAATAAGCAACTATGTGGCAAATGAGGTTTAATGTTGATAAATGTAAGGTTATGCACTTGGGGGCTAAGAATATGCATGCATCATACATACTAGGGGAGTAGAACTGGGGGAATCAATGGTGGAGAAGGATCTGGAGGTTCTGGTACATCACAAGCTTAATAATGGCATGCAATGCCAAGCTGTGGTTTCTAAAGCGAGCAAAATCCTCTCTTGTATTAAAAGAGGTATAGACTCCAGAGAGAGAGATATCATACTACCCCTGTACAAATCATTAGTAAAACCTCATCTGGAATATGCAGTTCAGTTTTGGGCACCAATTCACAAAAAGAACATTGGGGAACTGGAGAAAGTACAGAGAAGGGCAACCAAACTGATAAGAGGCATCAGCTATGAGGAAAGATTGGAGGAACTGAATTTATTCTCTCTTGAGAAGAGGCAATTAAGGGGGGATATGATCAACATGTACAGTGGGGATCGAAAGTTTGGGCACCCCAGCTAAAAATTTGTATTAATGTGCATAAAGAAGCCAAGGAAAGATGGAAAAATCTCCAAAAGGCATCAAATTACAGATTAGACATTCTTATAATATGTCAACAAAAGTTAGATTTTCTTTCCATCATTTACACTTTCAAAATAACAGAAAACAAAAAAATGGCGTCTGCAAAAGTTTGGGCACCCTGCAGAATTTATAGCATGCACTGCCCCCTTTGCCAAGCTGAGACGTGCCAGTGTCATGGATTGTTCTCAATCATCGTCTGGGAAGACCAGGTTATGTCAATCTCAAAGGTTTTAAATGCCCAGACTCATCTGACCTTGCCCCAACAATCAGCACCATGGGTTCTTCTAAGCAGTTGTCTAGAAAACTGAAACTGAAAATAGTTGACGCTCACAAAGCTGGAGAAGGCTATAAGAAGATAGCAAAGCATTTTCAGATGTCAATATCCTCTGTTCGGAATGTAATTAAGAAATGGCAGTCATCAGGAACAGTGGAAGTTAAAGCAAGATCTGGAAGACCAAGAAAAATATCAGACAGAACAGCTTGCAGGATTGTGAGAAAAACAATTCAAAACCCACGTTTGACTGCACGATCCCTCCAGAAAGATCTGGCAGACACTGGAGTTGTGGTACACTATTCCACTATAAAGAGATACTTGTACAAATATTGTCTTCATGGAAGAGTCATCAGAAGAAAACCTCTTCTACGTCCTCACCACAAAAATCATCGTTTGAGCTTTGCAAATGAACATATAGACAAGCCTGATGCATTTTGGAAACAAGTTCTGTG
Organism: Staurois parvus; assembly: GCF_062004578.1. Taxonomy (NCBI): domain Eukaryota; kingdom Metazoa; phylum Chordata; class Amphibia; order Anura; family Ranidae; genus Staurois; species Staurois parvus. Next base: position 5,325,563 of record NW_028318057.1, read on the forward strand.
GACCGATGAGGTTAAAATTGAACTTTTTGGCCAGAATGAGCAAAGGTACGTTTGGAGAAGAAGGGGCACAGAATTTAATGAAAAGAACCTCTGTCCAACTGTTAAGCATGGGGTTGGATCAATCATGCTTTGGGGTTGTGTTACAGCCAGTGGCACAGGGAACATCTCACGAGTAGAAGGAAAAATGGATTCAATAAAATTTCAGCAAATTTTGGATGGTAACTTGATGCCATCTGTGAAAAAGCTGAAGTTAAAGAGAGGATGGCTTCTACAAATGGATAATGATCCTAAACACACCTCGAAATCCACGGGGGATTACATCAAGAGGCGTAAACTGAAGGTTTTGCCATGGCCTTCACAATCTCCTGACCTCAACATAATTGAAAATCTATGGATAGACCTTAAAAGAGCAGTGCGTGACAGACAGCGCAGAAATCTCAAAGAACTGGAAGACTTTTGTAATGGGCAAAGATACCTCAAACAAGAAGTGAAAGACTCTTAGCTGGCTACAAAAAGCGTTTACAAGCTGTGATACTTGCCAAAGGGGGCAGTACAAGATATTAACTCTGCAGGGTGCCCAAACTTTTGCAGACGCCATTTTTTTGTTTTCTGTTATTTTGAAAGTGTAAATGATGGAAATAAAATCTAACTTTTGTTGACATATTATAAGAATGTCTAATCTGTAATTTGATGCCTTTTGGAGATTTTTCCATCTTTCCTTGGCTTCTTTATGCACATTAATACAAATTTTTAGATGGGGTGCCCAAACTTTCGATCCCCACTGTATATATACATCAGTGCTTCATATAGTGAACTCGGTGTAGAGCTATTCACCCTGAGGTCATCACAGAGGACAAGGGGGCACTCTATACGTCTGGAGGAAAAGAGATTTAATCTACAAATGTGGAAAGGTTTCTTCACAGTAAGAGCTGTGAAAATGGCCAGCTCAGTGGATTGCTTTAAAAAAAGGGCCTGGATTATTTCTTAGATACACAGAATATAACTGGATACTAACATTTATAGGTAAAGTTGATCCAGAGAATATGCAATTGCCTCTTGGGGATCAGGAAGGATTTTTTTTCCCTGCAGGAGCAAATTGGATTGTGCTTTGCTGGGTTTTTTTGCCTTCCTCTGTATCAACTGTGGGTACAGGATTATAACTTTTTTTAATGGTTGAACTGGATGGACTTTTGTCTTTTTTCAGCCAGACTAACTAGAGTATCTCACAGAAGTGAGTACACCCCTCACATTATGTACACCAACAGTTCTTTTTTTCAGATCCTTAGAGAGTTCTTTGTTGAATTTCCAGTGACCAGTATGAGAGCATGAGAGCGATAAAACCAAATTTAACACACCTGAGACATTGTAACACTAATGAGTCACATGACACCAGGGAGGGAAAAAGGCTAATTAGGCCCAATTTAGACATTTTCAATTAGGGGTGTATTCACATTTGTTGCCAGCGGTTTGGATATTAATGGCTGTGTGTTGAGTTATTTTGAGGGGACAGCAAATTTACACTGTTATACAAGCTGTACACTCACTACTTTACATTGTAGCAAAGTCTCATTTCTTTAGTGTTGTCACATAAAAAGATAGAATCAAATATTTACAAAAATGTGAGGGGAGATACTGTATGTAACAATGTAACTATGACACCTGTTAAATTTTACATAACATGTCAACTACATCCATAAAAATTCTTTGTACAGAGGTCAAGTTATCTTTGCATTTCTGTAACTCGGAAGAGCACTTCAAAAGATCAGCTACTCAGGGAATTTAATCGGTTCCTCAGACAGATGACTTGCTGAAAAATACAATAAATCAGGCAAATGTAGTATAAATATAGTTTATGTTAAAGTGTATATGTAGTGGATTACCTGTGCTGCTTGTGATGTTCTTAGGGGAATGTTGTGGCTGATCTGCTTCAACATCTGATGTACTTTGGCAGGGTTTAACATCATCAGGACCTTTAGCAGTAGCTAGAGCAGTCTTATCAACCAGAACGACATCCTTTTCTGTTGTCACAGTTGTGGTGTCAGAGTGTGCTTTCTTGTGCCTTTCTGTGTACAAAAAAAAAAATCATGAAGCAATAGCACGAAAAAGTTAAAGCACACAAAAAGGGTAGAGTCATGAACACTGTACCCTTTTAAAAGTGTAGAACAAATGCAAGTTTGCATAAAAAACCTCATTTCTGCTGTACTACATTATGAGCATTACATACTGTAATATTGCACATAACATTGTAATCACAGTAGCATGCATGGCATAGATGAAGACAGCATAGAGGAACCACAAAGAGTGCATAGAAAAAGAGATGGATTGCATAGCTGAGAGAAAGCAGAAATGGCATAACTGAAAATAAAATACCTTTTTTGATAATTTTGTGTATTTTCTGCAACTGTTCTTACTCCTTATGCAGGTCAGACCAGTGCAGCTGGTATTTTGGTCACTCCACACCATACTTCCTGGCAAGCACATGGACAACCTTCTCCATGATGGTGTCTTTTCTTGTATTAAGCCTGGGGTAGTTGCAGAACCATCCTTCATAATTGTTTTTCTCAAGAATCTTCACCATGATTTTCATCTCATCCAGTGATATAGGTGTCGCTTTGTGTTTCTCCCTGAGCTGGCTTTTTAGCTCTGCAATGGCATGCTCCTTCACTTCAGCCATCATTCTGCTGATAAAGATGGTGCCAGATGAAGAAGAGGGGCAGAGCTTGTAAAGTCCCAGAGAGCACAACGGTAAATGCGGACTCAGCATACAGAGCGTTGTCACGAATGATTAAATTGACCAATCCATGGAGGTGAGCAGACCAGTACAATAGTTCTAGAGTATTAATAGTTTTGGGTGGGGGACGTGGCCGAGATGTGAACAAATCCAGATGCAGGACACTTGAGCTTCCACCCTGCTTTGATCCTACCTTGTCCTTTGGGCACATTCTCCGGGCTCTTGCTACTCCAAGTTGTACACTGGGTCTCCCACAGCAAAAACGATTATCCCAAGCAGCCTCCATGTATTTGGGAAAGTCGCACGCCACCAGAACTCAGGCAAGTTTTCCCCACTGCTCTTCCTCCAGAGCCATCTTGAACATGAGGCCTGCAGCCATGTCGTGTGTAGAAATCCTGGTGTCCATTACCACCTGTAAGGAGGCGTTCACTGCTAAAATAGATTTCTTGGCCATGGACATCGGCTTGATCCGACATGATCTTGATAAATTTTGCTCCCGCTTGACAGAGGCAGAGGACGTGGAGACCTCCATGCTATGCAGCTGCAGATGAGAGCACTCAACGAGAAGACAATGGATACTGAAAATTGCCTCCGCCACATCAACTTGCTGATCTTGGGCCTACTGCAGGGCATGGAGGAGCCTAGGCTAGCAGAGTTTGCCAACACCTTTTTGGTGCAATTACTGGATCTGAAGGATCTCCCACCAACCTTCGTAGTTGAGCAGGCCCACAGAGCCCCCTGTGACAATTTTATGCACCCGTGCTTAGAACCAAATGTGTGTGAATAAACTACTCTACTGATATATGACCACCTGCAGCTCTAATAGGATGTTATACCTTTAAATTGCATATACTAATTTAGGCGCTGCTTAGTCTGTGCAATGAAAATGTGAACAGTGAAGATCAATAAATAACATTAAGAACATCAAAGATAAGAAAGTGAAAATATTAAAAAAAAAGTGTCAAGTGCTATTCCTTTAATTATGATGCAGATATGGTGCTCCCCTCCAGTGCTCCCACTCACTCACTCACCAGAAAATATGGACTCTTAGATTAAAATAAGAGTCATATGCGCTGTATAATGATCCTGTTTGGTCTGGAGCTTGTAGTCCTCCTTGGTAGCTGTGTTCTATTTTCCACAACAGTATACCATGCCGATGTTGATTTATCTCATAATGTATGTATATAAGAGATAATATAGGAGATCCATATAGTGTAATTCCGTCTATTGCAAACAGATTGAATTAAAACAATTGCACTCACATGTACATGGAAAAAACAAGGTGACAGCTGCTGGTGACGTCATTTTCAGCTGGTAAAACACATGCCGATGCATGACTTCTGGTCCGGGATTCATGTTTTTTCTATGTACATGTGAGTGCAATTGTTCTAATTACATTTTTTACAATAAAATGGAATTACGCTATATGGATCTCTTATATTATCCAGACCAAACAGGATCATTATACAGTACATATGACTCTTATCTTGTTTGGGAGCTAGCTGGATCTCTCACCCTGAGATCTCGGATGCAACCCCTCTATTCTTAAAGACTACTGGGATCTTAATGCAGGGTCTCCCTCTCCTGACATCGAATGGGATGCTTTCAACGCTTTTTCGAAGGGCCAGTACATCTCCTCTATTACTGCATTAAAAAGGGATCAGGCCTCCACTGTATGAACCCTCCAGGGTAAGGTGGAGAACCAGACTACCTGTTATAATTATGTCCCTGGTGCTGAAAACTTTGATTTTGAATTTACAAAGAGGGAGCTTCATCTGCACTTAGCCAAGGTCACCAGACTGGAATTATATATCCGCAAGCAAACATTTTTTGAGCACGGTGACAGAATTGCAGACTTTTAGCTCTGTTGTCACAACATGAGTTGCCTATTACTCTGATTCCTGAGATTAGAGCTCACAATGGCAGTGTGGTTACATCTCCAGATGCCATGCTTGAAGAGTTTAAAATGTAATATGATAAGCTTTATACCTCTCCTCTGTCTCCGGGTTTTGAAAAATCTAGTATGACCTCCCTGTTGGACACAGTTGCCATTAGCTTGCTTTCAGATGAGGAGAGATCTACTGTAGCTTAGTGAGGCTAATTTATGTGGATGAAGTTCAAATGGTAATTTAGTCCTTCTGTTTTGGGAAGGCACCCGGACCTGATGGTTGTAGAATGCTACAAAACTCATTTGGAGCTTCTTACCCCAAAGTTGGCATCAGTATTTACCCAATGCCTTGCTGCAGATAGAATTTTTTGTTGCTATTATGTCTCTCAGTGTTACAATACATATCAAGAAAATAGGAAAGAGAAGCCACCTGTAATAACACAGATAATTTGTGTCCTAAACTATCTCCGACTCACTTATCATAAAAGTGTGGATTTATAAACCGGGAATGCATAATAGAGCAACAAGAGCAACACCACCCAGAAAAAAAGTGGTTACTTAAAGATCCACGCGGAGTAATATAGATTCAGTAGTTACAAAAAGTTCTTTATTTGATCACATAGATCATAGGGAGGTTAAACAGAAGCACGGTGAACATATCAGACAAATAAAATCATTTAAAAGCACTTGGCGTCCTCATTTCTGGGTGATTTTTGGCACATAGGGAACCATGTAAGGCAATGGGGTTTTTTCTAGCTATATGATCCTAGATTTCCATATGATTCAATCTTGTATTCAGATTAGCCATACATTCTTCAGACGTATTCTTGGTATATACCAGGATATGTAGAGTAACTTCCTAGAAATGGAAACTAGAACACAAAGATATAGTAATGAAAAAGTTAAATTTCACATAAATCGCACCAAAGCTGCCCCATGCTATAATGAACTAATAGTCCCATTACCTTCTCAATGGCTAGGCTGTCATACCAACATGATGAATGTAGAGACTTCCTGGGTAACCATCCCAAGTGAAACAAAGTCCACAGTAACAGGTGATTCTAGAGATATATATAAAAATATAGATCATAAATATCAAGCAGAATCCCTGAATAATAAAAGACAAAATAAAGGTATATATTACCATCAATGAAGATCAAGAGGACTTCACGTCGACTTGAAATAAGATCAGGTCCTTTCTGCTTAGCAATAGTGAATATATGAGTGGGAAGCCAGGTAGTCTCAATATATAGATTCCAAAAAAGAATATTATATATATAGCAGGCAATATATACCTGAGTCTATATACCCAATGAAGGGTTTCCAAAAATTGCTCAAACTGAGAGAGTAAAGCGGTTCCCTAAGGATTTGACTACATCACAGCGTTCAGCACATGTGTGACATAGAGTAAATATATTCCTCTAAAGAGGATTTCCCAAAAATTCCCTGAAAAACAGGGGTACTAGGCACATATAGCATTCAATATAAACTCCATATAGGCTCTATAAATCTAAACAGCTGCTAGCCGCTAACTGAGCCAAATAAGCAAAGATAACTTGCCACCGGTGGAAGTATGCTCTTATTAGGATTGCCATGTGCGGACTGCTGGAATAGTAGCCTTATGGTAGTCTTTTCAAAGCCTCGTGCCTTCCTAGCATGAAGCTGGAGCAATGCCGCTCCTTCCCTCCTCGTGGGCACCGCACCCTATGAAGACGCCGAGCGTAGTGACGTCATTACGTTGACGCGTTTCGTCCGCCAATCACCGCGGACTTCGTCAGAACTGGGAGGGGACTTCATTTCCATTGCCTTATATAGTACACTAATTACATACAGAGAAGTCTCTATGTCGCCCTCTTGTGTTGAAAAGATATCACTACATTAAAAAATCCAAAGTGAGTTTAAAAGAACATATATTGACTGCTGACATTACAGAGGAAGGCCTTATTTGGATAGAAAAAACATCTTTAGAAAGAAGGAGGAAAGGACCAAATTATTACAATTCTGATGACAATATGGGCAATACGGGGACCAACAAATCCTAATAAGAAATTCATATTTTAATAATATTTATATCATACCAAGAATACAAATTGAGGCAAATTAGAACATCAAATTGAATTCTCTATTTAGTCCCACCAGGACTATCATACCGAGAGTATATTTTACCAAAGGGAAACATAGTTCCCATGGTTCAGAAATATCAATGTAAATGTTATAGCAAAAGAAAAAGATTTCAAAAAATCTTAGTTCAAAAAAACTTTAAAATTGAGTTCTGTGTTTAATCCATCGGGAACAAGTGCACCAAGGGTATAAATCCAGAATTTCTCTTTTTGAAGTAGGACTTTGTCAAAATCACCCCGTCTAGCTGAAATATTCAGTAGAAAAATTCCTTTAACTTTTAAACCATCTGTCCTTCCCCCATGTACTTCTTTAAAATGTTGTGCCAGGGGATTTTCTTTCTCCCCCTTGACTCCATTTCTGTTTTCATTTCTAATATCTCTCAGATGTTCACCAATCCTAGTTCTGAGGGTCCTTTTAGTTTTTCCTATATATATATCTTCTTACATGGACATTCTATCATGTACAGTTGCAAGAAAAAGTATGTGAACCCCTTGGGATTACGTGGAGTTTTGCATGAATTGGGCATAAAATGTGCTCTGAACGTCATCTAAGTCACAACAATAGAAGAACACAGTCTGCTGAACATAATACTACACAAACATTAGATGTTGCCATGGTTAATTGCACATAACATGTAAACATTCACAGTGCAGGGAGGAAAAAGTATGTGAACCTTTGGACTTAATAACTGGTTGACCCTCCTTTGGCAGCAATAACCTCAACCAAACGTTTCCTGTAGTTGCAGATCAGACCTGCACAACGATCTGGAGTCATTTTGGACCACTCCTCTTCACAAAACTGTTTCAGTGTAGCAATATTCTTGGGATGTCTGGTGTGAATCGTTCTCTTAAGGTCATGCCACAGCATTTCAATCGGGTTGAGGTCAGGACTCTGACTGGGACACTCCAGGAGGCGTATTCTGTGCTGTTGCAGCCATTGTTTTGTTGAATGACTTGTATGCTTTGGGTCATTGTCCTGTTGCATCACCCATCCTCTGCGGAGCTTCAGTTGGTGGACAGATGGTCGTACGTTTTCCTGCAAAATGTCTTGATAAACTCTGGAATTCATTTTCCCATCAATGACAACAATCCGTCCAGGCCCTGAGGCAGCAAAGCAGCCCCAAACCATGATGCTCCCTCCGCCATGTTTTACAGTGGGGATGAGGTTTTGATGTTGGTGTGCTGTGCCTTTTTTTCTCCACACATAGTGTTGTGTGTTCTTCCCAAACAACTCAATCTTGGTTTCATCTGTCCACAGTATATTTTGCCAGTAGTGCTGTGGAACATCCAGGTGCTCTTTTGCAAACTTCAAATGTGCTGCAATATTCTTTTTGGACAGCAATGGCTTCCTCCATGGTGTCCTCCCATGTACTCCATTCTTGTTTAATGTTTTCCTTATTGTAGATGTGTCAACAAAAATGTTAGCATGTGCCAGAGATTTCTGTAGGTCTTTAGCTGACACTCTGGGATTCTTCTTTACCTCTTGCAGCATTCTGCGCTGTGCTCTTGCAGTCATTTTTACAGGACAACCACGCCTAGGGAGAGTAGCAACAGTGCTAAACTTTCTCCATTTGTAGACAGTCTGTCTTACCATGGACACATGAACATCAAGGCTTTTGGAGATACTTTTGTAACCCTTTCCAACTCCATGCAAGTCAACAATTCTTGATCGTAGGTCTTCTGAGAGCTCTTTTCTGCGAGGCATGGTTCACATCAGACAGTGCTTCTTGAAACCAGTAAACCCAAAACAGGTGTGTTTTTTAAGGGCAGGACAGCTGTCAGCAACACATCCAATATCATCACACTGATTGGAGTCAAGGTTGGCTCACTCCTGGCTCCAATTAGCTCTGGGAGAAGTCATTAAGCTAGGGCCTCACATACTTTTTCCTCCCTGCACTGTGAATGTTTACATGTTATGTGCAATTAAACCATGGCAACATCTAATGTTTGTGTAGTATTATGTTCAGCAGACTGTGTTCTTCTATTGTTGTGACTTAGATGACGTTCAGAGCACATTTTATGCCCAATTCATGCAAAACTCCACGTAATCCCAAGGGGTTCACATACTTTTTCTTGCAACTGTATATTACTCTATTGCTAGAGCAATTAATGAAGCTACGTATCTGAAATACCCGAGAGTCATCCTTATTAGAAAATTGATTAGTCTTATGCACATATGGGCAGATTTGACAGTGGCCACATGGAAACGTACCTCTCATGTGTGTCTTCCTAGTTAACCAGTTTGTTTGAGCAGTCCTCTGAAATTCTGACTATACTAGTATGTCATTTAGATTCTGAGCTCTTTTTGCTACCATTTGAGGGCTCTCCCCTACAATTCTTGCTATCTGTGGATTTTGTGTCAGTAAATGCCAATGTGAGTCCAGGGTCTTCCTAACTTCCCTCCATTGTTGTCCAAATTTAGTTATGAATCTTACAGGTTGGTTCAAGGGGTCCCCCTCTAGTTTTGATTTTGGTTTGTTTATTAATTCCTCTCTTGTTCTACCCGAGGCTCTTCGTTTAGCTCTTCTTAAGGTCCTATGGGAGTACCCCCTTTCCCTAAATCTCTTATAAAGCTGAATGGATTCATTTCTATATTGTGCTTCCTCTGTACAGTTCCTTTTTTATTCTCTGAAACTGACCAATAGGTATGCCCTGTTTAGACTCCTTGGATGATAGCTACTGGCATGCAGAAGTGTGTTAGCCGCTGTTTCCTTTCTAAAAGTTTTAGTGACCAGTCTATTTCCATATATTGAGATTGATAGATCCAGAAATGATATTACCTCTCTATCTACTATATAAGTTAGTCTGATATTTCTATCGTTCTCATTTAGGGATCCCATGAAATTTTCCAACTGGTCCATACCACCATCCCACACCATCAGGACGTCATCAATGTACCTCAGCCATTTCACCACATGTTGCTTAAAGGGAATAGATGGATATACCAACTCTTCTTCCCATAGGCCTAAATGCAAGCATGCAAAGGCCGGGGCCCAGGGTGCTCCCATGGAGGTACCACATATTTGCTGATAAAAGGAATCAAGGAATTGGAAGCAGTTATGGGTCAGCATAAATTCCAGGAGGTCCAGAATAAATTCATTCTGAGCTTCCATTTCAGGAAAGTATATTATCCAGGAAGAAAGCCACTGCTCTCAAACCCCAGATATGTGGAATAGAAGTATATAGTGATTCCACATCTATGCCAACCAAAAGTGCCCCCTCTGGTACCTTAAAGTTTACAATTTTTTGCAGTACATCTCCAGTGTCCCTTACATAAGATCTAAGTTCAAGGACCAAGTCCTTAATAAGGTCATCAACAAACCTACCGACTAGTTCCAACGGGCCTTTTATTGCAGATACTATCGGGCGTCCTGGTGGTTGGATGGGGTTTTTATGTATTTTTGGAATTACATAGAACGTGGGAATATTATAAACATCTACTGTCAACATATCGCCTTCCTGTTTGGTTAGGAGGTTTGCCTCCCGCGCCCATTCCACTTTTTTGTTCAAAGCCGCAACCAATTTCGGGAAGGGATTTGTGTCAAGTTTACAGTATATGTTGGAATTCCTCAACTGTCTCAATACCTCCTTCTCATATTCATCACTTTCTAATAGTACTACATTTACCCCTTTATCACTCTTTTTAATCACAATATTTTTAGCGTTTTTGAGCTCCCTAAGTGCTCTTCTTTCACCTTTAGTGAGTTTATCGGGGTTCCTCATTGTCCAGTTAATTTTGCTCAGGTCCTCATGTACCAGATCTAAAAAGGTACTGAGCCATTTATTTTCCCTAATATTCGGCATTCTTCTAGATGGAGTTTTTAATCTAGTATGTCTTTTCCACTTATTCAAAACACATTTTCCCCCGGTTTCACACACAATAAGGGCCTCTTCTAGCAGACTTAGGAGGTCATTAAGTGCCTGCTGTTCCCTTTCTGAGTCTAGGCCGTAGGGATTCTGTTCATCTCTAGGCAGATACGGGATTTTTAATAAGATCTTTCTCAAAAATAGATTTAAATCTTTATAGACCTCAAAGAGGTCCATTTTATCCGTAGGAGAAAAGGTCAGGCCTTTTCGTAGTAAATCATAACATCTCTCTTTTAACACGAACTTAGATAAGTTAATTACCTTCAAGTCCTTATTTCCCTCCTCGGGGTTTTTTATTATCTCTTGTGGCTTCTGGTCCGATTTTGGTTGAGCGGCTTTAGGGCAGCTATGACACTTCTTTCTTCCTTTGTCCCATTTATTTGCTTGTTTGTCTGTTTTAATATACCCTGATTCTCCCCTGCCGTTTTCCTCTAAAAAAACTAACAGATCTCTTGTTAATTTCATCATCATCCTCACTCATTGACGAGTATTGTCTATTATTCCTAGAGAAATATCTCCTACGCTTAGAATGAATCCTTCCTCTATTATTAGATAGATCAAATATTTCTCCTTTCTCCCAGTCCTCTAAATCTCTTCTGAATTTTTGTTGTTTAGTAAATGTCAGATTTTTTGTATTTTTTCCATCTCTTTTCTAAGGAGATCATTGTATTTCTCGAATTCGGGATTATCCTTTAGGGGATCAAGGGATTTAGCACTTTCTTCAATTTCTTTAGAGTTCATTTAGTTGGACCCTCTCCTCTTCCACAATTAATCGCATGATCTCAATACCATGCTTTATGCAGACTTCTTTCCAACTTTCCAGGAATCTAGAAGTGTGAAGATGTTCTGCTGGAATTACTCTCTCCCTTAATCCCCTAGGGACAATCCCTCTTTCTATATAGGATTCCAGGGATGTAATATCCCACTTTCTATTCAGATATTTAGTAGTTAGTTTCTTATGTAATTTAAACTTAGTTTTGATGTCCCCATCAAAGATATCACTACTTTAAAAAATCCAAAGTGAGTTTAAAAGAACATATATTGACTGCTCTTGTCCCCGATGGATTAAACACAGAACTTAATTTTAAAGTTTTTTTGAACTAAGATTTTTTGAAATCTTTTTCTTTTGCTATAACATTTACATTGATATTTCTGAACCATGGGAACTATGTTTCCCTTTGGTAAAATATACTCTCGGTATGATAGTCCTGGTGGGACTAAATAGAGAATTCAATTTGATGTTCTAATTTGCCTCAATTTGTATTCTTGGTATGATATAAATATTATTAAAATATGAATTTCTTATTAGGATTTGTTGGTCCCCGTATTGCCCATATTGTCATCAGAATTGTAATAATTTGGTCCTTTCCTCCTTCTTTCTAAAGATGTTTTTTCTATCCAAATAAGGCCTTCCTCTGTAATGTCAGCAGTCAATATATGTTCTTTTAAACTCACTTTGGATTTTTTAATGTAGTGATATCTTTTCAACACAAGAGGGCGACATAGAGACTTCTCTGTATGTAATTAGTGTACTATATAAGGCAATGGAAATGAAGTCCCCTCCCAGTTCTGACGAAGTCCGCGGTGATTGGCGGAAGAAACGCGTCAACTAATGACGTCACTATGCTCGGCGTCTTCATAGGGTGCGGTGCCCACGAGGAGGGAAGGAGCGGCATTGCTCCAGCTTCATGCTAGGAAGGCACGAGGCTTTGAAAAGACTACCATAAGGCTACTATTCCAGCAGTCCGCACATGGCAATCCTAATAAGAGCATACTTCCACCGGTGGCAAGTTATCTTTGCTTATTTGGCTCAGTTAGCGGCTAGCAGCTGTTTAGATTTATAGAGCCTATATGGAGTTTATATTGAATGCTATATGTGCCTAGTACCCCTGTTTTTCAGGGAATTTTTGGGAAATCCTCTTTAGAGGAATATATTTACTCTATGTCACACATGTGCTGAACGCTGTGATGTAGTCATATCCTTAAGGAACCGCTTTACTCTCTCAGTTTGAGCAATTTTTGGAAACCCTTCATTGGGTATATAGACTCAGGTATATATTGCCTGCTATATATATAATATTCTTTTTTGGAATCTATATATTGAGACTACCTGGCTTCCCACTCATATATTTACTATTGCTAAGCAGAAAGGACCTGATCTTATTTCAAGTCGACGTGAAGTCCTCTTGATCTTCATTGATGGTAATATATACCTTTATTTTGTCTTTTATTATTCAGGGATTCTGCTTGATATTTATGATCTATATTTTTATATATATCTCTAGAATCACCTGTTACTGTGGACTTTGTTTCACTTGGGGTGGTTACCCAGGAAGTCTCTACATTCATCATGTTGGTATGACAGCCTAGCTATTGAGAAGGTAATGGAACTATTAGTTCATTATAGCATGGGGCAGCTTTGGTGCGATTTATGTGAAATTTAACTTTTTCATTACTATATCTTTGTGTTCTAGTTTCCATTTCTAGGAAGTTACTCTACATATCCTGGTATATACCAAGAATACGTCTGAAGAATGTATGGCTAATCTGAATACAAGATTGAATCATATGGAAATCTAGGATCATATAGCTAGAAAAAACCCCATTGCCTTACATGGTTCCCTATGTGCCAAAAATCACCCAGAAATGAGGACGCCAAGTGCTTTTAAATGATTTTATTTGTCTGATATGTTCACCGTGCTCTATGTGATCAAATAAAGTATTTTTTGCAACTACTGAATCTATAATACTCTGCGTGGATCTTTAAGTAACCACTTTTTTCTGGGTGGTGTTGCTCTTGTCACAATCCCATATTTTCTACAGTGTTACAATACACCTACCATTCGATTTTTAGACTGATCATTTCTTTGTGAGTGGGCAAACATTCAAAATTAGCAGGGGATAAAATACTTATTTCCTTCGCTGTATAAAGAGGGTACAGGCGCTGTAGATACTGGCTCTTGCTGTATACTGTAGTCATCACTCCAAGCATTGCTTTGGTAATGGTCCTCTCATCCACATCCATACTGAAGGTGGTGCTGATGTAGGTGATGCTAGGGAGATGCAGGAGAGATGCTCACCATGCACAAGGTTCATTGTGACGAACACACATTGTTCCTCTGGGTGTATACAGAACACACAGGAGTCCAGGTGGAAAGGTCAAATAAATTTTGTCACTTCCTTGTTTAATGCAAAAAACACACAAAATGATTAATTTATGTCCATAAACAATTTATTGATCTAAAACCTTTAATTACATTATGGTAATATAGTTTGCACTCATGAATGTGTGTTTGTTTTCTAAAGCGCCTTTGAACGATTTTTCGACTATTGTATGGCCAGTTCTCCTTTGCTGTAACCCTTAATGTCGGTGCCAGTGCAGTGAAAAGGTTAGTTCCTTTAAGTCCTGGGGTAGTCAAAACCTTGGTGGCCAGTCTGAATTTTTATGTTTTGGCAAGCACCAGTATACTCAACAATAATTTTTAACAGTTTGGTAAATGTTTGGGGCCTTGATTTGGAAATTTGTTTTTAAAAATACCCTAAGGGCCAGTTCACACCATAGAAACACAGTCCAGATGTGTTCCAGATACATTTTTGATGTGCTTTTGGCGCACTCCAGTGCATTTTTGACATGGTGCTTTTTTTATGCTTTCCGTTTCATATTTTCCCCTCTCTTTTTCTTCAATTTAGATAGGGACATGCGTTTTTGGTGTGTTTTGGTGCGTTCCAAGGCATTTGATGTGTTTTACCATGTTCCAGTACAGTTCTGTACAAGAAAAATGCAGCCTGTTCTACATTTTTTTCTGCAACCGGATTGCACTGGAACTGCAAGAAATGTAAACTATGACATTGACAATCATATAACCTACTTTCTGTGCATTTTGGATGCAGAAAAGAAGCACACTGAAATACATGCAGAGTGAACTGGCCCTAAGGGCTAGTTGACATTAGATGCAGTCCAGTGCGTTTTTTTTCTGCATCAAAAATGCATGCAATGTTTTCCATGTATTCCAATGGCCCTAGTTCACACCAGTGTAGTCAGTTCCAGTCATTTTCTAGTGCAGTAAAAAATGTAGAACATGCTGCATTTTTTCTGCCCAGAACTGTACTGGAACATAGCAAACTGCATCAAAACTTCACCGGAACAGAGTGTGGTGTGAACTGTAAGCAAAAAATGTATTCAGAATGCATCCGGAGTGCATTTTTGTGGTGTGAACTAGCCCTAATAGATTTTTCTTGCAATATGGCAAACATATGTAACAGTTCACCTGTAGTGAATATTTGGTGAATGTCAGATTAATTGCTTTATAAATAGGCCCCTTTGTGCAAGTTTATTGTACGGAATACTAGTTTCAGAAAAGTGTTGTGCTGGCTTGTGCTCTTTAAGTCTAGTCCAGCAGCAATGACATACTACTATAATTACTACATGATTTTTAAAAATGTCTTTCTTCCCTGCTTGAATGGCAGCTGCAGGGGCAAAGAGGAAGGACTGAGCACTGATTGCCAGTCAGTGTGATTGCCTGTCAGTACAGGCAAGGGGCAGAACACACCCCTACCAGCTATCCAGGAGGATTTTGATTGGCTAATGGAAAAAATTAGCCCTGGTCCTGGTGATTTATTTACATTAAGTTTCTCTAGTCTTTTTTGAACACTGGTTTCTGTAATCCACATTCAACCCAATTGTCTACCTTGATGATGTAGTTATACCCCTCCTTTTCATTCATATAAACTGAGGAGAACAATGTATTTAATACAGTTGCCTTCTCCCTGTCACCTGTGACCAACTTCCCCTGGTACTATTATGTGGCCATTATGTTCTGACCTAGCCTTCTTATTTATAAAATATTTGAAAACATTTTTGGGACGTCCCATAGTAACCCTGTGGGTGACATCACTTCCCAGACATTTCCCTGTCTCCAGCAAACAGAGGGTGCTGCTGGAGACCAGACCAGAGCGATTGCAGAACAGGTACGTATAGCAATTTTTTCCTTTACAGGGCTAGATAGATTAGGCTTAGAAAGTGGCTGATGGTAAGCTTAGAGTTAGTTAGGTTTTGCCTTTACTTCCACTTTAAGGTTAGTGGGCCTATAGCATAACCCTACAATTAAGGTACCATTGGTTTTGTCCCATTGAAGCTCATCCCCCATAGCCACCATCAAATTGCTTTTGACACATAGGCTCCCTCCCGGTCACCTACCCTCTAGTTCCAGAGTGTTTCAGTTGTATCCAGTGTTTCAGTCTTCCATTTATCCAGAACAAAGTGTGTTTCAACTACTACCTCTTGTTACAGCTGTAGACAGGTGACTCAAGAGGGAGCACACTTTTAGCAGCCACCAATAGACTGCTTTGGACAAGAGCTGGAGTCATTATTGGTAAGTGGCCTCTGGCCGCCATCTTGTTTATCCAGTTGAGCACTGGAACGCAAGGGCCCCATTGCTGGCAGACTCTGTACATTTGTCCCACTGGCCATTGGTTAGGTGACTTGTACTGTTATTGCCAAAGTCATTTTTGCTACTGTCCTGTGTTTTCCATTATATGCTTGTGTTGCTCTCTCCAGCCTACTGCATGTTTTTGCACCAATCTCTTTCCAGGTGGCTGTGGGGAATGATCAGTGATACCTTGTGCTGTAATGCTGTGATACTGAGACTGTATTGCCATAGAAGCATTTGTCTACAAACCCATTTTCTTAAAGGGCTTTACTCTGGTTATTAAAGCCATGTTTTAGTTGCGTCTGTGTTCTCTGGTCCAAGTAAAGGCAGGTCATCACAAGTGCAGGGCAGAAGGGACCCAATATATCCAGCAGCTCCTTGTGGGGTAGCAATACACATACCAGTGGGTCCCTCTAGAATTATTAATACAAGATTTAAGTTTAGCCTATAACAAACAATCACATTTGATCTGCTGGAATGCTTTAAGTTTAAACATGCTATGACACCGATCCAATGACCAGAGTCAGCTCTAGGCTTTGTGAGGCCTTAGACATGAGGTCCCATTCACGCCCATAATGGGAAAAATTATTAACGTGATAAAAAATGAATAATTGCACATTCCACTGTACAGTGTACAATGAACTGATGGCAATTCACCCATGGCCAGTCCTCAAGGATTCCAGTATGTTAGTGGATTATATCATACCAAGATATGCATTGCAACACAAGCTCCCTCAGTATAGTGATCGTCACTTACAAGACAGCTATCCGTTATGCCTGCATTTCACATTGCCTAACAAAGGCCATAGATACATTATCTATTTTCCTAAACCTATACCCCATACCTGCTGTGGACACAGCCAATGCATTGACTATGGTCAGTGAACCTGAATACAGAACAGCACCTGGTGCTGAATTTATTTGTACTTCAGTGTCAGGAAAAGGTAAACCAGTATAGAGAAAAATTAAAGAATTGCCAGCATCCTCCTGCTTGCTCCTGTCAAGCTTCAGAATAATGCAGCATGGTCAGTGTAATAGTGTATGAATTCATTATTCTTCATGGCCCATACCTAGGTTGTAAATGTACATCAAGCATCATCCACAGCCATATATCAGTTGTAGTCATCAGACAGATAAACAATGCAGGATACATGCCTTACTATGCTATGACATCCATAAAGCAGTACTGCATCACAGTGATTGAACCTAGCAGTCTGCACTCCATTGTAACCCACACAGCCACTCCCCAGAGGGCAAGTACAACCCAGAGGCCATGGTACAGCAACTCAGCCCACTTCCGCTCTCCCTCTTCCCTGCAAAAGAGAGGAAAGAGGAGGGTGAGAGAGAGGAAGAGAGAGTAGAGAAAGAGGGAAGGAAGAAAAGATGAGAGAGAGAGAGTGTAGGGAAGAGGGTGGGTGAGAGGTGGGGAGAAAGAGAGAAAGGAGGAGCAAAAGAGGGGAAATAGTGCAGGGGGGAGAGGAGGGGGGGGGAAGGGTGGAGATAGAGAGGGGGGCAAAAGAGAGGAAGAGGGGGAGGAGGTGGAGAGAAAGAGAGAGGAGAGAGGCAGGGGGGAGAGAGGGAGAGAGGGGGCATGAGAGAGAGGGTGAGAGAGGATAGAGAGGAGGGGGGAAGGGGGGAGGAGAGAGATGGGGGAGCAGAGAGGGGGGAGAGAGTGGGGAGAGGAGAGGGGCAAAGATAGTATGGGGGGAGAGAAAAGGGGAGAGGGGGAGAGAGAAAGGGGGGAGAAGTGGGAAGAGGGGGAGAGAAAGGGGAAGAGATAAAGGGGGAGGGGGCAGAGGAGAGAGAGAGGGGGAGGGAGGGGAGGAGAGAAAGAAGGGGGGAGAGTGAGATAAGAGGGGGAGAGAGATTGGGCAAAGGGGGGGAGAGAAAGAGAGGTGGGGTGGGGGAGAGAAGGAGACTTTTGTTCTGCGCTCCTGTGTGTATTCCAGGATAACCTGTGATGTCTTCAGGAGTGTGTAGGCTCCAGGAGCTGGTCTGGTCACATGGAAGAGGAGTTGATTGCATATAGGGGCTGGGTGACAGACAGAGCACACCCACCCCAATCTCCGAACTCATCAGACTGCCGTCACTATGCACCCTGACTGCCAAGGTGAAACCCCAACACACATGGGGAGCAGGGTTTCACCTGCCAATCAACCCAGCAGCCTGCAGCTCATTGGTCTCCAGACAAACCAGTGGGATGGCATGCTTATCTGCGGGATGTGCAGTGACTCACCCTGGTTCTCCCTGCATGCAGCCTGTGATAGAGATGGAAGGGGGAGGCATTCCAGCTGGTGTTAGCAGACAGTGTGGAGTCCCGGCACATCTGGTTCGATCCCGCACATCTGCAGGCACCGCCATCCTTCTTCTAAATGTTGGGCTCTCCCCTCCCTCCGATAGGCAAATTAGGTGGGCCCGAGGCCCCTGTGAGTGCAAGGCCTTAGGCCACCGCCTAATTTGCCTAATTAAAGAGCCGCCTCTGCCATTGACTTCAATGAACCACTAAGGTAGAAAAAAACTCATAAAAATCAAGTGTTCTGATATCATTTTGAACTCACTGCCCACATGCTTGTTTTGAGTGGGTGACTGCCAAAGCATTAGCACAATGAAGGAAAACTTGTCAGAATATAATTAAATAGAGGTTCTAGTAATAAGTGATCAAGCAGATAGCAAGTGTTATTTGGATATATGTATTAAATATTGCATTTGATTTAGATGTTGCAATTTACATTCCTTTCACTGCACAGTAAATACTATGAAAACCAATATATTTTTGCTTTCAAAATCAATATATAAACCGTATATTCACTGCAGAAGTGTGTACATAAAATGTGTAAACATGCAGCTGCCCTAATAGTGAATAATCCAACAACCACCTCATGAAACAATGCCATATAAAAGCAGCACGAAAAAAAAAAATGTGAAACACAATAGCAAAATGAGAATATGACACAAAATATAACACTTCAAAAAATATACACAAATAATTAAATCATATTACATAAGTCCACGAATTGAAAAATGAAAATTATGATGAAGTGCAAAGTCCTTATTGATCCACCGAGATCAATAAAGTGCACTCAGATATCACCACGTACTCCAGAGGATTACCTCCCCCAATTCAGTAGCACTCACCAGATATCGTGGTCCATCCAAACCTGACAGGCAATAGCACTTGCGGTGAGTGTCAGCATAGTATAGATCATCAATCAACAAGCCCTTCATCAATTAGAGACTGATATGATGGTAGGACATCCTCCAAACTATTACACTCCGTATTCAGGGAAAGATTTGAAAGGAAACTCATGGCGTGAATCCATTAAAAAACATTTATTGGATAGAAAGTATTGCACTCACATGAAATAAATGAAAGCATGCCAAAATATCCACAATAACCGTTAAGGGTATCTGCATATCACATGGAAAGAGTGTATCACCCGATCCTTCTCGCTGCTTGCGAGCAATACTTCCTGCGGGGGGGATGTAAGTGGATGTCTCATTCCAGAGTACGTTGTGCGGCAAAACCCTGACACGTGTTTTGTCACCTGACTTTATCAAATATATTATATATATATTATATATAAATATTATTTAATATATTTTTGCTGTTTAAATAAATACTACATACTGGAATGGTATAAACTGTTAACTGATATTGGAAATGAGAAATTTTAAATCTGTTATATGTCAGTGAAAGGTGAATACTGGAGTAAAGATAACAAAATATGCACAGACTTGAACATTCTTGGAATTCTTTCATCTGAAATCTAGATTTATGACGAAAAGGATTACACCCAACCAAATGAATTAAAGGAGAACAGAACATGCTATTTGTTGGGTAGATGATAAGAATATTTACAGTGCATAGCAGCAATCAAGCAAAAGGCTGTATATTGCAATAAACACCTTTTTGCTTTATACATTTTTAGTAGTACGACTTCTGTTAATTTTCAAAACAATCAGTAAAAAAGCAATACACCACCTCACTCCCAAACACTTACCTTTCAATTGTCAGTACCAAATATCACTATAAAGCATTGTGTCTACATAATCCACTAATCGTGCAACACTTGCAATACAATAAAGTCCATCTTCAAGTTTTGCAACCCCCTCCCCATTTGCCCCCCTTCCATCTATTAACCAATTGCCAACTGCAGCTAGCCGAATGACGGCTTCACCACGGCTGGCCAGTTCTGGGAGGGTGTCATATGACGTCCTACCGTGATCACGCTTCCCGCGCCCCCCCCCAGTGGTGCGCATTAGGTACTGTAATTGATGGCTGTGTCCCTCAGACACAGCACATCACAAAGAAGGGGGTGAATGGCCAATTGCAGTGGCTGTTTACATTTGTGATCGCTTGTCATTGGACAGAGCAATCATAAATGTAAACACAGCAGGGTCATGGCTGAATTCTCTCTCTCCTTTCCTCACACCAATACTGAGTGTGAGGAAAGGAGAGAGAATCGGTTCCTAAACTGTGAGTGTGCTCATCAGTGCCCTCTCTGTGCTCATCAGTGCCCACAAGTGAGTGCATATCAGTGCCCATCTGTGCTCATCGGTGCCAATCAATGCCCATCAGTGCCCATCTGTGCTCATCGGTGCCCATCAGTGCTCATCGGTGCCCACCAGTGAATGCCCATCTGTGCCCACCAGTGAGTGCATACAAGTGCCCGCCAATGCTCATCGGTGCCCGTCAGTGCCCATCTATGCTCATCAGTGCCCACCAGTGAGTGCCCATCTGTGCTCATCACTGACCACCAGTGAGTGCATATCAGTGCCCATCAGTGCTCATCAGTGCCCGTCAGTGCTCATCAGTGCCCGCCAGTGTGTGCCCATCTGTGTACATCAGTACTCATTGGTGCCCAGCTGTGCATATCACTGCTCATCAGTGCCCACCTGTGCATATCGGTGCTCATCAGTGCCCATCAGTGCGGGCTCATTAGTGTCCATTAGAACTGCCTTATCACTGCAGCTTATCACTGCTCATCAGTGCTGCTTCATTACTGCAGCTTATCAGTGCCCATCAGTGCTGCCTCATCACTCCAACTTATCGGTGCACATCAGTGCTCATCAGTGTTACCTAATTACTGCAGCTTATCAGTGTACAATAGTGCCACTTATTCGTACACATCAGTGCCACCCTATCAGTGGATCCTCATTAGCACCCATCCGTGCACATCAGTGGCAGTTTATCAGTGCAGCCTCAGAGCAGTGCATTATTGCACATCAGTGCAACTTCATCAATGCCCAATAATGCAGCCTCATCACTTCACATCAGCACCCATAACTGCACCCTCATCAGCACCCATCAGTGCACCCCCATCAGCGCGCCCTCGTCAGCACCCAGCAGTGCAGCCTCATCAGCACCCACCAGTGCAGCCTCATCAGCACCTATCAGTCCACCCTCATCAGCACCCATCAGTGCATTTTGGGTAAAAAAAAATACGTTTTCATTTTCTTTCCACATATTCTGAAAACTTGTGGAAAAAAAACGACATGTTCAAAAGACTCATTATGCCACATGGAATATATGTTTGGGGGTTTTCTTCTCAAAATGGGGTCATTCTGTGGGTAATTCCATTGTCCTGGTGCTTCAGGGCCTTCAAATTGTAATAGGTAGTCAAAATATTAGATGTGTAATTTATGTCCCTAGAACACCTGATAGTGTTCCTTGCATGTTGAGCCTCTCTATGTGGTCAGACTGTGGAAAAGTCTCACACATATGGTATTACCATACTCAGGAGGAGTAGCAGAGTGTATTTTGGGGTGTATTTTGTGGTATTTACATGTTATGTGTTAGAAATATCTTAAAAACGGACAACTTTGTGTAAAAAAATTAAGTTTTCTATTTTTTTTCATATTTTCTGGAAAAAAATGACATGTTCAAAAGACTCATTATTCCTCATAAAAAATATATTGAAGTGGTTGCTTTCCAAAACTGGGAAATTTTGTGGGTGTTTCCTCTGTCCTGGAGCTCCAGGGCCTTCAAAAGTGTGATAGGTTGTCAGGAAATTAGTTGTGTAATTTTTGCCCCTAGAATGCCTAAAGGTGCTCCTTGGATGTTGGACCTCTGTATATAGCCAGGCTGTGGAAACGTCTCACACATTTAGTATTGCCATACTCAGGAGAGGTAGCAGAATATATTTTGGAGTTTTTTTTTTTTTTGTATTTATGTGCTATGTTAGAAATATCTTATAAATGGACAACTTTGTGTGAAAAACAATGTTTTAATTTTCTTCCCACATATTCCGAAAACTTTTGGAAATAAACAACATGTTCAAAAGACTCATCGTGCCTCACAGAATATACATTGGGGTGCTTGCTTCTCAAAATGGGGTCATTTTGTTGGTAATTCCATTGTCCTGGTGCTTCAAGGCCTTAGAAAGTGTAATAGGTAGTCATGATGTTAGATGTGTAATGTGTACAGAGGGTTTTTATATAGGCAGCAATGCAGAAAAATAAACAATACTCCAAAATAATTAAAATCCATGGGGCCAGGAGGTTTGCCACAGAGAATGACTACGCTAGCATGTAGGAGCTCCAATAAGGACAGAGAAACAACAGTAAACCACGACCTGCATGGTCTTGTCCTGGATCTAAATGATTACTTTCCATACTTAACAAGTGTAACCCCATATCATCTATATTTTATATACTAGAGCTGCAATTTTTTAGATCTGCACAAATATAAAGGAACAATATAAAAACAGTACCTTTATCATTAAAAACAGCCTTGAACTCCAGTAAAGTGATTGTGCTTATAGCCTTGAGAGAGGGAGCTAGCCGCAAAGAGCTATATCTGCATCTGAGGTAGGAAATGTGTCAGGTTAGAGTGTCTGTTCACAACAAGAGGATTGGCTTACAAAAATTTTGAAGTTTTGGTACACAAAGAACACAATGATTCATTTGGTATTGCAGAAGCTTGGTGGCATTTGTCTTTTTGTGAGAAGTGACCTGGAAGTGTGAAAGAAGATCTTGTTGATGGACAGTGTAATGGTGCTGAGGCATTATGAGTGGAATTACAGTGCACATGGGTGTGCATACTGCTAAGTTAATCAATGGAGCTTATTACAGTCCTTAATTATTAAAGCAGACATTGCAGTAATATGAAAGGTGCGCTTACCATTTCAAGGTCCATCCTCCATCACCATTAGATGCTTTAGAGTATAAAAAAAAACAATAGGAAAAAATTGTCAGGTGTGTGTAGCGCTCCTCTATCACAGCTGTTGGTCTCATTCCAGCATCCTGGTTTTGGCTGTGATGCTTTCTCCCTGTCTGTCTGTACACCTGCAAGGTAATTGATGTAGCCAGTCTCTGGGTGGAAACCAAAACCTATTTAAGCCAGCCAAGCCTGCAGTCTCACGGTTGTAATATTGCATTTGTAACATGTGCTCCAAGCTCCCTGTTTGTTTGCCCTGCCTGCTAGTTTGGATTCCCTCGTTGATGACCTTTGATTGGATCTTGACTACTCTCTGAACTCTGCCTGCCTTTTGACTACGAATGTGACCCTGGCTATTCTGAACCTTGCCCGCCTAGTGTCTAACCACCTGCGTGCCTAAATTTAGTTAATGTACCTTTCTCCCAGCTTCTGTATTGCTGGAATTGATATGGCCAGGCTTCCAGTGAGATCCCAGGGAATGCTAATTATTTGAAAAGTATTGTTCTTGCACAGTGCAACAGTGTCTTCTTGTGAGATTTTGGATACTCAGATTTTCCCAGGATCTTACTAAAAAAAGTGCAAGGTTACCCTCTCCTAGGTGTTTCAAGCAGAAAGTGGGTTTTAGGTATAGATATTTAAGTGCTTAACTTTAAAATGCTTTTTCATTAGATGGTTAAAAGTTTTTAATGGTGTTCTCTATGATTCAGTTATAGAGTTACATAGTTGGTAAGGTTAAATAAAGACACCAGTCCATCCAATTCAACCTGAATGCATGTGTGTACTGTATGTCACTACCATTTTCTATATTCCTATACATTGTGTTCACTAAGAAACACATCTGAAAGTTTTTTAATTTATCTACACTCTGCGATGACACCACCAACTGTGGAAGGGAGTTTCACATTCTTACCACTCTAACAGTAAAGAACCCCTTACGCAGTTTAAGCTTGGACCACTTCTCTTCTCACTTCATTGTGTGGCCATGTGTCTTCTTGAGAGACCTAATATTAAATAGTTTTCTCCCAATGTTAGAGTCATCCTTCAGAGATTTGTATATTGTGATCAAATCCCCTCTTAAGCTTTTCTTCTCCTGGGAAAACAAGTTTAGTGTTTGCAGTCGTTCCTCATAACAGAAGTCCTCCAACCTGCTTAGTAGCTTTGTTGCCCTTGTCTGGACTCTCTCCAGTTCAAGCACATCCTTCCTGACTATTAATGACTAAAACTGGACAGCATATTCAAGATGTGGCCCAAACAGAGTTCTATAAAGCGGTCAAATATTGTTTTATCTCTTGAGTAAATACCCTTTTTATTGCATATCAATAGTCTGCTGGCCTTTCTTGTTGCTGTTTGGAATTGCCAAATCTTTACTCTACAAGGGACCTTTTTGGGGAATTTTATTTTTAATTTGCTTATAAATTATATAGCTTGGACATGGGATTGGCTGTTAATATTTATAAGAAATAACACCATAGATAGCCTTAGGGCAGGGGTGCCAAACTCAATTTCATGGCAAGCCACATCAGCAATATGGTTGCCCTCAAAGGGCCAGTTGTACCTCTAAGACTAGATGTTCCAAACACCCCACCCTCCCCTACATCACAGTACACCCCCCTTACCTGCTGTTGCCAGGAAGAAGTTGGAGGAGGAGCTGGGAAGCAGAAGGTGCAGGGAGGAAAACCAGAGGGCTGGAGTCTGCTGAATGCCTAGACCAGGGGAGTTAGAGATGAGGGGTGCTGTGGCTGCACAGAGAAGCGCAGGATCTGTAAGAGGAGTCCTGTCCCCCTCTCTGCTGCCAACTGCTGAGATCAGGGGTTAAAATTTTAAGTTTAACAGTCAAAATCTGTGTGGCATGGACTCTACATTGAGCTAATGGATAGATGGGTCCTCCTGCAGTCTCTCAGTGGTTACCCACCCTGTACTGAACCCAACACTCACAAATTCATCAGTAGCAAAACGTGAGCTTCATTTTAAAGGAGAGGAAAGCTCCACAGTGTAAGTTTAGTTCTGTTAATGCTCAAAGTATATTTAATCCACTATAATGGAATGGGTGTAGAAATCTTCTTAAATACCCCGCTGGCAAAAATCATATCAGCATCCTGTACTAGAAACAGTGAAGCGGCTACTGGCTGGGATACACACTGCTCCCACCAAAAGTCTTTGGTTGTCCATATAAACAGTAGTTTAACAACAGACTAAATAAACTTCAATAACATGGCATGGAAACAAGCATTAAGAAAAGGTGTGTCCAATGAAACTTTCCACCATAGCAGTTGGGAGATGGGCTGGTGTATCCTTGATTGGTACAGTTACTGGGTATACCTGAGCATCTAGGAATCTGCACACAGTGGTGAAAATCTATTTGAAGCTGTTCCCTTTTGAGTCATAAGTCAGTTTTTTCGTGGGACAAATCCATCTCTTAGCCCTCTGCTCTCTGGGCTCATTTCAGACTCAAGGGGTTGTGGGGAGAGTACATCTATCTCTCCTGTAGATCCAACAGCCATCTCTTCCTGCTCCACCTTTTCTCTTACTCTTGGAACAAACTCTGGAGCATCAGCCCTTAGTATCCTAGAACAGTCCTTTGTGGTGGACAAGGTAGTGGACATTAGTAGACTCAGAATGCCATGGCCATCCTGTTCCTAAGCCTTTCTTCCAGTCATCTTCTTCCTCTAGCTCATCTAGTAGAAGATAAACTAGTTGAAAGTGATTCACTCTGACTCACATTTTACTCCAGGGCAAGAGATTATTTTGATGCCAGGTCTTCAAAATCCCTGTCTTCCATTATTGTGGAAATCTGGTATACAGGAAAATTAGGTAATTGAATGCAAACTCATTGACTCTTGGCTTCAGGATAGTCTTTTGGGACCCTTCGGTAGATCATCCCATCATGAGGCTGCAACCAATCCCATTCGTTATGAATCAGTCTGACCCCGTTTGGAAAATATATCACCAGAGCTTGCAGTAGAGTGGGGTGAGTGGGGTCCACTCTGTAAATGCCTTTTTTTTACCAGCTGCGGTGTTCTCTCAGCTCCGGCTCCCTTCTGTCAGTGAATGGCTGCTGCAGTGAATGGAAGGAAATGTCTATACAAGGGAGTCACAATAAAGCAATTACATGATCACACTGACAAAAAAGGCATTTAGACTGAACTCTTTTAAAAACAGCGATTGTAGCCTTTACTTGTACCTTAACTTAACTAAATCATACCAATACACAATAACGTACGTCTAATGATCACTTTCATGTTATATGAATTAAAATAATCAGCTGTGTACATCCTCTAGCTGCAGTTAGCTAAACAGGTTTACAAGACAATTGTATGGTATTTTTATGGACCAGCTGGTGGTAGCCTCTAGCGTTCCACAGACCAGAATTCCCCAGGGCACGGAATCTAAGCACCGACCTGCTTGTTCACCAGAGCCCCTGATGGTGGGGATGGACTTGGAGCAAGCCGAGACCAGGTCGCGACCCCTGAGTGCAACCAGCTGTGGTAGAGACACCTGTCGGTGGTACACAGCAGGTGAGAGTCTGATGTGAGGAGGCAGAGTAAGCGAGGTCAGACAGGCCAGGTCGGTACAAACAGCAGGCAGAAGAATAAACGGGTCACGGTCCAGGTTCGGCAACAGAGGATCAAAGGTGCAGGAGCAGGCAGGAGAATGGTCAAGCAAGCCAGGGGTCAGAGCAGGAGAAGTCAGCAGATCAGGATCAGGCAGGGTCAGCAGCAAAGTAAACTCACAGGACACAGGAAAGACCATACGGCAACTAACCACTGTCAGAGCCTGTTCAAATAGGGCGCCCTGCGCTTTATTGGTGCCAGGAGCGCGTCCGCGATTGCGAGTGCGCAGGCACGAGTGCCACTGCCATTGCGGGCGCCCAGGTGCTAGTAGCCGCACGCCAGCGCGCCTTGGCACACCGCACATGCGCAGACCCGCATGCCGCGATCCGGCCCAAGATCCCTGACAGGTACAGTTTATAGAAACCCCAAATACAAATTATGTTTTGCTGGATCTGGATGTTCACATAAATATAAATGTCAGTTGTAAACAACAAGCACATACTAGAGAAATAAAAACAATTAACTTTAAGAGTTTCCAAGTATAACGCCCTCTAGTGTAGGATAGTTTTTTGGTATGCATAGTTAGATGATTGCTAGAAACCTGGGTATGAGTCAGCCTGGGAGTGAATCAGCAAGGTTACTTCAGGTTAAGGCTGAAGGGCTCTGCGGGTTAGTTCTCTGACACCTCCCTCTGCTGTAGAAACTTAGAGAAGTTTCTAGAAGCAGTGGGTGGGGGTAAGGTGGGGCTGAGCTGCATACTTAGGGGAATCTGGCCAATTCACAGGCAGGATGCCTGGCATAGTGGCTAAGTCAGCCCTTAAATATGACAGAGCCTGCTCAGCAGGGGAGTCAGGTGGAAGATGGAGTGAGGGAGTACTGTTGGTGTGGAGCCTGGGAGGGGACCCCAGAGGAGGGGTGTCTGCTTACAGGCTGAAGCTGGACAGAAGGGCCTCCACTGTCCCACAGTCTACTGGGGAAGGACAGTATGAGTACTTCTACACCCCCTGGGCCAAAGAAGGGAAAGGGTGGTCAGGTGCAACACTCAACTAGTTCTCCCTGGGACTACATTCTTTGTGTGTCTCGGAATCCCTTGCCATGGGATACTCTCAAGAGAGCTAGGTGGAAGAGGAGATTTTCTTAGATTGTAAGCTCCAAGGAGCAGGGCCCACCTAACCCTCTTGTATTGAACTGTATTGTTGCTGTATTGTCTCCCTTTATATTGTAAAGAGTTGAGCAAACTGTTGGCGCTATATAAATCCTGTATAATAATAATAATTTTCATCTGGGGTCTGAGGAGGTTCATTTAAGGGGACCAAGTGCTCCTTGCAAAGACTGTGTGTTAATCTGTCAGAAGGGAAGTGCTACTCCTGAAGGAGTAAAGAGCTAGGATTTGTTATTTTGTGATTTTTGATGGATTCTTGCCATTCTTTGTCTAAGAAGTTGTCCTCCAAGTTGTTCAGTTCCATTGGTTTACTGACTTTGGATGAAAGTGAGGAAAATGTGCATTGACTGGCTGTGCAGAGCTTAGGGGGACCCAAAAACTCAGTGGCCCTCAAGAGGGTAGCGCTACACAAGGCTGAGGGCTGCTCTGCAAGATAAAGCGCTACGCAAACTGTTGGCGCTATACAAATCCTGTATAATAATAATGTAGACTAAAATAAATTCCCATGGGCAGTAGGTTTAGAAAGTTAAAAAAGATAGAAACAATAAAAAAAGGAATTTAAAAATATAAAAACAAAAGAAAGCTTTCCTAATTTAACCCCTTGGCGCTGGCGTCTCCTGGCCCTTTAAGGGTTTCAGAAGCTGGGAGGCGGGGCATGGTTTAGGGTCATGTGACCGCCATGACAGGCCATCACATGATCCGTGAGTACCGGACGTGTGCTGGGAGCACGCAGGGTGCACGCTCTCAGCACATATGTTTTTTTTTTAATAGAATACAAATGTGCAGCCGCTCAGCGTCTAGGTCAAGAGGTTAAAAGTTACAAAATATATAATAACAGGAAATCAAGGCCGGAAAAGATCTGGGAACAAATAGATGGAGTACAAAGGAAGAGTATACAAAGCAAAATTGAGGACCTCAAGTCCGTAAAGGGAATAATACTGACATAGCCCCAAAAAAACGCAATGGTTCAAAACTAATATGTTCCAGAAGCATTTAGACAAAATAAAGGTGAATAAAACACGTGGACCAAATGGCTTACATCCATGTTTCCTCAAAGAGTTGAGCTATGTTATTTCAAACTCATTGTTTAAAATTTTAGAGATTCCTGGCTAGCATGCTATCGCTGAATTGGAGCAAGGTCAATATGAAATAGTGATCAAAGTCTTTACCAAGTAACTGCAGACCACTTAGTTTAACTTCTATAGCAGAGAAGATACTTAAGAGTTTATTACAAGACTACACAGAAGAGTTTTTGCTAGAAAACGATATTTTAAGCAATAGACAGCATGGATTCATAAAAGACCAACAATGTCAAACAGATCTGCTTTCTTTGAATGAAAAAGTAAAGAAAAAATTAGACAACAGAGCAGATATCATATACTTGGATTTTGCAAAATTGTTTGATACAGTTCCCATACAGAAAAATAAAAACACACTGAACCCTCATGCACACTGGATGTTTTGAAAATGCTGGTAACGTTAGCTGTGTAAAGTCACATTAAAAATGTGAGTTTTTCAGCTTTTTTTAGCATTTTTGCATTAGCGTTTAGTGGCATTTTGCCACGATTAGCAGCGTTTTTCCGCGTTTGTGCTTTATAGCATTTTTTAGCTTTTATTTTTACCAAAAACCCCAATTTTTTGGTAAAAAAAGTCCAAAAACGCCAATTTGCAGCGTTTTGCTGCGTTTTTCAGCATTAGAGTGCTTTTACAGCTAAAAAACTCCTCTAGAAACCCACTAGTCCTGTTTTTTTTTTTTACAGACAAAAAACGTCCCATCCAAAAAACGTTGATTACAGTGTACATGGACACATAGGATAACATGCTGGGAGGTTTACTAGTTGTAGAAAAAAACGTCAAAAGCCAAAAACAGCAGCTGTAAAAATGTCAAGAGTGCATGAGGACTGAATGAGCACTCCAGATTGTTGTATACACATTCTGTGCAGTCAGCTGTGTGAGACAGGCTTGTATGCTGATAAATTGAGAGTCTATAAATCAAAGAGTTCAGTTCCAAAATATAATTTAATAGCAAAAGCTTTAAAAAATCTCACATGGTGCTACACAGCATACCAATTGTTGGACAAATCCAGGCTGAAGGCAGATGGGATGTGCCAGTCTGACGCCAGTCTGACTGAGAAGGTCAGATGGATGGGATCTGTGACAGGAGACTGCTGGCCGTGGCAAGGTCGAACTAACATCCCTGGAAGGGACGTCACCGGAATCTGGAAGTCGTCAGCCATGCAGCAAAGACTGGAAAGTACCAGCAAGAATGACTCTAACCGATTATCAGTCAATTTCTGTGGTGTGTTCCAGCGGTCCTCGATGCGTGGCTGACGACTTCTGGATTCCGGTGACATCATTTCTGGGGATGCTAGTTCCACCTTGCCACGGCCGGCAGTCTCCTGTCATGGATCCCATCCACCTGCTCAGTCAGCCTGTCACATCCCATCTGCCTTCATCCTGGATTTGACCAACAATTGGTATGCTGTGTAGTGCCATGTAAGACTTTTTTGTGCTTTGTTCCACCATCCCAGTGGTCACCCTGAGGCTGCCCATATTTATCCAATCACCTGGAACTGTTCCTTCTTCTGGCTGCTGATATTTATCCTTATGTTGGAGTGGCAGTACAGCGCCCCACTCTTTAGTTTACAGTTCCCTATACATGGCTGATGTGTGGGTGGAGCCACCTTGTCTGGTGCACACAGGGCCTTTTGCTTTCTTTGCTGTATCCAGGTGCCTCCCAGTCCCATGATACATACCTGGTCAGGATGCGACATTTTGAAGAAGACACCACACTGCAGTGTCCTGTTCCACCATTCCAGCTAGACTCTGCCATCCATCTCCCAGTGACAGAGCGGGTCTCACCGGGAACCAGCACGGATCCCATGCACACGCATAATTAACTCTTCTGTACCATACGGCTAGGTCCCTAGGTTATCCACCACGTAGGTCCAGGCTCGGATGTGGGGGCACCAACCACACCTTTTCCTTGAGCTTGTTTCCCCTAGAAACAACATGTCACCACTGCACACCTTGTGTGCATCACAACCCTGTTCTTTTATACGCTATTACCACCATGCACCCCTTTAAGTAACTTCAGATCAGGCATGACAAAGCTTTAAACATTTTACCTGAATAATGCTGCATGATGAGAATCACAAGAAAACAGTTTAACATAAAGTGCAGTCTTTTCCTAACATCCCTAGTCCCTAACTACAGCCTTGTGTGCTACTCCAACATATCTGCTTTGGAAAGAGTCTATGGCTTGTAACTTCTAGGCGGACTGCAAGTCCCAGCAATCCCCCTACATGTGGAAGGCTCCAGGAGGTTTGCAGTAGCTTTGCTGGAATCAGGAACAGAAGCACTCTCCCACATCTTGCTGGCTATCTCTGTCTTTCCTTCCCATGCAGATTTTGTGTTGTGGGACCACAAGGCTCAACATCCCCAGGCATGTCAGCAAACTCCAGAGGCAGGCAATCCCCAGTGAAGACAGTCAGGATGAGAAGATAGCTGAAGGCAGAGAGGGACAGAACCCTTGGGTTGTTGCTGGAGGATTGGGTTATGTCTCAGCTGCCAGCCTTCCCTCTTCCCACATGGCTGTAACTCATATGGGCACAGCTCCCTCCTGATTTTACATGCACATGGAGGTGGGCAGAGACCTGGGAAATTAAGGTAACCCTTTCCCTCCCTTATGGGCAGCTAACTAGCACTTTCCTACCTGCTTACAGATGTGTAAGTTAAAGTGTATGGGTTTAGAAAATTCAGTTTGCAAAATGGATAGAAAATTGGCTAAAAGACCATATTCAGAGAACAGTGGTTAATGATTCTTACTCTGAATGGTCTAAGATTATTAATAGTGTGCCCCAAGGTTCAATGTTGAGACTCTTACTTTTTAACATATTTTTAAATGATATTGAGTTTGGGATTAAAGTACTATTTCAGTGTTTGCAGATGACTACAAAGTATATAGTGGAATGTCCTTAATGGAATGTCTCAAAATTACAAGCCAACCTCAAAGCACTTTTTAATTGGGCAACTAGGTGGCAAATGAGATTTTATGTTGATATCACTGGAACAGTGTTGAACAATATTTAGAATGAAGTATACAGTATGGACAAGATTTGGTTATTATTTTTGTAACGGGGTTTTCTCGGCAGCGGGTGTATGTGACCCCCTGGGTGAGTTCACAACACAAAAAAAAAAAAACAAAAGGTGCGGTTTATTTACACTATTTACACGAGAAAAACATCAAAACAAAAAGAAACATGAAAATAAACCCTTGCCAACTTGGCCACTTACTATACAAAAAGCTTCCCTTGCTATCAACTGGGTGCAGCCTTGTGCTATCCCCAGTCCCTATCTCCTTGTTAAATTTGAGGCTAGACACACAGGCGTTTGTCTCACCGCACACAGCGGTATGATGCTCCCTAGTCTACTCAGGCACAGAACTGGTTCCAGGATGGAGCAACTCCCTAAGCAGGCTGGGAAGGTTTATAGAGACCCTAACAAGCCCACTACATTCAGCTGGGCTCATTACCTCACTGCTGAAGGCTGAGCACTTCCCCCTAGTGGAACAAATCCACATAGAGCCTAAATCTCGGACAAATGTATCTGCCATCCTGGACGCATCCTGGTGATTTTACCTGCCTACTGTCACATACCCCTCCCCCCCTCTTGTTTCAACCTTGGGGTTGTAACACAAGTAGTCAGACAGGTATGAACCCGGGATAAAGCATCCACATTCCTCATCTGAACCCCAGGGCCATGCTTTAAAGTGAAGTGGAATTCTTGCAGGGCCAGGAACCACCTATTTACCCTTCAATTGGTCTCTTTATTTTGAGCCATCCACTTTAAGGGAGCATGATGAGGTCAAAATGTCTGCCTAGCAGATAGTAACAAAGGGAATCTAGGGCCCACTTTACCGCTAAACACTCCATCTCAATCGTTGCGTAATTTCCTTGTGAGACTTTAGCTTTCTACTGAGGTAGATTACCGGGTGCTCCTCCCCCTTCCAAACCTGCGTCAACACTGTTTCTAAGTCAACATTGAATGCATCCATCTGGACCACAAAGTCTTTTGAGAAGTCCGGTGAGTATAGAACTGGCTGGCTACATAGGGCCCTTTTTAAAGACTGAAATGCTGCTTCAGCCTCCGGGGACCACTTAACCATGACCGACTCCTTCCCTTTTGTCAAGCTGGTTAGGGACACTGCCAGAGAAACAAAATGGGGAATGAATCGCCGATAGTAGCCAGAAATTCCTAGAAAGGCCCGTACCTGCCTCTTGTTGTTTGGATGTGGCCAACTCTGTATTGCTTCAACTTTGTTGATTTGGGATTTTATTACTCCTCTCCCAATAGTGTACCCAAGGTACCTATCCAATAGTACACTTCTTTGGGTTGGCCGTTATCCCAGCTTTCCGTATAGAATCCAATACAGCCTGAACTTTTGGCAAATATGAGGCCCAATCTGTGCTATGGACAATCACATCGTCCAGGTAAGCTGCAGCATACTTCTGATGGGGGCGGAGAATCTGATCCATTTTTCGCTGAAAGGTGGCCGGTGCATTCTGTAACCCAAACAGCATTCTTCTATACTGGAATGATCCGTGATACAAATGCAGTCTTCTCCTTTGCTGATTCAGCGAGGGGAATTTGTCAATATCCTTTTGCCAAATCGAGCATTGTCATGTACCGTGCTGCTCCCAGTCGGTCGATTAATTCATCTATCCATGGCATGGGTTAAGTGTCAAATTTTGTAACTTTATTTAACTGTTGAAAGTCGTTACAAAATCGCCAGCTCCCATCCGCTTTGGGCACCAACACTATGGGGCTGGACCAGTCACTCTGGGACTCCTCTATCACCCCCAAATCCAGCATTCTCTGCACTTCCCCACATATTGCCTGCCAACAGGCCTCTGGGATTCTATAGGGCTTTAGTTTTACCCTTTCGCCTGGCGGGGTGATAATGTCACGCTCCACCCCAGAGGTTTGTCCCGGCAGCTCAGAAAAAACTTCTGTGTTGCGGAGCACAAACTCTTTAACTTCCTGTTGTTGGGTTTTAGATAGAGTGACTGCCTCCAACCTCAGGAACCGAGCAGTCAGATTGAGCTGGTGACAAAGCCTCTGCGACTAGGGATTCCCTGTCCCTCCAGGCCTTCAACAGATTAATGTGATATATCTGTTCCAGTTTTCGCCTTCCTGGTTGTCTGACCCTGTAGTTCACCTTGCTCACTTTCTCAATTATCTCATATGGGCCATGCCATTTGGCCAGGAATTTGCTTTCAACTGTAGGAATTAGCACTAATACTCTATCTCCCTGGGCAAATGACCGTGTCTGGGGCCCCCCGATTGTACACCCTCTGCTGCGCTAACTGAGCTTGGGCCAAATGTTCTTTTAC
This sequence comes from Staurois parvus, assembly GCF_062004578.1. Classification (NCBI taxonomy): domain Eukaryota; kingdom Metazoa; phylum Chordata; class Amphibia; order Anura; family Ranidae; genus Staurois; species Staurois parvus. The sequence goes on from NW_028318057.1 coordinate 5,359,865, forward strand.
GATCGGCATTACTTGTGCAATTCTATCTTGCATTTGGGCAACGTGCTCAATCACACTCCGGTGGGGAGAACTCTCACTTTCCCAAGTTTCTTTGATAATGTCCAACAGCCCTCTTGGGTGTCTCCCATAAAGCAATTCAAAAAGTGAAAAACCCGTAGCGGACTGGGGTAGCTCCCAGATGGCAAACATCAAATAGGGTATTAGATAATCCCAATCCTTTCCATCTTTATCCACCCCCTGCCTTAACATTTGTTTCAGGGTTCTGTTGAACCTTTCAACCAACCCGTCTGTTTGGGGATGATACACAGAGGTACGCAATTGTGTTACTTTGAACAACTTGTACAGCTCTTTCATCACTCGGGACATAAAGGGGGTACCCTGGTCCGTAAGCAGTTCCTTTGAAATACCCACTCGGCTGAAAATGAGAAATAGCTCCTTAGCTATCATCTTGGCAGAGGTATTTCAGAGCAGAATCACCTCTGGATAGCGGGAGGCATAGTCGAGTATGACCAACATGTACTGATGCCCCCTAGCGGACTTCACCAGTGGACCTACCAAATACAATGCAATCCTTTCAAAAGGGACCTCAATGATTGGAAGAGGTACGAGTGGACTAAGGAAATGGGGCATAGGGGTTGACTTCTGACACACAGGGCAAGAGGAGCAGTAATTTTCTATCTCCTTAATGACCCCAGGCCAATAGAACCTCTTCAATACTCTCTTCCATGTTTTCTCTGCGCCCAAATGACCTCCAAGGATGTGTCCATGGGCCAACTCCAACACCAACTTCCTGTAAGGTCTGGGCACCACCAGTTGCTCAATGGTTTCTTCCACCCCTTTGAGCGACTCGATATAGTAGGTCCCTTTCCACAAGGAAGTAGGGATAAGCAAAAGTCTAATCTGGGTTCACTAGTTCGCCATCTATTTTTACCACATTTTCCTGTGCTTTTATCAGTGTCGGGTCTTTCAACTGTTCGGTGGCAAAATTTTCCCTATGAACCTCTAAGTCAGAAAATTCAACAGCCAGCATGTTTTTCGTCTGAAGAGGTAGGCTTCTCCCTAGTTCCTTGAGTCTCCCTTGCTAATACCGACAAGGGGAACTCAGGAGAGTCCTCACCACACTCAGAGGATTCCTGGGATTCACCTTCCTGGTCTGAAGGGGAGACAGTGGGGGGGGGGGGTTAGGACAATCCCAGAGTGGTAAGTGAGGCACTAACCCTACCTGATGAGACAGGTTACCTTTGGGGGTCCCAAAAGACACGATTGCCACTGGATACTCTCTGATGTCCCCATGCACACAAATAACAGCCACCTTTTTATGCCCAGAGACGTCTGTAGTGACTAGTTCCTCTTTTATCAATGTTACCAGGCTACCTGAATCTAGCAACACCACATTATTACTTCCATTAATAGACATTTTACATAAATGTTTCTCGGTTTCCCGGCTGGTAATGCATGCGACTGTCGCAAACAGCGACCGACGTCTGTCCCTTAGAAAGTCACATTGCATTGGCTCATCCACAACTGGCAATTGGCTGCAATATGTCCCCCCTGCTGGCAGCGGTAGCAAATAACCTTTTTTGCCGCCTCTTGCAGCCTTGACCTTCCCGGCCGCTCTTGCCAGACATTGGGTAGGACTCCCACCCTCTCACTCTCTCCACCCTCACCCCTTGGTATCATCTTACCCTCCACTGGGGATGGTCTGGTTTTAGGGTGGAAAGTCTGTGAGTCTCTGGAAGAGAAGGTCAGGTTCTCCGTAGCCAAGTACCTCTCAGCTAGATCCACATGCTTGTCCGCTGTCTCTGAGTCTCCATGGCTGACCCACCTTTGAATGGCATTAGGAAAAGATCTCAGGAACCGATCCATAACCACACGTTCCACAATTTTTGGTGAGGTCAAAGTTTCTGGCTGCAGCCATTTCCTGCTCAGGTGAATGAGATTATACATCTGCGATCTGGGGGGTTTCCCAAGCCAAAAAGTCCAATTATGCACACACTGATCCTGGACAACGAGGGTAACACCCAATTGTACCAATATTTATGCTTTCAGCACATCATAGTCTTTTGCTTGGTCAGGCTCCAGGTCATAATAGGCTTTCTGCAACTCACCAGCTAATAATGGGGCCATCCGTCCTGCCCACTGCTTCTTAAGCCACTTTTCCCTTTCAGCAGTCCCATCAAATGTGGTTAAAAACACCTCAGGATCATCCTCTCCAGTCATTTTTTGCAATAAACGGCCCACACAAAATTATGGTGTACTACCGGAATCACTCCCAGCCTCAGTCTGCTGCGTTTGCTGTAGCTGCTTCATGACGGGCCTCAATTTGTTGCTGATGTCTTTGGTCCTGCTGCACCAGCTATTCCCTATGGCGGGCCTCCACTTGTTCCAGGGCTTGCTGCTGGGCTGCACTGCTCTGCTGGAGACTTCCATTAGTCTGTTGTTGATTGGCATTTGCCTGTTGTTGATTGGCATTTGCCTATTGTTGATTGGCATTCCCCAGAGCCAATTTTTTTATTATCTCCTCCATGCTGGCTTTTATTTACCACACACTGCCCGCGGTCCTCCACCATGTATAATGGGGTTTGCTCTGCAGCAGGTGTGTGTGACCCCCTGGGTGAGTTCACAACACAAAACAGGCACAGAAAAACAGCAGTGTAGGTGAAAAAACAAAAGGTGCAGTTTATTTACACTATTTACACGAGAAAAACATCAAAACAAAAAGAAACATGAAAATAAACCCTTGCCAACTTGGCCACTTACTATACAAAAAGCTTCCCTTGCTATCAACTGGGTGCAGTCTTGTGCTACCCCCAGTCCCTATCTCCCTGTTAAATTTGAGACTAGCCACACAGGCGTTTGTCTCACCACACAGACAGGTATGATGCTCCCCAGTCTACTCAGGCACAGAACTGGTTCCAGGATGGAGCAACTCCCTAAGCAGGCTGGGAAGTTTTAAAAAAGGCTCTAATCCTAGCTCACATATGTCGTGTATATTTCCAAATGTACCCTGCTGCGTTTCCTTCAGAGAAAAAGAAGGTAATGTTTATTATTGGGCTTCTGACTGGGGAAGCTCTAGCTTGGGCCTCCCCTTATATAGAGCAGAACCATAACATTCTGAATAATTTTGATACCTTTTTGACCGCAATGAATCAGGTTTTTGATGATCCCAACCGTTGTGCTACTGCCGAAGCAAAATTGCATAGTCTGCGGCAGGGTAGACGCTCGGTCACTGAATATACAGCCGAATTCAGAAGTTGGATGGCAGATACCACTTGGAACCCTGCAGCACAAAAGAGCCAGTTCCGCCAAGGGCTTTCTGAACAGGTAAAGGATGAACTTGCCAGAGTAGATATTCCTAATGATCTTGAGGAATTTATCCAATTGTGTATCCGAATCGATCAAAGGCTTACAGAAAGGAGGAAGGAGAGGTTGGGAATGTTTGGAAGTAACAGGGGCATGCATTTCTCTGCTAGTCCATTTGTTCAGCAGGATTCAAGAGTCTCTCTGGGTCCTAACACTCCTGAGCCTATGCAGGTTGATGCGATCAAGAGATCCATTTCCATCCAGGAGAAAGAGAGAAGACGTTCAGAGAACTTATGTCTTTATTGTGGGGATTCTGGTCATTATGCAATTAATTGTCCTAACAAGGTTTAAAGAACTATTGCTGTGACTGATGTGATTGAGCCTGAACATATAAACTCTATAAGCCAGTCTGTCTCCCCACTGATTTCTGAAGAGAATAAAGTGAACTCACTACTTTCTCACTTTGTTATCCCTATTAAACTTGTATTTGAGGGCCGTGAAATCTCCTGCTCAGCTATGCTGGACTCCGGGGCGGGGGGGAACTTTATGGATATAGAGTTTGCCAACAGCAATAATATTGAAGCAAGAGACACATTTACCCCTATTGATATGGAGACAGTTGATGGGTCACCCTTATCTTCAGGATCTGTTACCCATAAAACGGTCCCCCTGAAACTGTTGTTTGAGGCTGACCATTGTGAGACCATCAGCTTACATCACCCAAGTTTCCCATCATCCTGGGCATTCCTTGGTTCTCCACTCACAATCCTTCCATCAACTGGGGAGCACGGACTATAGATTTTACGTCCTCCCACTGTGAAAAACATTACAAAAAGCCTTGCCGACCAAGCTCATCGCCGACCAAGGAAGCGCAAGGTGATATAGTGGCTACCCAGTCATATGACAACTTGCCCATGAGTTCCGGGTCTCTGTGTAGCAGCTGAAAAGGGTCAGTATTTAGCTCTAACTCTTCAGACAGCTAGCTTTGGGGCCCATTTGTACCGCTGGTGCACATAAGAATAGTTCCAATGAAGCCTGTAGGCAGCAAGAAGACTACTAGATGGCTGTATCATCAGTTCTCAAAGGGCTCAGTCTCTCTAGCAGCAGATAGTAAATCCCCACAGCAGCAGATCACCAGTGTCAGCAATACTGCAGCTCACCATTCAGTCACACACAGCAATTAGTCCACACTCTGCTCTACACCCAGGTGGCTCTGGCTGATGGCAAACCTGGATTCAGCACTTCGGAACCTGCTCAGGCCACCATTATGCAGTGGTGGTGCACATTGTACAGTGATGTGCACTCTCCAGGCTCCCTTATGGCAAGAGGAAGCAGGGTCCTATACAGACTGAGAAAAGTCAGCCCTTTCCCCTCCTGGGAAATGCAATTCTAAAACTCTTGATTGCAGTAGAGCCCCTAAATTACAGTTCCCACAGTGCAGTGCTGCCTGACCAAGTCTATTGAACTCTTCCCGTTCAGCAGCTCTCTCCTCTTGTATAGCTATTAAGCAGTTCAGCACCACAGGGCTACAGAGAGCAGCTGTAGCCAGTGTTTCTCTCACTCCCCATTCTTAGCCAAGCAGTTAGCATTTATATATTTATAAAGGCATTAGTGGTATAGTATGCAGTACAGAGATACTAGCAACCCTACTATTAGATTGGGCTGGCCTTTCCTTCTTCCACTGTCTTCTCTATGCCATGTGATTGTATATCCCAGACTTGATGCTCATTTGTTTTACTGTTAAGGACCATAATTTGCAATCATGCCTTTTTTATAGCAGTGTGCTTTCATATAGATTTATACTGTAAATGTTTTTAAGAATAAGCTCTGATATTAATTAAAATTTAGAATTGTCTTATTATTAGTTTTTCTACTTTGGCAAGCTTGATTGAGTGTTGGGAACTATTTGAAAATAATGTTTAGGATTGTGCCCCACAAGTGAATGAACAAAAACTAGGAGGGCTATAGGTTTGTCTAAACAGCACAAGCTCACTTTAGGATCTTTCCAGCTGTGGATACAACAGCGGATTAAATAATAACAATAAAATTAACAATTATAAAATGATATAAAAGTAACCATTCCTTGTTGTTCACTATTGTATGATATTGTATTTGTATGTATATATATGGTGTATACTCATGTTATTGACCAAAAGGGATAGCCAAGGACTCCTTACTATGTTAATTAATGCACGAGGTAGTTACCTTACCTTTGTTATGTTGGGTTAACCTGTTTTTGGACAAATACAGTCGCAAGAAAAAGTATGTGAACCCTTTGGGATTATGTGGAGTTTTGCATGAATTGGGCATAAAATGTGCTCTGAACGTCATCTAAGTCACAACAATAGAAGACCACAGTCTGCTGAACATAATACTACACAAACATTAGATGTTGCCATGGTTTAATTGCACATAACATGTAAACATTCACAGTGCAGGGAGGAAAAAGTATATGAACCTTTGGACTTAATAACTGGTTGACCCTCCTTTGGCAGCAATAACCTCAACCAAACGTTTCCCGTAGTTGCAGATCAGACCTGCACAATGATCTGGAGTAATTTTGGACCACTCCTCTTCACAAAACTGTTTCAGTGTAGCAATATTCTTGGGATGTCTGGTGTGAATCACTCTCTTAAGGTCATGCTGTCAAGGTCCTACCTTTTCCCTGTGGTTATGTTACTTCATGTGCTGGTGTCCATCTTGGATTCTGCTGTGCATGATGGGAGCCCTTTTATGCCTTCAGGTTTCTGTGGTCCATCCTCCAGAGGGGTGTGGCTGATGACATATAAGCCTGTGGCCCGCACATGCTCTTTGCACTTGTGTCTTGTGTCTTTGTGTCGCTGTTACTCTGTTCTGACTCTCGTGACTCTCCTGGTATCTGATTCGGCTTGTCTTGACTATTCTTTGTATTCTCCTTTGATCTGACCCTCTGTTGCTGAACCCGGCTCGTGACCTGTGATTCTCGTCTGCTGTCCTGTACTGTTCTGTCCTGTTGTTGTTGACCCCGGCTTGTCTGACTACTCTTTTGTCTCTTCCACCAGCTACACGCCATTGGCGGCGGCCATTACCGCAGCTGAGGTGTCTCGGGGGCCGCGACCTGGTTCCTGGCTGCGTCAAGTCCATCCCCACCATCAGGGGCCCTGGTGAAGGGCAGCCTGGGACTTAGACTCCGCGCCCTGAGGGACTTCGGTCTGTGGGTGGTGGTTGTCGTCAGCCAGTGCGTTACATTGTTAGGCCTGCCTGTCCGTTCCTCAGCTCCTGCCCTGACACATGCCACAGCATTTCAATCGGGTTGAGGTCAGGACTCTGACTGGGCCATTCCAGGAGGCGTATTCTGTGCTGTTGCAGCTATTGTTTTGTTGAATTACTTGTATGCTTTGGGTCATTGTCCTGTTGCATCACCCATCCTCTGCGAAGCTTCAGTTGGCAGAAAGATGGTCCTGCAAAATGTCTTGATAAACTCTGGAATTCATTTTCCCATCAATGAAAACAATCCGTCCAGGCCCTGAGGCAACAAACAGCCCCAAACCATGATGCTCCCTCCGCCATGTTTTACAGTGGGGATGAGGTTTTGATGTTGGTGTGCTGTGCCTTTTTTTCTCCACACATAGTGTTGTGTGTTCTTCCCAAACAACTCAATCTTGGTTTCATCTGTCCACAGTATATTTTGCCAGTAGTGCTGTGGAACATCCAGGTGCTATTTTGCAAACTTCAAACGTGCTGCAATATTCTTTTTGGACAGCAATGGCTTCCTCCGTGGTGTCCTCCCATGTACTCCATTCTTGTTTAATGTTTTCCTTATTGTAGATGTGTCAACAAAAATGTTAGCATGTGCCAGAGATTTCTGTAGGTCTTTAGCTGACACTATGGGATTCTTCTTTACCTCATGTAGCAGTCTGCGCTGTGCTCTTGCAGTCATTTTTACAGGACGACCACGCCTAGGGAGAGTAGCAACAGTGCTAAACTTTCTCCATTTGTAGACAGTCTGTCTTACTGTGGACACATGAACATCAAGGCTTTTGGAGATACTTTTGTAACCCTTTACAGCTTCATTCAAGTCAACAATTCTTGATTGTAGGTCTTCTGAGAGCTCTTTTTCTGCGAGGCATGGTTCACATCAGACAGTGCTTCTTGAAACCAATAAACCCAAAACAGGTGTGTGTTTTTTAAGGGCAGGACAGCTGTCAGCAACACATCCATTATCATCACACTGATTGGAGTCAAGGTTGGCTCACTCCTGGCTCCAATTAGCTCTGGGAGAAGTCATTAAGCTAGGGCCTCACATACTTTTTCCTCCCTGCACTGTGAATGTTTACATGTTATGTGCAATTAAACCATGGCAACATCTAATGTTTGTGTAGTATTATGTTTAGCAGACTGTGTTCTTCTATTGTTGTGACTTAGATGACGTTCAGAGCACATTTTATGCCCAATTCATGCAAAACTCCACGTAATCCCAAGAGGTTCACATACTTTTTCTTGCAACTGTATGCGGAGAGTCAGGGGGAGTATTCAGAGCAGGTTATTTGCAAATCTACCAGCATTGTAAATGCAAGTTTGTCTGATTACATTTGGAAAGATTGCAGTTTTGCCACAAACAAGACAAGGAGTATCTATTCAATTTTGTAATTAAAATCTATGCATACAGCTGTTCTAGGTTTGGGCACATTGTAACACTTAAGACCAAACATGCTCATAAAACCAACCAATCAGATTACTTGACACTTTGGTCAATGGGAAAAGGTAAATATTAGGGAAGGTTTTTTTGGTTGATTGGTGACAGGAGAAAGAGTGACAGGAGAAAATGGGTCCTATAAGGGTTTCTGATGATTGCATGAATATTCTGGTTACCCTGTTATTTGCCATGTCTGTAACTCTGTTTTATGGATTGTTGCTGAACTGACTAAATTCATCTCTCTGGAAAGAACTGTTGGACTAGTTGCTGTGGGAAAATACATTTATAAATGCACTCATCATCCTTCCACGTTGGTATAAGACAACTATTAGTAGCTTGTTCGCCATCACAAACACCAGAGTGCCTAAACTGGGCCTTACAATGTATTACTGCAATATTAAAGTTTACTTTCATAATTAATCACTTCTGCACCACCCTATAGCAGAAATACTGCTATAGGGCGGCACGGGTGTGCAAAATTACGTGTGTGTGTGTATATATACGTGATATGCGATCCTGTGGTTTTCACAGGCCAGAGGGGCGTGCGCAGGTGTCGTGATTTGATCCCAGAGTGATCAATCATCTGATTTAGGCCAGTGATGATCGACCTAAGTCAGATGATTGATCCCTGTCCTATCAGGGATCTTCCTGTACCTGTGTTCACACTTACACAGGCACAAGAAGTGATGATATCTTCTCTCTTTGGGCACATTCCATCCCAGAGAGAGAAGAAGCAAGATGCAGTGAGTAAAAGCAGCACACTTTTCACAGTTAGAACACTTTAGGACACATTTAACCCCTTGATGGGGGGATCAAGGGGTTAAATGTACATTTGTCTTGTCTCTACCTCTGTTTTATAGATTACTATATGGAACTGGGCGGGGGGGCAGTTAACCCATTCACTGCCCTGTCACCAGTGTCATTAGTACAGTGTACAGATTTTTTGCTGATCCATATATTAGTGTCGCCGGCGACTTCAGATAGCATTAGCGTCAGTTAGAGCCCCTCCCAGATAGCGTCAGATTGCCCGTCAGTACACCAGTAATCACATTTAACCCCTTGATTGCCAGGAACATGCTCACATACACAATAAACCTCCATTGCTAGTATAGTGTCTGAACAGATCAATATCTTAGTTCAGGTCAGCACTATACCAGTGTTCACATTTGTATAGTGTCCCCAACAATGCAGCATTAGTGGGATCAGCCCCGGCACCAGCCAGCACCTGCCTTTAGCCCCTACACTCCCTCCCTTCTCCCGCAGCAAGTGCAGTGTCAGTAGATCACTGTCACTTGATACATTGCACACAAAACTGCAGTGTTCGCAGAATCAGGCCTGATCTCTGTTAGCACTTGCCGGTAAAAAATTTTTAGTGGTTCAAGCAGAACATGACAGCCAGGTGCTCTTTTTCCCATGAGTCACACTAGGTACCTATAAATTTAGTGGCCAAAATGTCAATGGAAAGGTACTCTAGTGAAGAGGCCTACAGGATTTTGAGCATGTCAGGTGAGAGCGAAGGGGAAGCCTCCCTGACACAATCAGCCTCAGAATACGAACCTGTAGACAGCAGCGGCACCCTGACAGATAGCTCAGACGATGGAGAAGAGGTCCCTGGTTGCTGAGATGTTAAAATCACATGATGACTCTCATATGCAGCAGAGTGCCAGTACTAATGCCACTCTACCTTTCGGTGAACTGGCAAGCACCAGCTGCCTAGTAAATCCTGGTCTTTCACATAGCAGTACTGCAGTATCACTTGGTGACGTGGTGAGTTCCATAAGTGCAGTACAAGCTGGTGCGGTGGCGAGCACAAGTAGTGTCCCGCAGCCACCAAGAATTCACACACAGGCACCCGTAGAGCCCCTAGTATCCTTTCCGGACATGCTTGCAAATCCTGATTGGCAGCCCGCAAATTCTGCAGCATCCGTACTTCCCCCATTCACTGCCCAACCCAAAATTCAGGTGGAAACAGCAAATTTAAAAACTCCCCTTTATTTTTTGGAGCTGTTCTTCACGAAAGATCTCTATGCATTGATTGTGGATCAAAGCAATTTATATGCACAACAGTTTATTGCTGCCAACCCATATTCAAACCTTGCCAGACCATTTGCATGGAGACCCATTATGGTTTCCGAATTTAAAGTTTTTTTTGTGCCTAACCCTCAACATGGGCATTACTAAAAAAATTAATAGCGGTTGTATTGGTCCACAGACCTGATTCATCATATGCCCGTGTTCTCTGCTGCCATGGCCAGGCATAGATATGAGAGTATAATGCGTTTTATGCATTTCAATGACAAAACACTCTGATGTCCTTGGGGTGACCCTGAATTTGACCGGCTCCACAAAATTTGGCCCCTCGTAAATCACCTTAACCAAAAATTTGCGATGTCTATACTCCCCAGCAAAACATCTGCGTTAATGAGTCCCTCATGAATTTTTCTGGCCACCTTGTATTCAAACAATTTCTCTCCAACAAGCTTGCTGGATATGGGGTCAAGATGTATAAGATCTGTGAGAGGGCAACAGGCTATACATATAAGTTTTGGATTTACGAGGAAAAAGATAGTCACATGAAGCCCCCCAGATGCCCAGACTACATGGGGAACAGTGGCAAGATGGTTTGGGAATTGGCGTATGTGGCACCATGTGACCTAATCACCGGGGCTTCCCCCAACAGCTTGTATATACCCATCTTAGAAAGGGGGAAAAAGCCTGCTTGAGAAATAAGGAATTGCTCGCAGTGAAGTGGAAGGACAAACGGGATGTTTTTGTCTTGTCTTCCATTCATGCAGATACGACCATCCAAATTGCCATGGCAGCTGGGGTTGTTGAGAAGCTCCTGTGTCCACGACTACAACCTTAACATGGGAGCGGTGGACTTCAATGATGAAGCCGTACTTAGTTTCCCGAAAAGCCAGATGCTGGTACAAAAAAAGTGACCGTTTATTTATTTCAATTGGCTCTATATAATACTTTTGTGCTTTACAAAGCAACTCGATGAAGTGGATCCTTTCTAAAATTCCAGGAAGAGATCATCATGGCCCTTTTGTATCCAGAAGGTGCTGTGGCACAAACCCCCCAACTGAGATGCAGTTAGCCGGCTGCATGAGAGGCATTTTCCCAATGCCATTCCTGGTACCCCAACCCAAAGGACACCCCAAAAAAGTTGTGTCTTTAGCAGACATGGAATTAGGGGTGACACCCGCTTTTTTTATCCCTCCTGTCCTGGCCAACCTGGTCTATGCCTCAACAAGGACTGCTTCCGCCGCTACCACACACTAGTGGAATATTAATATAGGGTACAGCATGGCACATTTCAGGGCATGGGGTCTCGAAAGATATTAGTTAGTCAGGAAACTGGCTATTGCATTTTGAGAGACCCTACAATCTGTTTTAAAATGTTAAAGTTTAAAAAAAAAAGAAAAAAGCATAAAAAATAAAAAGTACAAATCCTCCCCCAAAATTAAAAATTTTAAAAACCAAAAATAGTTATACGTTTTTGTTGTTGCTGTCATTGTTGTTACTGTTCTACTGTTACAATTTTACTGTTTTATTGTTATTGTTTTATTGTTAACCATTGCTCTTTTCTTTGCAGGAATGCCATTCAGCTGCAGCACCGACCTGTTTATTCTGACAGCAACAGGAATTTGCTCTCAGAATATACATAAGTCAGTGTGGGCAGTGCTGTTTGATGTGATTTTTCATCCGCAGTTAAAAAAGAGCATATATGCTGAAGCATGGGGGCCTGGGGCTTTGGCATATATATTTTATGCCATTACCTTAAACTCAATCTTTCCAAAACCGAGCTTGTAATATTTCCTCCCCCCCGATCTCTCACTCACGACTTTACCGTTAAGATCAACAGCACAACCATTTGTCCTTCCCCTCATGCCAGGGTGCTAGGCATAATCCTAGACTCTGACCTTTCCTGTGGGCCCCACATCCAATCACTGGCTAAATCCTGCCGCTTCAACCTTCGGAACATTTCCAAAATCCGCCCCTTTCTAACCAATGACACCACAAAACAACTTATCCACGCCTTGGTTTTATCCCGCCTTGATTACTGCAACTCCCTCCTCACTGGTCTACCTTTACACAAGCTATCCCCCATTCAGTCTATTAAGAATGCTGCTGCTAGACTCATACACCTTACCAACCAATCAGTGACTGCTGCCCCCCCTCTCTGCCAATCCCTTCACTGGCTTCCACTAACCCAACATATAAATTTCAAAATACTAACCACAGCTTACAAAGCCATCCACAACACTGCCCCTAGCTACATCGCCAACCTCATCCAGAGATATCGCCCAAATCGCTCACTCCGCTCCTCCCAAGATATCTTCCTCTCTAGCTCCCTCATCACCTCTTCCCACGCCCATCTCCAGGGCTTCTCCAGAGCCTCTGCCATCCTCTGGAACTCCCTACCACAGTATGTTTGGTCAGCACACACCCTGTCTGCCTTGAAGCGATCTTTGAAAGCTCACTTATTCAGGGAAGCCTACCCCACCTCCACCTAAGAACTGTACTTGAATCACCTCCACCAGATCATCCCTGCAGCTATCACCTTTTGTATCACCTCCCCCTTCCTTTAGATTGTATGCTCCGCGAGCAGGGCCCTCATATTCCTTCTGTACTGAAATGTATTGTAATTCTACTGTCTCCCTTATATTGTAAAGCGCTGCACAAACTGTTGGCTCTATATAAATCCTGTATAATAATAATAATTTTATAATATTTTTTGGCACATTTCATGTGTGCCCACCATTAGAAGTGGCTGGATGCAGGGCGGTATATTCTAACGGTGGGCATACCACACATGTTTTCTGGCAGAAATATTTAAAAAGTTGTTTTATTGAGTTTCCTGTTTTATTGTTAACCAATGCTGTTTTCTTTGCATGAATGTCATTCAGCTGCAGCACCGAATTGTTTATTCTGACAGCAACAGAGTCTTGCTCTCAGAATATACATAAGTAGGTGTGTGCAGCACTGTTGGATGATATTTTTCATCCGCTGTTAAAAAAGAGCATATATGCCGAAGCATGGGGGCCTGGGGTGGCCAGTGGCCTATGCTTCAGCATATATATTTTTTCATATATTTCTTCAATTATGTAACTATTCTATATTCCAGCTCAAACACTGTCTGTTACAGTGGTTTAGTGGTTAGCACTCAGGACTTGCAGCACTTGGGTCATGGGTTCTAATCCCAATCATGGTCGCACCTGTCTGGAGTTTGCATGCTTTCTCTGTGCGGGTATGTTTCTGCCAACACTCCAAAGACATGCTGTTAGGTTAATTGGGCCTAGTATATGTGTGAGTTTCTGGCATTAGATTGTAAGCTTCTTGACTATTGTGAATGCCCAAAATATAGAGGTCAATTTCCAGGGTTCTGTCAGTACCAGAAATATTGATCAATCAATTAAGATTTTGGCTACTGACTAGAAAGTGGAGAGGGAGTCCAAGAGCTGACTGGTATATGCATGGCCGCTGATAAGGGGGTCCCGGACAACTGACAAGCCCATCTCCAGCTGGTAAATTCCATTCTTAGTCTCCTGTCATTCTATCATACAGCTGCTCAGTGTTGTGGATGTTACCTGCATCCTGTTCTGACAAGTTTGAAACTTTCAATTTTCCTTCTGTTTATATTAGATTGCAACTTTGTTTCTCTTCTTTCCCCTAGACTGCTCATAACTTCTATGTATGACTGGCCAGCTCTTATATGGTTATATGGTTGTCAATGTCATAGTCCACATTAGTGCTTTCCAGTGTGTTCCGGGTGCAGCAAAAAAAGTACAACAGGCTGCATTGTTTCTGCACAGAACTGTACTGGAACACGGTAAAACACACCAAAAACACACATGTCCCTAATTAAATTGAGATGAAAAATTATCTGGAATGCATAAAAGCGCACTTGAACATGTCCAAAACGCACCAAAACACGCTAAACATGCATCAAAAATGTGCATGCAAAAACGCATCTGGAACACATCTAGACTGCGTTTCCATAGTGTGAACCAGCCCTTAGGATTTGTTCACGCCATTTGTGGGGCAGAAACACATGCAAGAGCATGGATTTTCCTGCACAGTAAAGAAACACAATGACCTTTGCAGATGTGCGCAGATACCATGATGCAAACTTAATTGCACCGCCACACATCTAGTAAACACAGATGCATTCACAGCTACCAAAACACATGCTACTACATTACTACTGTGTGGTTAGGTGCAACACACTTTTAAAATAATATGCCTGCAGTATTTTTGCATGTTCCCACACGCTAGGCAGCCCATTGAAATGAATGGGCTGAGGGGAAAAAAAGTAAAAAACGCCACATTCACACAGGTCCTCTGGCCTGTACAGGATGAATGAGTGGGTTGTTCATGTGGCTGGAGCCACCTGTTACACTATGGGGACACAGCAGCTGTATGAACACAGGTTTTCATCTGACAGGTGTGCAGGCATGGGGAAGTGGCCCTGAATGCTCACTGTCTGAGTTCAGGGCTGTACACCTGCACCTATATGTCTGTCAAATTAAGACCTGCAGCATTTCCATAGTGTAACATTGGTTGCCTGCAAACGGCTCCAAGCAGCGACAGCCACAATACCAAACCATTGATTCACACTCTACAGGCCACAGCACCCATGTGAATGAGCCCCAAGACTTCAATTACACACACAGACACTTTTTTCTTAACTCACGTTTTTAGTGTATTTTTACCATAAATATAATTTGGATAATTCCTTATAAACAAAAGCTCAACATGGTGCTTTATCCTTTTATTGCTCTATAAATGATAAGAAAGAAATTCACATTCCGGAGGTGCATACCGCACCAGGTATGATGAACATCCAGTAATGTACTTCTTTAGGCACAAGATGGCAGTATCATCCCCAGCAGTATAGACCAGTCCAGGCTCCAAACCCTCAACACACTGTTTAATGCAAGGCAAGGGCGAGTATCATTACTGCCTAAAGAAGTACATTACTGGATGTTCATCATACCTGGTGCAGTATACACCTCCGGAATGTAAGTGCATTTCTTGTGGTTTAAACACATTGTACTCTAACTCATTACACTAAGGCATAGTACACTAACGCACTGTACACTCTAACGCATTGTACTCTAATGCATTGTGCACTAATGCAATGTACAGTAATGCACTGTACACACTGACGCATTTTACACTAACGCATTGTACACTAATGCATTTTACACTTACGCACTGTACACTCTAACGAATTGTACGCTAACGCAATGTACAGTAACGCACTGAACACTAACTCATTTTACACTAAAGCATTGTGTACTCTAACGCACTGTACACTCTAACGCATTGTACAATAACGCACTGTACAATAACGCACTGTACACTCTAACGCATTGTACACTAACACAATAGACAGTAACGCACTGAACACTCTAATGCATTTTACACTAATGCAGTGTGCACTAACGCACTGTACACTCTAACGCACTGTACACTCTAACGCATTGTACTCTAACGCACTGTACACTAACGCACTGTACACTAACACATTGTACACTACCGCACTGTACACTCTAATGCATTGTACACTAACGCAATATACATAACGCACTGAACACTCTAACGCATTTTACACTAATGCATTGTGCACTCTAACGCACTGTACACTCTAATGCATTGTACCCTAATGCGTTGTGCACTAATGCAATGTACAGTAATGCACTGTGCACACTGACGCATTTTACACTAATGCATTGTACATTAATGCATTTTACACTTACGCACTGTACACTCAAACGCATTGTACACTAACGCATTGTTCACTCTAACACATTGTACACTTTAACGCATTTTGCACTAACACATTGTACTCTAATGCACTGTACACTCTAACGCATTGTACACTAACGCATTGTACTCTAATGCACTGTACACTCTAACGCATTGTGCACTTTAACGCATTGTGCACTAACGCATTGTAAACTAACGCACTGTACACTCTAACACATTGTACACTAATGCATTGTGCATTCTAACGCATTGTACTCTAATGCATTGTACACTAACGCATTTTACACTAACGGAGTGTACTCTAGTGCACTGTACACCCTAACGCGTTGTACACAAACACACTGTACACGCTAACGCATTGTGCACTACTGCATTGTACACTAATACACTGTACACTCTAACGCATTGTACACTAACGCATTGTGAACTCCAATGCATTGTACACTAACGCATTGTACACTAACGCATTGTGCACTATCGTATTGTACTCTAATGCACTGTACACTCTAACGCATTGTGCACTCTAACGCATTGTACACTAATGCATTGCACACTAACGCATTGTACTCTAATGCACTGTACACTCTAACGCATTGTGCACTAACACATTGTACACTCTAACACATTGTGCACTAACGCATTGTAAACTAACGCACTGTACACTCTAACACATTGTACACTAATGCATTGTGCATTCTAACGCATTGTACTCTAATGCATTGTACACTAACGCATTTTACACTAACGGAGTGTACTCTAGTGCACTGTACACCCTAACGCATTGTACACAAACACACTGTACACGCTAACGCATTGTGCACTACTGCATTGTACACTAACGCATTGTGCACTAATGCATTGCACACTAATACACTGTACACTCTAACGCATTGTACACTAATGCATTGTGCACTCTAACGCATTATACACTAATGCATTGCACACTAACGCATTGTACTCTAATGCACTGTACACTCTAACGCATTGTGCACTAACATATTGTACACTCTAACGCATTGTACCCTAACGCCTAGTATACTAACACATTTTACACTAACGCACTGTACACTAACACACTGTACACTCTAACGCATTGTACACTAACGCATTGTGCACTAACGCAATGTACAGTAACGCACTGAACACTCTACCGCATTGTACTCTAATGCACTGTACACTCTAACACATTGTACACTAACGCAATGTACAGTAACACACTGTATACTCTAACACATTGTACACTAACGCATTGTGCACTCTAACGCATTGTGCACACTAATGCATTGTACTCTAACACATTTACACTAACGCACTGTACATGCTAACGTATTCTACTCTAACACATTTTACACTAAAACTGTAAAATGCATTAGTGTGTACAATGCGTTAGAGTGTACAGTATGTTAGCGTGTACAGTGCCTTAGTGTAAAATGTGTTAGACTACAATGCATTGGTGTACAGTGCGTTGATGTATAATGCGTTAGAGTACAATGCGTTAGAGTGTACAATGCGTTAGAATACAATGCGTTAGAGTGTACAGTGCATTAGTGTAAAATGCGTTAGAGCACAATGCACTGTACACTAACGAATTATACACCAACGCATTGTACACTCTAATGCATTGTACTCCAATGCATTTTACACGCTAATGCGTTGTACTCTAACGCAATGTACACTACCACACTGTACACTAAGGCACGGTATGCAGTATACATGTACATACTGTATATGCAAAGATTAAACATGAAGGCCAAGCTGCAGGGACGGTTAATATCGGTGACCCATCAATACCCGCAAGCTGATGTGCAGATAAACAGGAAGTAGCATGTGTATGCACATGTGTGCTAAGTGACATGCTGTTAGCCTCCCAAAAGCTGCACATTACCTGTTAAACCAAAAAAAGCATCAAACTATCACATAACCCCCCCCCCCCCCCCCCCCCACATGCTATGAACATAGTTGCAATGGTCACACTTACTTTGCAAATGAGGATCAGCTTCTCGGTCAAGAACAGCTATCTTGCCATGTCCAGATGTGGTCTGGAATTCCACAAAAGAACTATTCGCAAAGCCAAAAAATAGATTTGCAAACCACCACTAAACTCTCCTAACTACACTTCTATACACTAACACTCCCCACTACCACTTCCGGGTGCGTGCGAACGTCCTTCTGCAAACGTGATGACATATTTCTGGTATGACAGCCGCTCCAGCGCCTCCTCCAACAGCCGTCTTGGCATATATTTGTGCACCATAGCAAATTTCCACGTGGCTCCATTGTGTATATGACATTCACGAATATACAGTATCTCACAGAAGTGAGTACAACCCTCACATTTTTGTAAATATTTTATTATATCTTTTCATGTGACAACACTGAAGCAATGACACTTTGCTACAATGTAAAGTAGTGAGTGTATAGCTTGTATAACAGTGTAAATATGCTGTCCCCTCAAAATAACTCAACGCACAGCCATTAATGTTTAAACGGCTAGCAACAAAAGTGAGTACACCCCAATATTTTGTGTGGCCACCATTATTTTCCAGCACTGCCTTAACCCTCTTGGGCTTGGAGTTCACCAGAGCTTCACAGGTTGCCACTGGAGTCCTCTTCCACTCCTCCATGATGACATCACGGAGCTGGTGTATGTTAGACCTTGTGTTCCTCCACCTTATGTTTGAGGATGCCACACAGATGCTCAATAGGGTTTAGGTCTGGAGACATGCTTGGCCAGTCCATCACCTTACCCTCAACTTCTTTAGCAAGGCAGTGGTCATCTTTGAGATGTGTTTGAGGGTCGTTATCATGTTGGACTACTGCCCTGTGGCCCAGTCTCTGAAGGGAGGGGATCATGCTCTGCTTCACTATGTCACAGTACATGTTGGCATTCATGGTTCCCTCAATGAACTGTATCTCCCCAGTGCCGGCAGCACTAGACCATGACACTCCCACCACCATGCTTGACTGTAGGCAAGACACACTTGTCTTTGTACTCCTCACCTGGTTGCCGCCACACACGCTTGACACCATCTGAACCAAATAGGTTTATTTTGGTCTCATCAGACCACAGGACATGGCTCCAGTAATCCATGTCCTTAGTCTGCTTGTCTTCAGCAAACTGTTTGCAGGCTTTCTTGTGAATCATCTTTAGAAGAGGCTTACTTCTGAGACAACGGCCATACAGACCAATATGATGCTGTGTGTGGCGTATGGTCTGAGCACTGACAGGCTGATCCCTTACCCCCTCAACCTCTGCAGCAATGCTGGAAGCACTCATACATCTACAGTATTTCCTAAAGACAACCTCTGGATATGACGCTGAGCATGTGCACTTCTTTGGTCAACTATGGAGAGGCCTGTTCTGAGTGGAACCTTTCCTGTTAAACAGCTGTATGGTCTTAGCCGCCATGCTGCAGCTCAATTTCAGGGTCTTGGCAATCTTTTTATAGCCTAGGCCACCTTTATGTAGAGCAACAATTCTTTTTTTCAGATCCTCAGAGAGTTCTTTGCCTTGAGGTGCCATGTTGAACTTCCAGTGACCAGTATGAGAGAGTGAGAGCGATAACACCAAATTTAACACACCTGCTCCCGATTCACACCTGAGAACATGTAATACTAATTAGCCACATGACACCTGGGAGGTAAAATGGCTAATTGGGCCCAATTGGCTGTGTGGAGTTATCTTGAGGGAACAGCAAATTTACTGTTATACAAGCTGTACATTCACTAATTTACCTTGTAGCAAAGTGTCATTTCTTCAGTGTTGTCAAAGGCCCAAAGTCAACATAAATTGGGGGCCTAATTTATTACTGTTAAGAGAATTGTAGAAAAAGAATAGCTAGCTACACATTGAACATGACCTATTCATTGGTACTTAACATTGCCTTGTGGTGCAATAGGGGGCTTTTGGTTTGTTAGTTTGGATATACTTGCATATGTGCACTCTAACAAGCTAGATTTGGGCATATTATATAGGTAGCAAAAAAATAAGTGTTAGGGGTGCTAGTATATTGAACTTGAACATGAAATAACCCCCCCCCCCCCAAAAAAAATACATAGTCCAAACGTTTATTGATCAAATACATATTCCACATTTATTTGGACAGCAGCAACAAGTAGGTACAGTCAATTTCTTGGTGGGAAAAAAAAAGCAGGATTGATGTTGCTAAAATAGAATGGTCCTGCTCATAAGAGCTTACAATCTAAAAGATGATACTTCTAATGAACAGTGCTTTCACAGGTTACAGCAGCAAACAAACAGTTAATATGTATCAAACAACATTTTCAGGGCCATAAAATTAACATACACCATCACTTAGTAGGCTTATCTATCCACAAAACAGGCTCCAGATCAAAATATCAATAGAATACATGAGAAAGTGCCAAAATAACAAAACACCTCCCACTTCCCCAAGTCTCCCACACATACATTTCTGATCAGGTTGGTCCTAAAACTGCATTTTAGTCTAAATAAGCAAGCAAACTATAGCCAAGTGCAGATTTGGAAGAGCAGAGCAATTGACATGTTAGGATTACAATGCAAAGATAAGAAACACATGAACATTGTACAATAATACACAAACACACTTTAGAAGGACAAAATGCAAAACATTTACAGCCCACATCAAAACAGCCTAAGTGGGGTCTGGGGCAATTCAGCACAATATCTCTTCTTCTTCTTCTTCTTCTTCTTCTTCTTCTTCTTCTTGAGCTTCTTCTTCCTCCTCCTCCTCTTCCTCCTCCTCCAACCCACCACAGGCAAGGACTTGCTGAAAATAATCTGGCCTATTACCAGGCCAAGCTACCCACTACTGCAGGCTTTTATATAACATAGGTTGGATTTGGAGCACACCAAACAAGGATCCACCCCCAATGAAGACCACACCCACCACTGTCATTCATTTGGTCAGAGAAAGTGATTGCACCTGATTAGCCAGCAGCAATTCTCTTCCCACCTGCTTTAACCCTTGGTATACAGGCCACACAAATTAGGAAGAAAGCAACTAGAGATGAGCGAATCGAACCAGGCGAACCGGAATTCGATACGAATTTCAGGAAAAATTCGATTTGCGGCGAATCCGAATATTTGCCTACTTCGGGTGCGTGAATCGGATTTTTCCCGATCAGCCGGCAAAAGTGTCCCTGCAGAGAGCTCCGCTATTTCTGACATTTCTCTGACAGTTCCTTCACATGTACAGCGGTTGAAACATTGTATCTATTAGTTTCCATTTAGGATACAGATGTTTCAACCGCTGTACATGTGAAGAAGCTGTCAGAGAAATGTCAGAAATAGAGGAACTCTGCACATACACTTTTTGCCGGTTTGGAATTCTTATTTTCATCCTACTTCTTCTTCTTCTTCTTCATCCTCATCCTCATCCTCAGAAGAAGAAGAAGAGGATGAGGATGAAGAAGAAGAAGAAGAAGAAGTAGGATGAAAATAAGAATAATTCCAAGCCGGCAAAAAGTGTATCTGCAGAGCTCCTCTATTCTGCAGATACACTTAGAGGAGCTCTGCAGATACACTTTTTGCCGGCTTGGAATTAATCTTATTTTCATCCTACTTCTTCTTCTTCTTCTTCTTCTTTATCCTCATCCTCATCCTTAGAAGAAGAAGAAGAAGAGGATGAGGATGAGGATGAAGAAGAAGAAGAAGAAGAAGAAGAAGAAGTAGGATGAAAATAAGAATAATTCCAAGCCGGCAAAAAGTGTATCTGCAGAGCTCCTCTATTCTGCAGATACACTTAGAGGAGCTCTGCAGATACACTTAGAGGAGCTCTGCAGATACACTTTTTGCCGGCTTGGAATTATTCTTATTTTCATCCTACTTCTTCTTCTTCTTCTTCTTCTTCTTCTTCATCCTCATCCTCAGAAGAAGAAGAAGAGGATGAGGATGAAGAAGAAGTAGGATGAAAATAAGAATAATTCAAAGCCGGAAAAAAGTGTATCTGCAGAGCTCCTCTATTCTGCAGATACACTTAGAGGAGCTCTGCAGATACACTTAGAGGAGCTCTGCAGATACACTTTTTGCCAGCTTGGAATTAATCTTATTTTCATCCTACTTCTTCTTCTTCTTCATCCTCATCCTCATCCTCAGAAGAAGAAGAAGATGAGGATGAGGATGAAGAAGAAGAAGAAGAAGAAGAAGTAGGATGAAAATAAGAATAATTCCAAGCCGGCAAAAAGTGTATCTGCAGAGCTCCTCTATTCTGCAGATACACTTAGAGGAGCTCTGCAGATACACTTAGAGGAGCTCTGCAGATACACTTTTTTCCGGCTTGGAATTAATCTTATTTTCATCCTACTTCTTCTTCTTCTTCTTCATCCTCATCCTCAGAAGAAGAAGAAGAGGATGAGGATGAGGATGAAGAAGAAGAAGTAGGATGAAAATAAGAATAATTCCAAGCCGGCAAAAAGTGTATCTGCAGAGCTCCTCTATTCTGCAGATACACTTAGAGGAGCTCTGCAGATACACTTAGAGGAGCTCTGCAGATACACTTTTTGCCGGCTTGGAATTAATCTTATTTTCATCCTACTTCTTCTTCTTCATCCTCATCCTCAGAAGAAGAAGAAGAGGATGAGGATGAGGATGAAGAAGAAGAAGAAGAAGTAGGATGAAAATAAGAATAATTCCAAGCCGGCAAAAAGTGTATCTGCAGAGCTCCTCTATTCTGCAGATACACTTAGAGGAGCTCTGCAGATACACTTAGAGGAGCTCTGCAGATACACTTTTTGCCGGCTTGGAATTAATCTTATTTTCATCCTACTTCTTCTTCTTCTTCTTCATCCTCATCCTCAGAAGAAGAAGAGGATGAGGATGAGGATGAAGAAGAAGAAGAAGAAGAAGAAGTAGGATGAAAATAAGAATAATTCCAAGCCGGCAAAAAGTGTATCTGCAGAGCTCCTCTATTCTGCAGATACACTTAGAGGAGCTCTGCAGATACACTTAGAGGAGCTCTGCAGATACACTTTTTGCCGGCTTGGAATTAATCTTATTTTCATCCTACTTCTTCTTCTTCATCCTCATCCTCATCCTCTGAAGAAGAAGAAGAGGATGAGGATGAGGATGAAGAAGAAGAAGAAGTAGGATGAAAATAAGAATAATTCCAAGCCGGCAAAAAGTGTATCTGCAGAGCTCCTCTATTCTGCAGATACACTTAGAGGAGCTCTGCAGATACACTTAGAGGAGCTCTGCAGATACACTTTTTGCCAGCTTGGAATTAATCATATTTTCATCCTACTTCTTCTTCTTCTTCTTCATCCTCATCCTCAGAAGAAGAAGAAGAGGATGAGGATGAAGAAGAAGAAGTAGGATGAAAATAAGAATAATTCCAAGCCGGCAAAAAGTGTATCTGCAGAGCTCCTCTATTCTGCAGATACACTTAGAGGAGCTCTGCAGATACACTTAGAGGAGCTCTGCAGATACACTTTTTGCCGGCTTGGAATTAATCTTATTTTCATCCTACTTCTTCTTCTTCATCCTCATCCTCATCCTCAGAAGAAGAAGAAGAAGAGGATGAGGATGAAGAAGAAGAAGAAGAAGAAGTAGGATGAAAATAAGAATAATTCCAAGCCGGCAAAAAGTGTATCTGCAGAGCTCCTCTATTCTGCAGATACACTTAGAGGAGCTCTGCAGATACACTTAGAGGAGCTCTGCAGATACACTTTTTGCCGGCTTGGAATTAATCTTATTTTCATCCTACTTCTTCTTCTTCTTCTTCTTCTTCTTCATCCTCATCCTCAGAAGAAGAAGAAGAAGAGGATGAGGATGAAGAAGAAGAAGAAGAAGAAGTAGGATGAAAATAAGAATAATTCCAAGCCGGCAAAAAGTGTATCTGCAGAGCTCCTCTATTCTGCAGATACACTTAGAGGAGCTCTGCAGATACACTTAGAGGAGCTCTGCAGATACACTTTTTGCCGGCTTGGAATTAATCTTATTTTCATCCTACTTCTTCTTCATCCTCATCCTCAGAAGAAGAAGAAGAGGATGAGGATGAGGATGAAGAAGAAGAAGAAGAAGTAGGATGAAAATAAGAATAATTCCAAGCCGGCAAAAAGTGTATCTGCAGAGCTCCTCTATTCTGCAGATACACTTAGAGGAGCTCTGCAGATACACTTAGAGGAGCTCTGCAGATACACTTTTTGCCGGCTTGGAATTAATCTTATTTTCATCCTACTTCTTCTTCTTCATCCTCATCCTCAGAAGAAGAAGAAGAGGATGAGGATGAAGAAGTAGGATGAAAATAAGAATAATTCCAAGCCGGCAAAAAGTGTATCTGCAGAGCTCCTCTATTCTGCAGATACACTTAGAGAAGCTCTGCAGATACACTTAGAGGAGCTCTGCAGATACACTTTTTGCCGGCTTGGAATTAATCTTATTTTCATCCTACTTCTTCTTCTTCATCCTCATCCTCATCCTCAGAAGAAGAAGAAGAGGATGATGATGAGGATGAAGAAGAAGAAGAAGAAGAAGAAGTAGGATGAAAATAAGAATAATTCCAAGCCGGCAAAAAGTGTATCTGCAGAGCTCCTCTATTCTGCAGATACACTTAGAGGAGCTCTGCAGATACACTTAGAGGAGCTCTGCAGATACACTTTTTGCCGGCTTGGAATTAATCTTATTTTCATCCTACTTCTTCTTCTTCTTCTTCATCCTCATCCTCAGAAGAAGAAGAAGAGGATGAGGATGAGGATGAAGAAGAAGAAGTAGGATGAAAATAAGAATAATTCCAAGCCGGCAAAAAGTGTATCTGCAGAGCTCCTCTATTCTGCAGATACACTTAGAGGAGCTCTGCAGATACACTTAGAGGAGCTCTGCAGATACACTTTTTGCCGGCTTGGAATTAATCTTATTTTCATCCTACTTCTTCTTCTTCTTCTTCATCCTCATCCTCATCCTCAGAAGAAGAAGAAGAGGATGAGGATGAGGATGAAGAAGAAGAAGAAGAAGTAGGATGAAAATAAGAATAATTCCAAGCCGGCAAAAAGTGTATCTGCAAAGCTCCTCTAAGTGTATCTGCAGAGCTCCTCTAAGTGTATCTGCAGAATGTCATTTATGGAAACAAATAGATACAATGTTTCAACCGCTGTATGGAGTGAATGTCCCAGAACTGTCAGAAATAGTCTATTTCTGACAGTTCTGGGACATTCACTCCATACAGCGGTTGAAACATTGTATCTATTTGTTTCCATAAATGGATCCATTTATGGAAACAAATAGATACAATGTTTCAATCGCTGTATGGAGTGAATGTCCCAGAACTGTCAGAAATAGACTATTTCTGACAGTTCTGGGACATTCCCTCCATACAGCGGTTGAAACCGCTGTATGGAGTGAATGTCCCAGAACTGTCAGAAATAGACTATTTCTGACAGTTCTGGGACATTCCCTCCATACAGCGGTTGAAACATTGTATCTATTTGTTTCCATAAATGGATCCATTTATGGAAACAAATAGATACAATGTTTCAACCGCTGTATGGAGTGAATGTCCCAGAACTGTCAGAAATAGACTATTTCTGACAGTTCTGGGACATTCCCTCCATACAGCGGTTGAAACATTGTATCTATTTGTTTCCATAAATGGATCCATTTATGGAAACAAATAGATACAATGTTTCAACCGCTGTATGGAGTGAATGTCCCAGAACTGTCAGAAATAGACTATTTCTGACAGTTCTGGGACATTCCCTCCATACAGCGGTTGAAACCGCTGTATGGAGTGAATGTCCCAGAACTGTCAGAAATAGACAGAAACTGTCACAGAACTGTCCTTCTTCTCATCCTTCTTCTTCTCATCCTTCTTCTCATCCTTCTTCTCATCCTTCTCCTTCTTCTCATCCTTCTCCTTCTCCTTCTTCTCATCCTTCTCCTTCTTCTCATCCTTCTTCTCATCCTTCTCCTTCTTCTCATCCTTCTTCTCATCCTTCTCCTTCTTCTCATCCTTCTTCTCATCCTTCTCCTTCTTCTCATCCTTCTTCTCATCCTTCTCCTTCTTCTCATCCTTCTTCTCATCCTTCTCCTTCTTCTCATCCTTCTCCTTCTTCTCATCCTTCTCCTTCTTCTCATCCTTCTCCTTCTTCTCATCCTTCTCCTTCTCCTTCTTCTCATCCTTCTCCTTCTTCTCATCCTTCTCCTTCTTCTCATCCTTCTTCTCATCCTTCTCCTTCTTCTCATCCTTCTCCTTCTTCTCATCCTTCTCCTTCTTCTCATCCTTCTCCTTCTCCTTCTTCTCATCCTTCTCCTTCTCCTTCCTCATCTCCAAGGGCATTTAAATTAAAGGTACAGTGTTCTGCACTAATTTAAAGGCTCTCTGAAGCCTAGAAACCCTTTTTATAAGTTAACTTCGTAGCGAATTAATTCGCATCGAATCGAATTTCTTCCTGAAATTCGCCGAATCAGCCGAATCGAATTTTTGAAAAATTTGCTCATCTCTAAAAGCAACAGTGAAGTGTACCTGTGCAATTTTCTGTTGTATGCTGAACAGGGATGTGAAGGGGAACCCCATGGCAACATTTATTGGCACTATGGGCACAATTCACTCAAGCTTATCACAGGCAGTCACATGACCACATCTCGCATGCAATACTAAAAATGTCAATTCACTTTTGCTAGTATGCGGGATTTCCCATAAATTGGAAAAACACTCAAGAAATAAAACATAAAAAAGACCTTACACCCCGGTCACATCAAAGCCGATGTGGAAATCGTGCAACTTACAGCGAAGTTGCCAATTTCCTTGCGATTTGCAAGACATCTGACACAAATGAGTGTCGGAAACACACCCATGTGACTGCTCTAATAGCGGACAATAGGGTGCGACTTGGCATATGATTTGCAAGTAGCATGTCATGCAAATCGCATGCCAAGTCGCACTCAATGTGACCGCTATTAGAGCAGTCATATCGGTGTGGTTCAAACTTGGTTGGAGCGCAACAATTTCTAAAGTAGTGAATACTCTACTTTTCGTGCGATTTGCAGAGAGATCTGTGTCAGTTGTCTTACAAATCGCACTTGAAATCACCATGTCCCCCTTGTTTGAAACCATGTGACTTCACTGTAAGTCACATGCTTTAAAAGTTGGGCTTGATGTGACCGTGGTATAAGTCGTACGATTTCGCAATCCGCTTTGATGGGACCGGGATGGCCCCCAGTCACATCGGGTGCGATTTGGCATGTGATTTGCCTGTCAGGCGACTTGCAAATTGTAGGCCAAATTGCAACCTATTGTCCGCTATAGGCTCCGTTCACATCCAAACTGATTTTGAAATTGTGCGACTTCACTATAAGTTGCCTAATTTCCAAATCAGATTAGATGTGATAGGGGTGTTAGCCCGGGTCACATCGGATACAATTTGGCATGCGATTTGCAAGTCACAGGGCATGCAAATCGCATCCAGGGTGAACCAGCCCTCCTGTGATTTCAGGTGCGATTTGGGAATTGAAATCGTACTTGATAACAGATATAATGAATGTGAACGCGAGTGTCTTAACATACGCAATTTGCTGCAGTACAATTTCAAAAGTAGTTCTTGTCTAACTTTTTCTGCATTTTGTATCGATTTCACATATAGACTACAATAGAAATCGCAATGCAAAACACAATTGAAAATGCAATAACTCGTTGGGAAATCTACAGAAAACACGGTGAAATTGCCAACCAAAAGCACAATTTTAAATCTCATCTAGTGTGAACCAAGCAGGCAATTTGACAAAGGAAATAAATCTTTAACCTCCTCGCGGTATGATTCTTTCCAATTTTTTGTGCTGAAAGCGGTACCATTTTTTTGCATGGAAATATGTAGTTTTTTATTGTAGGCTGTAATTTTTAGGAATAACTCACTGAAATCTGTACGAACAAGAGTCTAGTAAACATTCCGGATATGATAAAACTAGAAACACGAAATCATAAATTATAATTTAATAAATAATTATAAAAAATAATAATATAATAATAATAAATTTAATTCAATAATATAATCAAACCAAAAACACTGAAATTTGAAATACAGAGGCAAATTCGCACATTGCTGAGCAAAGTCTCAAAATCGTTTTCAGTGTCTGATGACGAATTTCCCCACGAATCATTATCACTCAGTTCTGCAAGTGGTTCTGATTTACTATCACTGTTCTAAAACCGCTTTTGAAGTAAAGGGACGCTTTTTGGACGCCATGGACTCTTCTAAGTTTCCAGGCAGAAAGAACAGTCAAAATGCAGACAGGGCACAGGACAAAGCAGTAGGGACAAAATATATGTGAAATGCATTGAAACAGCAATGACAGCAAAAATTACATTTTTAAAAAATTTCTAATTTCCCGCCGCCCATACGTCCCGACTTCACAGGGACCGGAACACGGAAGCCGGATGCCGGCATCGGCCGGAGGAGATGGCCGGGAACGCTGCAGGGGACACATCGCGGGAGTGAAGGACAAGGTAAGTGCTGCAGGGACCCCCTGAGCAACGCCGCATGGTAAGCCCGAGTGTAGCTTGGGGTTACCGCTCTTGGTACTGAAATTTTACCCCGAGCTACACTTGGGAAAACCGCTAAGGAGGTTAAAGGCAAGCGATATCTGCATGCTCAGATAAGGGTCTGTTATGGATTTTGGGGGGGACCCCATGCCATTATTTTATTAAATTTTGGCATGGTGATTCCCCTCCAAATCCTATTCTCTATCTTTCTTGCTCCTTTCTCTCTCTCTCTCTCTCTCTCCTTGACAAACCCTTCCCAAGGGGGCAGAGTGCAAACCAGCAATATCAAATCAATCATTAGTCCAGGCCCTTATCTCATTCCATCCTTTGACATTCACATAAGGCGCAGCTTTGAAGGTGCTTGAACACAAACAAGGTCTCATTCTAATTCACATTCTAGGGTCATTTAGACAGAACGCAAAGATGCTGCCAGCACATCTATGTTAGGGCAGCCACCCAGGGAGAACATGCAACTTCACTGCCATGGTTGGGATTCAAACCGATGACCCTAGTGCTATGAGGCAGCAGTGCTAACTGCTTATCCACTGTGCTGAGACACCCAACCAGCCTGCATTTCTGTGGTGTGAATCAACCCTACGTCCCTGGGCAAGGTCAGTGTAACTAGCCAGGTATCTCAAATGTGACACAAATTTTGTGCTATGTTGTATATGTTGGTATGTTGTATATGTATAATTTTGTGTATGTTGGTTCTATGTATCCCAATACAAAGGATTGCAATACGAATACAGGTGTACCTCGATTTACAAACGCCTCAGTTAACGTAATTTTTGGTTTACGAATGAAAATCCATTGAAAATAATGTCTTGGTTAACAAATTTTTTAAAAATTTTTTTCGCAATCCGAAGTGAATGTCAGTGCCGATATTTAAATGCACATGCCAGATTATTTTTTTTTCTTCACTATAGCTCACAAGATTAGCTGTCACTTTCCCAGGAGTTACAGGAAAGTTTGTTTCTTTTAAAAAATTAAAAGTAAACTGTCACGTGTGCCGCCTGCTGACTCCCTCACCCCCCCCCCCTCGCCGCACACAGCCTTGAAGCAGGCTGTGCGGGAGAAGGGGAGGGGACCGCTGCGGCAAGGGTCACAGCTTCCCCAGCAATTCAGCCGGAAGAGCTGTGACCCCCCTGCCAGGAAATACCGGCGAGGGGCCGCTGGGAGGTCTCTGCGCACCCCCGGCGGGCGCAGGGCTTCCCGCGCTCTGCCCCCACCAGTGACAAAGGCCGCGCTCACGAGAAGCGTGGCCTGAGTCAAGGGGGCGCGCCTCGTTGCCCCGGGCAACGGGGCGCTGGGCCGGCCATTGCCAGGGTAACGCGGCAGCGTCACGCACAGCTTTAAAAAGGCTGGCGTGGGACAAGGCTGGTCTCTTTTCCCTGTGCCACTGCTGGAGTCGCCTGCCTTCCTGGAAGCTGCTGGGAGGCCCACGTGGGAGGGACCAGGCCTCTGCAGCCATCCCCACTGAGCACTCTGCAATACCCCAAAGGTCAGGACTAATCCACTGCCACGCTGCAATACCCCAGGGTGGAAGTATCCGCAGTCATCCCCGCTGAACCCTCTACAATACCCCAGGATTGGGAGTACCCGTTGCCCACTGCTAAATACCCCAGGGTGGGAGTATCCGCAGCCATCCCCGCTGAGCCCTCTGCAATACCCCAGGGTTGGGAGTACCCGCTGTCCTCTGCTAAATACCCCAGGGTGGGAGGATCCACTGCCATCCCCCTCATACTCTGGGGCCCGGATTACCCGCTGTGCTGTGGGCTAGGACTGTTTTGCTGTGGGCCCCCTGATACCCTGCCTGACCCTCTGGGGCCTGGATTACCCAGTGTGCTGTGGGCTAGGACTGTTTTGCTGTGGGTCCCATGATACCCTGCCTGACCCTCTGGGGCCCAAATTACCCGCTGGGCTGTGGGTTAGAACTGTTTTGTTGTGGGCCTCCTGATACCCTGCCTGACCCTCTGGGGCCCGAATTACAAGCTGGGCTGTGGGCTAGACTGCTTTTCCGTGGGCCCCATGATACCCTACCTAATACTCTGGGGCCCGGGGTATACGCTCTGCTGTGTGCTGAGGAGGTTCACCCCCTTCTTTGTTTCTGTCACCTGCTGTGAGCCAGAACCTACCTGCCGGAGCCGTGAGTGTTGCCTACCTCCCTGGAAGCCACCTGCTGCCGAGCGTCGGCAAGCCACCTACCCCCCTGGAAGCCGCCTGCTGCTGAGCGCCCGCAAGTCACCTACCCTCCCTGGAAGCCGCCTGCTGCTGAGCATCTGCAAGACGCCTATCGTGAGTGTCCCTAAAAGCCATGAGCTGCCCCTATTGTGTGCCCAGACCACCCTTGTCCTGAACTGTCCCTATTGTGTGCACAGACCACCCTGGTCCTGAACTGTTCCTATTGTGTGCACAGACCACCTGTGTCATGAGCTGTCCCTATTGTGCGCTCCGACCACCCTTGTCATGAACTG
The DNA here is from genome assembly GCF_062004578.1 of Staurois parvus. Taxonomy (NCBI): domain Eukaryota; kingdom Metazoa; phylum Chordata; class Amphibia; order Anura; family Ranidae; genus Staurois; species Staurois parvus. Next base: position 5,390,566 of record NW_028318057.1, read on the forward strand.
TCCCTATTGTGCGTTCAGACCACCCTTGTCATGAGCTGCCCCTATTGCACGCCCAGACTACCCTTACTTGTACCGCCCCATGGTGTGCCCGGAGTATAGCTACCTGGGATCCCCCTGAGTGCTTGAGCTATTGCTACCTGTTGAGTTCCCGTGAGCCGATGTTGTCCCTAGTCAAAGTCTCGTTGAGTCCCCATGACCCCTAGTACGCTGTGTGGGAGCTGTGTTGAGACCAGACGCCAAAGCCAAAGTCCCGTTGAGTCCCCGTGAGCCTGATGTTGTCCCTAGTACGCTGTGTGGGAGCTGTGTTGAGGCCAGACTCCACAGCCAAAGTCCCGTTGAGTCCCCGTCAGCCTGATGTCGTCCCTAGTACGCTGTGTGGGAGCTGTGTTGAGACCAGACTCCACAGCCAAAGTCCCGTTGAGTCCCCGTGAGCCTGATGTCATCCCTAGTAAGCTGTGTGGGAGCTGTGTTGAGGCCAGACTCCACAGCCAAAGTCCTGTTGAGTCCCCATGAGCCTGATGTTGTCCGTAGTAAGCTGTGTGGGAGCTGTGTTGAGGCCAGACTCCACAGCCAAGGTCCCATTGAATCCCCGTGAGCCTGATGTTGTCCCTAGTATGCTATGTAGGAGCTGTGTTGAGGCCAGACTCCACAGCCAAAGTCCTGTTGAGTCCCTGTGAGCCGATGTTGTCCCTAGAAAACTGTGTGAGGGTTGTGCTGAGGTCAGACCCCATTGCCAAGGTCCCGTTGACCCCTGTGAGCCCGTTTACCGTTGGTGTCCCTACAAGCCACATGTCGCGGTGTGCCATGAACTGTCCTGATGTAGTGTCTTTCATAGTTCAATAAAGCTTTGTGTGTTCCCCATCTTCTTTGTGTGTTCTGTCCTGCCAACGCTTCCGTTACATAAACATTGTTTCTTTTAGGGGAAATAAACTCAAAGAAAACATTCTCTCTTTTATAGGGGGGAAGTGACAGCTGAATTTCCGAGCTATAGTGAAGAAAAAAAAAGCAGGTAATTACATTTAAAAACCAGCACCATAATAAATAAAAAAATGGCGTGAGGTCCCCCCCATCCATACCAAGTATCTTTGGGTCTGGTATGGATTTTGAGGGGAATTCCCACACCAAAATTAAAAAAAAATGGCGTCGAAATCCATACCAAACCCTTATCCGAGCATGCAGCCCGGCAGGTCAGGAAAGGGGGTGGGGTCGAGCGAGCGCCCCCCTCCCTCCTGAACCATGCCAGGACACATGCCCTCAACATGGCACGAAAACCCCCCCAAATGACCTCTTTTTGGAAAGTAGACACACCAAAGAATTTGATAAGAAGCATGGTGAGTATTTTGCAGATCTTGTTTTGTTGCCACAAGTTTTTAGAAAATGAAGAAAGAAAACAAAAACATTTTTTCTTTTCTTTTTTCATATTTCAAAACCTTGTGAGAAAAAAGTGGATCAGCAAAATACTCACCACGCCTCTTTTTAAATTCATTGAGGTGTCTGCTTTCCAAAAAGGGGTCATTGGGGGTTTGGTGCCATCCTGGCATTTCAGGACCTCGGAAACTGTGATAGGTAGTGAGGAAGTGAAAATGAAGAAGTTACACACCTTCAGGCTTTCAAAGTGGTCATTGGATTTCAGGCTCCTGTATGTGGCTAGGCTTGCAAAAAGTCTCACACATGTGGTATCCCCATACTCGGGAGAAGTAGCAGAATGTATTTTGGGGTGTAATTCCACATATATCCATGGCTTGTGTGAGCAATATATCATTTAATTGACAACTTTGTGGGAAAAAAAAAATGTTTTTGTCATTTTCCAAAAACTTGTGGAATAAAAAAAAATATTCCATGGACTCAATATGACTCTCAGCAGATAGCTTAGGGTGTCTACTTTTCGAAAAGGGGTCATTTGGGGGGCTTGTACTATCCTGGTATTTTAGCACCTCAAGAAATGTGATGGGCAGGCAAAGTAAAAGCTGTGTAAATTCCATTATCTATACCATAGTTTGTAGATGCTATACCTTTTACACAAAGCAATCAATATACACTTATTGGGATTTATTTTACCAAAAACATGGAGCAGAATACATTTTGGTCTAAATTTATGGCTAACTTTGAGTTTACTATATATTTTTTATAGCCAAAAGTAAAAAATATAGGTTTTTTTTTCAACATTTTCGGACTTTTTTGTTTATAGCTCAAAAAATAAAAAGCGCACAGGTGATCAAATACCACCAAAAGAAATCTTTATTTGTGTGAAAAAAATTACGTAAATTTTGTTTGGGTACAGCATTAGATGACTGCGCAATTATCAGTTGAAATAGTGCAGTGCTGAATAGCAAAAAAAAGACCTGGTCAGGAAGGGGGGTAAATCCTCTGGAGGGCAAGTGGTTAAACACTGTACAATATACACAAATATCTGTTGCTCAAGTTTCTGCATGCTTCTATTTATAATGATATAATTATATTTTTATTATTGCATACAACTCTGAGGCTAGGTTCACACCTCTGCAGTGTGTTTTCAGATTTGCAGAAACACACTACAGTCCATTTAACATAATTTACTATACGACACGTTCACATCTGTGTGTTTTCAACAGGTGCATTTTTTGGAAAGGGTCAGATTGCGTTTTTGGTTCCATGGACTGCAATGGAAACACATAAAAAATGCTTTAAAAATGCATGTACATGCTTTTTTGGTGTGTTTCCTGCATGACAACAGACACCCCCCACTAGCAACATTAACAAATAACAATAACCCAAAATGCATAAAAAACACATAAAAATGCATCATGAATGCATGTGAAGAATGCAAACTGCACTGCAAAATGTACCGGACAAACGCATGAATCGAAGCCTACATAGGTGTGAACCTATCCTTAATCTTGTTTTTCCAATGGATATTCTCATTTCAGACACAGTAACAGCATTTATGTTTAAAACTAGTTGTGATAAATCCAATCAGAGGATAAACAACACAGTGAGAGCATGTTTTCAAATAATGCTTATTGTATTAGATTTGCACTGACAATAAATGAAAAGTATAGCTTGTTCCCTATTCAGTGCATATCACAGTATATATAACATGAGAAAATACAGATGACTTCACATACATCCCACATAGATGAAAAATATATTTGAATTATATTTTAAAAATATTCTTCCCAAATATATTGCCATATATTTGAAATACTACAAATTTGGCCATATTCAATATATATATTTACTGCATGTTGAAGTGCATTTTTATTACAAAATATATGAAAACTATTTTTAAAAATACATTTCAAATATACTGTATGTCTTTAAAAATACAAATCTATTTTATATACAAATATATTTTTTCTAAATATATTCTTCAGATTTTTTTAACATATAAAAAAGTAATTTTAACATATATTTTTACATATATTTGTAAATGCATTCCAAAAATGTAGATTTCTATTTTTAACCACTTGAGCTCCTGAGGATTTACCCCCCTTAATGACCAGGCCTCTTTTTGCTACTCGGCGCTGCACTAATTCAACTGATAATTGCGCGGTCATGCAATGCTGCACCCAAACGAAATTTACATCCTTTTTTTCACACAAATAGAGCTTTCTTTCGGTGGTATTTGATCACCTGTGCACTTTTTATTTTTCACGCTATAAACAAAAAACAAAAAACGACCAAATATTTTGAAGAAAAAAGATAGACTTTCAGCTATAAAAAATATATAGTAAACTCAAAGTTAGTTATAAATTTAGGCCAAAATGTATTCTGCTCCATGTTTTTGGTAAAAAAAATCCCAATAAGTGTATATTGATTGCTTTGTGTGAAAGTTATAGCACCTACAAACTATGGTATAGATACTGCAATTTACCATTTTTTTGCTATACAGTGCTGCGCTAGTTTAACGGACAATTGCGCGGTCATACAATACGGTACATAAATGAAATGTATGTCCTTTTTTTAACACAAATAGAGAATTCTTTTGGTGGTATTTGATCACCTGTGCACTTTTTATTTTTGGCGCTATAACCAGAAAAAGTTTTGAAGAAAAAAAAATTTTTTTGAAAAAAAACAATATTTTCTAATTTTGGTCATAAAAAATATCTAAAAAAACTAAAATTTCGTCATAAATTTAGGCCAAAATGTATTCTTGTCAGGGCAGGGCTGTGGAACGGACAGGTAGGCCTAGTGGCAGGGTAACGCACTGGCTGACGACAACCACCACCAACAGACCGAAGTCCCTCAGGGCACGGAGTCTAAGTCCCAGGCTGCCCTTCACCAGGGCCCCTGATGGTGGGGATGGACTTGACGCAGCCAGGAACCAGGTCGCGGCCCCCGAGACACCCCGGCTGCGATAATGGCCGCCGCCAATGGCGTGTAGCTGGTAAGAATGACAATAGCGTAGTCAGGCAGGCCGGGTCGACAAGAACGGGACAAAACGGTAAAGACCAGTAGACAGAGAATCACAGGTCACGGGCCTGGTTCAGCAACGGAAGGTCAGATCGAAGGAAAACACAGAGAATGGTCTTAGTCACAAGCCGAGTCAGATACCAGAAGAGTCACAAGAGTATACACAGAGCTGTAGCAAGACAAAGACACAAGACACAATTGCAAAGAGCATGTGCGGATCACAGGCTTATATGTACTCAGCCACACCCCTCTGGGGGATGGACCTCAGAGACCTGAAGGCATAAAAGATTCCCACCATGCTCAGCAGAAATCCAAGATGGATGCCAGCACATGGAATAACATAACCTCTGGGAAAAGGTAGGACCTTGACAGTACCTCCTCCTCAAGGGCCCGTCCCCTTCCGCGGCTCAACAAAAGGTTTCTGAGGAAAGCGGGTATGAAAAGCGCGGAGGAGGGCAGGAGCATGGACATCCGCGGAAGGAACCCAGGAACGCTCCTCGGGACCATAACCGCGCCAATGAACCAGGAACTGTAATCGACCGCGCACCAATCGAGAGTCCAGGATCCGGCTCACCTCATACTCCTCATGACCGTCAACCCGGATGGGACGGGGCCGAGGCAGAGAGGTAGTGAAGCGATTGCAGATCAGAGGTTTCAACAGTGATACATGAAAGATATTGGAGATCCGCATCCCAGGCGGAAGGGCAAGGGCATAGGCCACCAGATTCACCTTGCGGAGAATGCGAAAAGGACCGACAAAACGGGGAGCTAGTTTGGGTGTGGGCACCCGAAGATTGAGGTTACGAGTAGACAACCACACCCAATCGCCGACCTGGTATGAAGGGGCGGGCAACCATCTGCGATCATCCTGAAACTTCTGACGCTGAGCTGAGTCCCTCAAGGCCCTCTGGATCTGCCCCCATGAAGAACGCAGGGCAGCAAGATGGTTCTCCACAGCCGGAATGTCCTGTGGTGAGAACCTCTCAGGTAATACCACGGGTTGGTACCCATAGTTGGCCATGAAGGGAGACATCCTGGAGGAGGAGTTGACCGCCGAGTTCCTGGCAAACTCTGCCCAAGGCAGGAGATCGGCCCAATCGCCCTGATGGTCCGAGATATAACACCGAAGGAATTGTTCTAAGGCCTGATTGGAACGCTCCGCAGCCCCATTGGACTGCGGGTGGTAGGCTGAAGAAAAGGAGAGACTAATACCCAACTGGGAGCAGAAGACGCGCCAGAATCTGGACACGAACTGACTCCCGCGGCCCGAGACAATCACCTTGGGCAACCCATGCAGGCGAAAAAAAAATCTCCCTGGAAAAGACCGTGGCCAGTTCTTGCGCTGTTGGTAATTTCCTGAGTGGAATACAATAGCACATTTTGGAAAAACGATCGACGACCATGAGAATGACCGTATGACCCCGAGACACAGGGAGGTCTACAATAAAGTCCATGCCCAGGTGTGACCAAGGATGCTCCCCATTGGGAATGGGTTGCAGAAGACCCATTGGAAGATGCACGTGGAGATTTATTCTGGGCACAGATCGAACATGCCGCTACATAAGAGGTGATGTCGGCACGGAGAGTTGGCCACCAGAACAACCGAGAGACAACCCAAGACAACTGGTTCCTCCCCGGATGCCCGGCAGTTTTGGAGTTATGGTAGGTACGCAGCGGACGGGTGCGCAACCCCTCGGGTACAAAACATCTACCCTCCAGTCTCTCAGGAGGAGCGTCAGTTTGAGCCGCCAAAATCTGCTCCCCAAGGGGAGAAGTCAGACTGGTGCGAATGGCAGCCAGGATCTGATCCGGAGGTATGACCGAGGTTGGCTCAGAGTCCTCCCTGGACAACTCAGAGTATTGCCGCGATAATGCATTAGCCCTGACATTCTTGGAACCAGGCAAATAGGAGACCACATAGTTGAACCGCGACAAGAACAAGGCCCATCTGGCCTGACGGGGTGTCAATCTTTTGGCCTCCGAAAGATAAGTCAGGTTCTTATGATCGGTAAGAATGAGGACCGGAACAGCGGAGCCCTCGAGCAGGTGCCTCCATTCCTTGAGAGCCAGAATGATTGCCAACAACTCCCTATCTCCAATCTGGTAGTTGCACTCTGCAGAGGAAAGTTTCCTGGAGTAGAACCCACGGGGAAGTAGGGGTCCATCGGGCGACCGACGTTGAGACAGGAGAGCGCCTACTCCCGTCTCGGATGCATCAACCTCAAGGACGAAGGGCAATCCAGGATTGAGATGAGACAGTATCGGATCCGAAGCGAAGGCAGATTTCAGAGGCTCGAAAGCTACGATGGCCTCGGATGGCCACTCGTGAGGATTACTGCCCTTCTTGGTTAGGTCTGAGAGAGGCTTTGCCAGCGTGGAGAAGTTCCTGAAGAACTTCGGATAGTAGTTGGCGAAACCCAAAAAGCGCTGAATGGGCCGAAGACCCTTGGGACGGGGCCACTGCAGAACCGCCGCAACCTTCTGAGGGTCCATGGAGAATCCCTCCGCAGAAATGATGTAGCCCAAAAAGGCAACTTGGGATCGATGGAATTCGCACTTCTCAAGTTTACAAAAAAGTTCGTTCTCACGTAATCGTTGCAGCACCTGCTTGACATCCTGGATATGGGACTCCATGGAGGCCGGGTAAACCAGGATGTCATCCAAGTAAACTACCACGCACTACTTCAACAAGTCACGAAGGACATCATTTATGAATTCCTGATAAACTGCGGGCGCGTTACACAACCCAAAGGGCATCACCAGGTATTCGTAGTGACCGGTTCTGGTGTTAAACGCGGTCTTCCACTCATCCCCCTGTGTGATCCGTATGAGGTTGTACGCTGCCCTAAGGTCAAGTTTGGTAAAGACTGTTGCCCCTTAAGGCGGTCGAACAACTCAGTAATCAAGGGAATCGGGTAGGCATTCTTAGTGGTGATTCAATTGAGACCCCTATAATCGATGCAAGGCCTCAATTCACCACCCTTCTTCTTTACAAAGAAAAAGCCCGCTCCTGCTGGGGAAGTAGACTTACGAATGTGCCCCCGGGAAAGCCTCTCAGTCGGAAAAGCGTGGGGTATTAATTCGAAGTAAATCCCCACCTGGTTGAGGAACCCACGACACTGACTCGGCTCACCCCCAAAGCGCTGTGGAAGAGGGGCTGAACCAGTCATACCTCTGGGCGCCGCGGGTGCCGTAGCAGCCGCGGCGGTAGGCGCAACAAGCAGAACAGCAGCGGGAGCGACCCCTGGAGTGACAACCGGCCTAATAGCACCAGGAGTAAGGTGCGCGGTGCGTGCAAGCAGAGTTTGCAATGCCTGAGCGAACTGATTCAACAGGAGATCCTGTTGACCTAGTCTGGCGACCAACATTGGAAGCGAAGGCGTACCTGCACCGTCAGGATTCATGGCACTTGTGTAATGTCAGGGCAGGGCTGTGGAATGGACAGGTAGGCCTAGTGGCAGGGTAACGCACTGGCTGACGACAACCACCACCAACAGACCGAAGTCCCTCAGGGCGCGGAGTCTAAGTCCCAGGCTGCCCTTCACCAGGGCTCCTGATGGTGGGGATGGACTTGACGCAGCCAGGAACCAGGTCGCGGCCCCCGAGACACCCTGGCTGCGGTAATGGCCGCCGCCAATGGCATGTAGCTGGTAAGAATGACAATAGCGTAGTCAGGCAGGCCGGGTCGACAAGAACGGGACAAAACGGTACAGACCAGTAGACAGAGAATCACAGGTCACGGGCCGGGTTCAGCAATGGAAGGTCAGATCGAAGGAAAACACAGAGAATGGTCTTAGTCACAAGCCGAGTCAGATACCAGAAGAGTCACAAGAGTATACACAGAGCTGTAGCAAGACAAAGACACAAGACACAAGTGCAAAGAGCATGTGCGGATCACAGGCTTATATCTACTCAGCCTCACCCCTCTGGGGGATGGACCTCAGAGACCTGAAGGCATAAAAGATTCCCACCATGCTCAGCAGAAATCCAAGATGGATGCCAGCACATGGAGTAACATAACCTGTGGGAAAAGGTAGGACCTTGACAATTCTGCTACATGTTTTTGGTTAAAAAAATCCCAATAAGTGTATAATGATTGCTTTTTGTGAAAGTTATAGCGTCTACAAACTATGGTATAGATAATGAAATTTACACAGCTTTTACTTTCTGACTGCCCATCACATTTCTTGAGGTGCTAAAATACCAGGATAGTACAAACACCCTCAAATGACCCCTTTTCGGAAATTAGACACCCTAAGCTATCTGCTGAGAGGCATATTGAGTCCATGGAAGATTTATTTTTTTTCCACAAGTTTCTGGAAAATGACAAAAACTTTTTTTTTTTTTTTTTACACGAAGTTGTCATTTAAATGATTTATTTCTTGCACAAGCCATGGGTATATGTGGAATTACACCCCAAAATACATTCTGCTACTTCTACTGAGTATGGGGAAACCACATGTGTGAGACTACCTATCACAGTTTCGAAGGCCCTGACATGCCAGGATAGCCCCAAACCCCCCCAAATGACCCCTTTCTGTAAAGTAGACACCCCAAGGAATTTAAAAAGAGGAATGGTGAGTATTTTGCAGATCTCATTTTTTTCTCACAAGGTTTTGAAATAGAAAAGAATAGAAAAAATATGTTTTTGTTTTTTTTCTTCATTTTCCAAAAACTTGTGGCAACAAATGAGATCTGCAAAATACTTACCGTGCTTTTTATCAAATTCCTTGGGGCGTCTACTTTCCAAAAAGGGGTAATTTGGGGGAGTTAGGTGCTATCCTGGCATTTCAGGCCTCCGAAACTGTGATAGGTACTCTGGAAGTGTAATGAGGAAATAAAGCCCTTTAAAAGCCTGAACGTGCTTATTGGATTTTGGGGTCCTGTACTTTGCTGGACTGCCAAAAAGTCTCTCACATGTGGTACCCCCATACTAGGGAGAAGTAGCAAAATGTATTTTGGGGAGTAATTCCACATATACCCATGGTGTTAGTGAGCAGTAAATCATTTAAGTGACAATTCTGTGTACAAAAAAAAAATATATTTTTTTTGTAATTTTACAAAAACTTGTGGTAAAAAAATTAATTCTTCTATTGATTCAACATGCCTCTCAGCAAATAGTTTTGGGTGACTACTTTCCAAAAAGGGGTCATTTTGGGGGGTGGGGGCGTTTTATGCCCAGCATTAGAAGTTTATGCCACACATTCTTCACTCTTCTAACCACCTGAAGACCAAGCCTTTTTGTTCACATGAAAAAAATCAGTATTTTTTGCTAGGAAATTAATTTAAACCCCCAAACATTATATATTTTTTTAAAGCAGACACCCTAGTGAATAAAATGGTGGGTACTACAATTTTTTATGGCACATAATACTCACGCAGCGATTTTTCAAAAGCAAATTTTTTTTAAAAAATACACTTTTTTTACTTTTAATGCACAAAAACACAATATATTGGCCAATTGTTTGGTAAAATATAAAAGATAATAAGGGCTCAACATCCTCTAGTGGGCCCTATGCTCACTGCCTGGCACCATAGAGCTAGGTTGGCATTTGCCATTGAACAACAGAACTGGCTGGTGCACCACTGGCACGTGTATACTATGTGAGAGAAATAAGTTGGTAAATCGAAGCTGCTATGAGGGACTTGACTGAGCGGGAACCAAGTGCAATGACAGGGGTGTTAGATAGGGGATAGGGTGATCAAACCCAAGTGGTGTAGTTCCAGTATCCACCAACGGATGTATTCCAGTAGCCAGTAGATCTCCTGATGCTAGCTGCTGGGAAGGCATATAATCCCTCCCTTAGCTTCACCCAGCACCTCAGCATTTTACCTGTGCCATATACCTGGTGATTGATGCTCTATTCCTTATCCTGCTCTTGACCTTTATCCTAATTCCAACTGTGATCCTGTTCCTGTTCCAGTACCCACAACTTGTACCCTGCTGCCTTATATCTCCTCCTCTTGTTCCTGATCTCAGTTTTGGTCCCTTTTCTGATCCATCTTCACAGTTATTCCTAGCATCTGCTGGCTTACCCTGTTTATCTATGTTCCCCCACCCCCATTTTTATATATTGTATTATAGTTAGATTGTTTATTAGGTCATCTGTCACTTGCTTCACTGTTCATGTATATTTTCACTTTTGCCTTGTATACTGTTTGCTAGTTTTGGATGGGTTTCTGCTTTAATAATAATAAACCTTACTTTAAATCAGAGGTCCTCAATCTGTGGCTCGCGGATCCCTTTGATGTAGCCCACGACCTCAAACCAGGGAAGCACATGCCCAGATTCAGCAACCTATGGATTTTGATCTTGGCTCGCCGACACCGCATGCCAGAGCATCGGTGTATTGAGCTGGTAGCAGTAGCAGAAGGTGCAGGTGGCAGCGGAGGGAGCAGGAGACACATAAGCCGAGGCTTCCTCTATTTTGCCAGCTCTTGTCCCAGGTGGAGTGATACAATGTTGGAAGAGGAAAAGAAGGTCAGTGTATTAAACACATACTGTGCTTTTGCTATGGGTACATTAATCACTTGCCTACGGGGCACTTATACTCCCTTCCTGCCCAGGCCAATTTTCAGCTTTCAGCGCTGTCGCACTTTGAATGACAACTGCGTGGTTATGCAACACTGTACCCATCATTATTCATTTATCATTTTTTTTGCACAAATAGAGCTTTCTTTTTGGTAGTATTTAATCTCCACTGGGTGTTTTATTTTTTATGCTATAAGCATAAAAAGAGCCACAAATTTGAAAAAAAAAGTTTTTCTTTGTTTCTATTATAAAATTTTTCAGGTAAGCAGGTAATTTTTCTCCTTCACTAATGTGCATTGATGAGGCTGCACTGATGGGCACTGATAGGCGGCGCTGATAGGCAGCACTGATGAGCTGGCACTGATGATGCTGCACTGATATGTAGCAATGATGGGCACTGATAGGTGGCAATGATGGGCACTGATAGGCGGCACTGATGGGCAGCAACGATGGGCACTGTTGGGTGGCACTGACTGGCGGCACTGCTGGGCACTGATGGATGGCACTGCTGGGCAGTACTGCTGGGTGGCACTGATGGGGGGGCACTGCTGGGCACTGGTGGGTGGCACTTCTGGGCACAGGTGGGTGGCACTGCTAGGCACTGCTGGGCACAGGTGGGTGGCACTGGTGGGTGACACTGCCGGGCACTGATCATCAGATCATTTCTAACAATTGCTGGTTCTCGGCAGTACTTTCCTCACGCTGTCACAACATGCAGCCGACAACCGGCAACTGCATTTACCCGGTGATCTGCTGTGTCATTGGACACAGCTGATCATGTGGTAAAAGGCCGCTGTGATTGGCTTTTTACCACATCATGTGATCAGCTGAGCCCGTAGGGGGGCGCGCAGGAGGGCACATTCTGGGAGGACGTCATATGATGCCCTCCCAGAACTGGACAACTGCACTGTAACCATCATTCGGCTATAGCCCGATTGTCAAGTGGTTAACACTTATAAAAAGGTAAACAACTATTAGGCTGCTTTCACACTGATCAGTGGGTGCAACGCACTGCACCTATGGTTTTCCTACGGGTTAGCGGCACTGAGCCTTAGACTTCTATTATGTTCTGTGGGTTTGGTGCGCTTTCTGAAAGGACACCAAAACTGCTGAATGTGTGCTTTCAGAAAGTGAACCACACCCACAAGATATAATAGAAGTCTATGGCAAAGAACAGCTAACTCGTAAGTAGACTGTGCTATACCTATAGTGTGGCTTGTTTACGTTTGCGGTTTGTGTTTTTACCACACCCCAGCCACTGGTGTGGCATCAGGGGTCGCAATGGTGGCTCTGCCCCATGTTCTAGGAGCCCGTGCGACCTCTCTGTCACATTTTGGACAGGAGGTTTTTGCGGCAGTGGCATATACAGTTAAGTTCAGCACACAGATCTGGTTACCCCTGCTGTTGACGGGTATCTTGGTATCTATCACGTACTTGGTGCTGAAGGCCAATGGAGAGAGGGCTTCCCTTGCGGCTAAGTTCCAGACTCCAGACAGAACCCATGTGGGTCAAAAAGTCTGGGTACATCTTTCCCGTAGTCGCCGATCTAGCTGTGTAGAGAGAGGTACACCCAGGAGCACAGCAGATTCACTGGAATGGTGCCTGCAGACAGGAGGCGCCTGGAGATAGCAGGCCTTCAGAGTAGCAGAGGACAGCAGAGTAGTTGGATCGCAACCAGGGTCAGATGCCAGGGGTGGGAAAGAGCAGATGTAGTCAGATGGATAGCCGGGGTCACACACAGGAGAGCAAGTGAGAATATCCATTAGCCAAGCCGGGTCATACATAGGCGAGCAAGTGAGAATATCCGTTAGTCAAACCAAGGTCAGGTCAGGAGATAGGCAGAGAAGACAGGTCCAGGAACAAGCCAAGTTGGTAACAGCAGATCACTATAGCAAGAGAAACACAGGATAAATGTACTGGGGAGCCAGAGATCAACCAACAATTTGAGAGAGTAATGGGCTAACTTATAAAGGCTGCCTGGCACCAAACTAGGCTGTTGGCGTGCGTAACAGTGCCCCAGTACGCATAGGTGTTCCGGCTCACATCGGTGTGCCAATGTGCATAGATGTTCACCAGTGTGCATTTCTGTGGCAATGCAAGGTACTGGCAAGAATGCCAGGTCTCCGAATACCTCTGCTGACAGAGCCCTGACAGTATCCTAACAATAGGCATAATCATGAGGGAAGGGAAGGAAAAAATTTAGATACCTAACTTTTTTTTTTAATTCTTTTTATTTAAATGTAAAAAGTGCTATATTATACAAAACAGAGCCTATAGGGCACACCCAGGCTCGGCACTACACTTTAACAAGGTTACCAACTCAACAAAGAAAAACAATAATAACAGTAACAAGTTAACCATACGCTCAATCTCCATGTAAATTCAAAACAGTCCTAGACACCAAAAAATCTGTAATAATATGCCTTCTAGGAATTTAACAGAGATGACAACTCCAGGGCTCTTATACTAGTGTTGATAACATAACTTCAGAGATCTCCATGACATCATTAAGGGATATCACTGAAACCTTTCCAAGCTACAATCAGGTCCATAAATATTGGGACATCAACACAATTCTAACATTTTTGGCTCTATACACCACCACAATGGATTTTAAATGAAACAAACAAGTTATGCTTTAACTGCAGACTGTCAGCTTTAATTTGAGGGTGTTTACATCCAAATCAGGTGAACGGTGTAGGAATTACAACAGTTTGCATATGTGCCTCCCACTTGTTAAGGGACCAAAAGTAATGGGACAATTGGCTTCTCAGCTGTTCCATGGCCAAGTGTGTGTTATTCCCTCATTATCCCAATTACAATGAGCAGATAAAAAGTCCAGAGTTCATTTCAAGCGTGCTATTTCCATTTGGAATCTGCTGCTGGCAACTCTCAAGATGAGATCCAAAGAGCTGTCACTATCATTGAAGCAAGCCATCATTAGGCTGAAAAAACAAAACAAACCCATCAGAGAGATAGCAAAAACATTAGGCGTGGCCAAAACAACTGTTTGGAACATTCTTAAAAAGAAGGAACGCACCGGTGAGCTCAGCAACGCCAAAAGACCCGGAAGACCACGGAAAACAACTGTGGTGGATGACCGAAGAATTCTTTCCCTGGTGAAGAAAACACCCTTCACAACAGTTGGCCAGATCAAGAACACTATCCAGGAGGTAGGTGTATGTGTGTCAAAGTCAACAATCAAGAGAAGACTTCACCAGAGTGAATACAGAGGGTTCACCACAAGATGTAAACCATTGGTGAGCCTCAAAAACAGGAAGGCCAGATCAGAGTTTGCCAAACAACATCTAAAAAAGCCTTCACAGTTCTGGAACAACATCCTATGGACAGATGAGACCAAGATCAACTTGTACCAGAGTGATGGGAAGAGAAGAGTATGGAGAAGGAAAGGAACTGCTCATGATCCTAAGCATACCACCTCATCAGGCACTAGATCAGAAGCATGGTGGTGGTAGTGTCATGGCGTGGGCATGTATGGCTGCCAATGGAACTGGTTCTCTTGTATTTATTGATGATGTGACTGCTGACAAAAGCAGCAGGATGAATTCTGAAGTGTTTCGGGCAATATTATCTGCTCATATTCAGCCAAATGCTTCAGAACTCATTGGACGCCGCTTCACAGTGCAGATGGACAATGACCCAAAGCATACTGCAAAAGCAACCAAAGAGTTTTTTTAAGGGAAAAAAGTGGAATGGTATGCAATGGCCAAGTCAATCACCTGACCTGAATCCGATTGAGCATGCATTTCACTTTCTGAAGACAAAACTGAAGGGAAAATGCCCCAAGAACAAGCAGGAACTGAAGACAGCTGCAGTAGAGGCCTGGCAGAGCATCACCAGGGATGAAACCCAGCGTCTGGTGATGTCTATGCGTTCCAGACTTCAGGCTGTAATTGACTGCAAAGGATTTGCAACCAAGTATTAAACAGTGAAAGTTTGATTTATGATTATTATTCTGTCCCATTACTTTTGGTCCCTTAACAAGTGGGAGGTACATATGCAAACTGTTGTAATTCCTACACCGTTCACCTGATTTGGATGTAAATACCCTCAAATTACAGACAGTCTGCAGTTAAAGCACATCTTGTTTGCTTCAATTCAAATACATTGTGGTGGTGGTGTATAGAGCCAAATGTCAGGGATCCCGGGTCCTCGGCGGCGCGCGCATGCGCAGACCGCCGATCCGTCCCAGCCGGCGAGCGCAGAATCCTCGGCGATCGCGGCGGCCGCGCATGCGCAGTAGCGATCGCGGCCGCACCAATGGGAGAGCAGGGCGCCCTATTTAAAGCTGCCTGTGCATCTCCAAGTTGCCGCAAGGTCTTGTTCCAGTCCTGTAAGTACGCTTCCTAGTTGCCAAACTCTGCCTGTTCTGACTTATGCTTACCTTCTCCTGCTCTGACCCCGGCTCGTCCCTGACCATCCTTCTGCCTGACCCTCGGTACCTCGTTGCCCGCTACCTGTTGAACCTGGCTTGTGACCCCGACTATTCTCCGCTTACTCCTCCTGTACCACGCTGCCCGCACAATTCCGACCCGGCTAGTCTGACCTCGTCCACTCCTGACAGTTGCCCATCCATCCCGCTCGGATCGGGATCTGTCATCCCATCCATCCCGCTCGAATCGGGATCTGTCATCCCATCCATCCCGCTCAGATCAGGATCTGTCATCCCCTTCACAGCAGGCTCAACCCGGGCACATACCCCCAGCGGGACCCCTCTGCCGCCGCCGGGGGTACCCAGGAATGCGACCTGGTTTCAGTCTTGCACCAAGTCCATCCCCACCATCAGGGGCCCTGGTGAAAAGGCAGACTGGGACTTAGACTCCGCGCCCTGGGAAACCCCGTGCCGTGGACCACTAGAGATCCCGTTGGGTGGAGCCTGACAGTACCTTGCGGCCATGACTGAGCCTGGAAGGGGAACTTCCCCTCTGGACGACATCTGCCAACGGATGGAGACCCTTACACTGGGAATTAGGGGCCTACAGGAGGGTTATACGGAATTGGAGAGTCGCATGCAGACTTTAGCTACCTCTACCAGGGGTCCTGGGGAACCCGCACCAGAACCCCGTGTCCCCACACCGGAACGTTTTTCTGGAGACCAAGGGAGATTCAGGGCCTTTTGTAACTCCTGTCAGTTATACTTTGACCTCCAGCCCCGGACCTTTTCCTCCGAATCGGTGAGGGTAGGGTTCATTATTTCCCTACTACAGGGAGGACCCCAGGACTGGGCCCACCGGCTCCGAGAGAATCGAGACCCCCTGTTAAAGTCAGTAACGGTATTTTTTGAGGCTATGGCCCTCTTGTATGACGACCCCCTGCGCACCGCAACGGCCGAGAGGGCCCTATATACGCTCAGGCAGGGTCACCGGACAGTGGAGGAATATGCCGCCGACTTCAGGCGTTGGCGTAGTGACTGCCAATGGAACGAGGCGGCTCTGCACCACCAGTTCCGCGTAGGGTTAGCTGAATCCCTGAAGGACGAATTGGCCCGAATAGACATACCTAGCACTTTGGAGGCCTTAATAGCTTTGACTATACAAATTGACCGCCGGTTGCGGGAGCGCAGGCAGGAAAGGGGCAACCAAGGACGAGGCCCAACGGGAACACCTCCTCAGGCTTCAACCCTGTTCCAGCCGGCAAGCCAGAATCAGGATGCTATGGATACACCCGAAACCGGTCCATCGGGAAGAATCCGGCCGACACTAACACCCGAGGAACGCCAGAGGCGTCTTGCCTACTATCTCTGCCTCTACTGTGGGGGAGCAGGCCATATGGTATGTACCTGTCCAGCCAAGAGGGGTAAGTGCTCCGCTATTTTCTCTACGGTATCTTCTAACAGTGTGGGCAACACTAGTTACCTAGCGGTACCTGTGTCACTTCAGCTACCAGGGAGAACAGTAGTGACCACGGCTATTGTGGATTCTGGGGCGTGTAGTTGCTTCATAGATTTAGACTTTGCAGTTCAGCAACAAATTCCTCTACAAACCAAGGAGGTGGGATTGAATATTTTTCTAGCCGATGGGTCACGCATTAAGTCAGGGGTGGTGGACCACGAGACCCCACCTATCCGTACTACCGTATCGACCCATCACGAGGAACTCCTTCGGTTGGACGCCATAGCATCCCCATTATTTCCCATTATTTTGGGGCTCCCGTGGTTACGTGCCCATAATCCCCAGGTGGACTGGAAAGCAGGTTCTATCCAGTTCCTCTCCACATACTGCCAGCAGCACTGCCTCCCTAAGATCTCCCCGATACCGCCGACCGTGTTGTGTCTAGAGACAGATGCGGAGCTGGCGCGAGTCATTCCTTCAGTCTACCATAATTTTCTGGATGTGTTTAGCAAGCGGGGGGCGGACTCTCTCCCCCCGCACCGAGCTTATGACTGCCCAATTGATCTCCTCCCAGGGTCGGAAATCCCATTTGGGCGGATATTCCCCTTGTCCGAACGGGAGTTAGGGGTGCTAAAGGAATATATAGATGAAAACCTCCATAAGGGGTTTATTAGACCCTCCACGTCGCCAGCCGGGGCGGGCATTTTCTTTGTGGAGAAAAAGGACAAGTCCCTCCGGCCCTGCGTAGATTACCGGGACTTGAATAAGGTCACAGTAAAAAAACGTTACCCGCTACCACTGGTCCCCGAACTTTTTCAGAGGCTGAAGTCTGCATCTGTCTTCACTAAACTAGACTTGAGAGGTGCCTATAATTTAGTCCGTATCAGAGAGGGGGACGAGTGGAAGACAGCATTCCGTACCAGATTCGGGCACTATGAATATTTGGTTATGCCCTTTGGCCTATGCAACGCCCCTGCCACCTTCCAGCATTTCATAAACGATGTGTTCAGGGACTACCTAGATATCTTCGTCATCGTATACCTAGACGATATCCTTGTTTTTTCCCCAACCTTGGAGGACCATAGAGGTCACGTGAGGCGCGTGTTGGAACGGCTCCGCCAACACAGCTTATATGCCAAGGCAGACAAATGCTGCTTTGAACAAAGTAGTATTTCGTTTCTGGGTCTAACCATCTCTCCCACGGGAATAGCCATGGATCCCCAAAAGGTTTCGGCCATTTTAGATTGGCCAGCGCCCACCGACAAGAAAGCGGTCCAACGTTTCATCGGCTTTGCTAACTTTTACAGAAAGTTCATTAAGAACTTTTCAGGCCTAGTATCCCCGATCACCCAGCTGACCAGGCAGGGGGTTCGCTTCCAATGGACACCTGAGGCACAAAGGGCTTTCGAAGCCTTAAAGGAGTTGTTTACGGCAGCTCCTATTTTGAGCCACCCTGATTCGTCCTTGCCATATGTCTTGGAGGTGGACGCATCCGAGAATGCGGTCGGGGCGATCCTGTCCCAGAGGAAGGGCATCAAAGAGCTCATGCACCCGGTGGCTTTCTTCTCCAGGAAACTAACTCCTGCGGAAAGGAATTATGATATCGGGGATCGGGAGCTCTTGGCAATCAAGGTGGCACTAGAGGAATGGAGATACTTGTTAGAGGGAGCGGTACACCCAATATTGATTTTTACGGATCATAAAAACTTAGAATATCTGAGGACAGCTAAACGTTTGAGGCCACGTCAAGCCAGGTGGGCGCTGTTCTTTTCACGGTTCTTTTTCCACATAACCTATCGGCCAGGGTCTAAGAACACAAAACCAGACGCACTCTCCCGCATGTTTGGGGATCCCGAGGAGAATCCCAGGCCAGACACTATCCTGACCCCAGGGAATTTCCTAGCCCTCCAATCGGAGCTCCATTCGCAACTGCAGACCGCGTCCGTAGGGATGCAAGGCCCACCCGGTGTCCCCTTATTAAATAGGGAAGGACTTTTTTGGAAGGAGGATCTGATTGTGGTCCCTGAGGAGGCCCGTACCTTGGTATTAGGATACTGCCACGATCACCCGCTGGCCGGGCACTTTGGGGTACGTAAGACCTTGGAACTGCTGCAGCGTACTTTCTGGTGGCCTAATATGGCCAGAGAGTGCGAAACCTACATAAAGACTTGTCCCGTTTGTCAGAGAAACAAACCCACCAGGAACAAAGCTTGGGGTCTCTTGCGCCCATTACCCATACCCGACAGGCCATGGACCATGATTTCCATTGATTTTATCGTGGAACTTCCACCCTCTCAGGACCACACAGCAATCTTCGTGATTGTGGACCGCCTGTCCAAGATGGCCCATTTTGTACCTTTAAAGGACACACCTACGGCCCTTGAAACAGCACGTGTGTTTATTAAGGAAGTAGTAAGACTCCACGGAATTCCCAGGGACATTGTATCTGACAGAGGGGTTCAGTTTACGTCCAGGTTCTGGAAAGCTCTATGTGAAACCCTGGGGATTAAGTTATCGTTCTCTTCTGCTTATCACCCACAGACCAATGGCCAGACGGAGCGTACAAACCAGACCCTAGAGCAGTACCTCAGGTGCTATTCCACCTTCCTCCAAGATGACTGGGTTACTCTCCTGCCGCTTGCGGAATTCGCATATAATAATGCGAGTCACTCTGCTACTAGACAGTCCCCGTTTTTCGCAAACTACGGGTTCCACCCTGTATTCCTGCCAGATCTAATCCCAGAGGTCGCAGTCCCAGCCACGCAGGATATGTTGACCTTTCTGTCAACCAATAGCAAGGTATTGCAGGAAGCAATGGCAAAGGCCCAGGATGACAACAAGAGGGCGTTTGATAGGAAGAGAAGAGGGGAATTGAGTTTGCGGCCAGAGGACCAGGTTTGGTTGTCCACCGCAAATTTAAAAATGTCCTGCCCTTCAAAGAAATTGGCTCCCAAGTTCTTGGGGCCTTTCCGGGTCAAACGTAAGGTCAACGAGGTGGCATACGAGCTGGCACTGCCCGACTCTATGAAGGTTCATCCGGTCTTCCATGTGTCCCTGTTGAAACCGGCAACTCCAGACCCCTTCCCGGATCGAAGGTCTAAGCCACCGGAGGCAGTAGACGTGGATGGGGAGGAGGAATTTGAAGTTGAAGCTATCTTAGATTGCAGGAAGAGGGGAGGCCAAACTCAGTTTCTGGTTAAATGGAAAGGATATGGGGCGGAGAAGAATTCATGGGAGCCGGCCCAAAATGTGCACGCCCCAAGGCTTGTGCGGGAATTTTTTCGGAACCAGCCGTTGAGTAGGGGTCGGTTGGGCATCCGGAGGTTGCCCGTAGGGGGGGGCAATGTCAGGGATCCCGGGTCCTCGGCGGCGCACGCATGCGCAGACCGCCGATCCGTCCCAGCCGGCGAGCGCAGAATCCTCGGCGATCGCGGCGGCCGCGCATGTGCAGTAGCGATCGCGGCCGCACCAATGGGAGAGCAGGGCGCCCTATTTAAAGCTGCCTATGCATCTCCAAGTTGCCGCAAGGTCTTGTTCCAGTCCTGTAAGTACGCTTCCTAGTTGCCAAACTCTGCCTGTTCTGACTTATGCTTACCTTCTCCTGCTCTGACCCCGGCTCGTCCCTGACCATCCTTCTGCCTGACCCTCGGTACCTCGTTGCCCGCTACCTGTTGAACCTGGCTTGTGACCCCGACTATTCTCCGCTTACTCCCCCTGTACCACGCTGCCCGCACAATTCCGACCAGGCTAGTCTGACCTCGTCCACTCCTGACAGTTGCCCATCCATCCCGCTCGGATCGGGATCTGTCATCCCATCCATCCCGCTCGGATCGGGATCTGTCATCCCATCCATCCCGCTCGGATCGGGATATGTCATCCCATCCATCCCGCTCGAATCGGGATCTGTCATCCCATCCATCCCGCTCAGATCAGGATCTGTCATCCCCTTCACAGCAGGCTCAACCCGGGCACATACCCCCAGCGGGACCCCTCTGCCGCCGCCGGGGGTACCCAGGAACGCGACCTGGTTTCAGTCTTGCACCAAGTCCATCCCCACCATCAGGGGCCCTGGTGAAAAGGCAGACTGGGACTTAGACTCCGCTCCCTGGGAAACCCCGTGCCGTGGACCACTAGAGATCCCGTTGGGTGGAGCCTGACACCAAAAATGTTAGAATTGTGTCGATGTCTCAATATTTATGGACCTGACTGTAAATGGAGGAATCTTGCTCCTTGTTCGTGTCTGGAGAGTCTACCCAAATATTCCAAACCTTATGAAATTTATGAGGACATCCCCTTGATAGATAAGTAGCCTTATACAATGAGATCATAGAGTTAGTTATCCTCTTCCAGGAATTAGAGGTGGGGGCATCCGGAGAGAGAGCTATGTTGACCCCAAAAGTGAACAACTTGGAGAGGACCGCTGTGAGAAATGAAGCCTGATCTTGATTGGGAGCATCAACATTCACCACTGTAAAAATAAAATTATGGTATTTCAGTTTAAGGAAGAGATAACGACCAGCTGGAACAACTAGTGAGTCCAAGACCTCTGGGCCAAACGTATGATGAAAAGCCACCGATACACCTCTGGACCGGGCTTGTGGATTAGTACTATGATACCATCGAGTATAGTAGCGATTGCAGAGGACTCGGATACCATCGGAGCGAAAATGAGTCTCCTGAAGGAGCAAGATCTGCGATTTATGTTTATGGAAATGGTGGAGCATCTGGCTCCGCTTCTCTGGAGTGTTAAAGCCCCTACAATTAATAGAGGAAAATTTAATCGGAGTCATATTTGTCAGAGCAAAATTGGAGGAGAGTGGATTACTAATGGCGCTCCGCCAGGCTCCCGAGGAAAAAAAGAAAAGACAAAGTGGAGGAGAGAAGAGGGTGAAAGAGAGAACTAGTGAGAAAAGGCTAAAAAGCTATGACAGGAAGAGCAGAAAAAGAAGGAAAGTGAGAAGAAAAAACTAATAGGTGAACTGTCTAGGTAACATACAGTGTGATACTACATAATACACTGAAGGCCTAGGTGGGGAACATTAGAGGCGCATGTATCCGATCCCAGGTCTCCCGCAGGCAAATGACAACCTAGAGGGAGGCCAAACTCGGATGAGGATGACCCCCTACCATAAAACATGTTAAGTAAACCCTCGAACAGGCATGAGAAAAAAAAAAAGAACCCCTTGCCCCCTCCCCCGACAATAGACATAAACATAACCCGACAACGAGAGGGTGTGAATAAATCAAAAAGTAAGAGGGCCCAGGACCTCCGAGACTATGGCTGAAGGCGTCCCCACCGGCCACAACAAACGGCAGTGGCGGAACCCAAGAACTAGCCCCAAGCCATAGCCCCAGAGCCCAAAAGGTAACTGGCATGAGTATAAGTCACAGGTCCAAAAAGAGCAACCAACAGAATGAATAAAAACTGTAAGAAAAAGGAGGGGAGAAACCTCCCAGTTTAGGGAATCAGCCCTCTGGGATCTGCTGGGAGGAGCATCTGGAACATTTCTTCTTCTTTCGATCAGACCACTGCCAGGATGAGGAAAATGGAAGGCCTGGGGTCGGGAGCTGGAAGGGCCAGTCCGGAAGGGACACTTGAGGTAGCTCAAACACACCAAGAAATGTGGGCAAGTCCCCGGGAGTACGAAATTGTGCTGATTTTCCATTCTGTGAGGCGTTGAGTTGAAACGGGAACCGCCACTGGTAGCAAATATGCCTCTCCTGCAACATCTGAGTGAGAGGACGCAGGCCCCTGCGCATGGCTAGAGTCTGGCGGGAAAGGTCAGGGAGGAGCATCACCGGCACTTCATTGAATAGGATGGTATCCTGCGTGCTAGCTGCACGCATAATGGCGTCCTTGACCTTGAAGTAGTGGACCCTGCAAAGGGTGTCATGGATGAAAGAGGGATCAGTGTTTCTGGGGCCCATCGTGCAATGTACGTGGTCCAGTTCAATACGAGTGTCTTTAGCTTGCTGTAGCAATTGATTGAATATGGTGGTAACCGCCGCAGCTAAATCTTTAGATTCATTGGATTCTGGTATGCCCCTGATCCCTATATTATTATGGCGGTTCCTGTTCTCAATGTCATCGTACATGAGCTGTTGAATTAAGACCGTGTGGGAGTTAAGGGTCTCTTCATGGGATTGTAAGGCATTACACAGGCCGTCAGCAGTATTTTCAGTCTCTTCCACACGCACACAAATATCTTGTTTAAGATCAGAGATTTCCTGTTTGTAAATCTGTTCAATACATTTCACACATTATTCAAAATCAGCCTTTGTAGGTAAAGATTTGATATAGGAGTGCAGGGACCACATGTGGGACTGCAGATCCCAGCCATCCTCAGAGCAGAGAGATGCTAGGGAAGGGCTGCAAGATGTCAGTGTATCCTATTTGCCCAGTGTGCCTTGTGGGTTGGTGGCAGAATCCCCTGGTGCAGAAAGGGAGCCCCAGGGGCTTACCTGCCCGTCTTCATGAAGCCCCGTGTCCTGGGAGGATGAGGAAGGGAGAGGTGCCAGCACCATCTTGAAAGCTGGGGCACCCGAGGCCTCAGCCAAGGAACGGGACATATAGCAGCTCAGATCACCATCGGACCGGCCCCCCGCAAGTCTCCGGGGGTCCGGAGCTGATTTTTGGCCATGTGGAGGGCAGAGAGCCTGTATGAGGTTGAAGGGCCCGCAAAGAAGATCCGGGCCAGGAGCTATGGAGAAGTGCTGCTATCGCTCCATGCACCTAGCCACGACCCCCCCCCAGAGTGCAGAAATTAATATTTACATGAGGTCCCTGAAAAAACAAGCCCTAACAGGTACCGAGTCACTGCTTCCCATGACATAGGAACTATGAATGATACATCTGAAGCATATCTAGGATTAAGGGAATATGGCAGAAAGATTTGAAGTTTGAAACACGCGTTTCAAACAAGAAACATGTTTTCCGTTTCATTGTTATGCAAATGATAGGTCCTGTCTGAGACAAGTGCATGCAATACCCTAACTATAATAAAAAGAGTAACTTTGATGCTGTTCTTGATGCTCTGTTTTGATGTGTATGTAGCAACCTATTTATACCTAAATGTCATAACGAGCAAATAAAAGAAGTACTACTTGATGATTGTCCTTTTCCTGCTTGTGCATGAAAGAACCCCAAAGATGTCTAACGGTATGCTGCAGTGCAGGCCACAATTCTGAGGTTGATGCGCAGATATTCTAATAAAATTGCAGTCATATAGAGAATTACAAAGTGGTGGTGGAGATACAATGTGTTCCTAATTAGAATAGGTAAATGTTTTATTAAGAGTCTTGACAGATTTGTCATACGTCTTTGAATTAAACTCAGGAAGACTCAACAGATAGCAAGTAACATTTACAGTTCCGTTATAATTGTTGGTTTCCTGTGTCTTATCTAAAAATTAGTTCAGCAACAATCCTCAGCTTTCACAATATTGTCACGTGCATTTTTCCTGTCACAGAGTACACTGCAATAAATATGATTCTAGAATGCTGTGCCATCTTCTGCTTGATTGATATACAGTAAATATTTTTATAGGTTTTACCAGGAGCTTTATACTGCTCTTAATTCTAGTAGCTACTGTGCCATTCTTAAGCAGGAAACATCACCGCTTTCTACTCCTGGCGTATGGTATGTGAACTGCCTTCCTCTCACCAACAACTCACTAGCTAAATACAAAAGAGCAAGCGACAATATCTGACCCTTTCTTTAGTTCTAACAACTATTCTAGCTAAACATTTACAGGAACAGAAAGTGAAGGTAATTCTCTGCAACAGGAACACAAGTTTTCCAACATTTCCGTTTGAGAGGAGTTGATCAGTCCCTGCTGAATCAGCCAAATTTTGATCCATCTATGGTCAGTTTTGGTAAAATGTTATGAACTGTTTAAAGCTTAAATCAACTCATTTTTCATCCCTATGGTCATGCCTTGGTAAAAAAAAAAAACAGCTACAACGAGTAGAAAGGTGAAAAAAATGGGGGGGGGGGGGGCGTTTTGGGCATGTGCCCCTCAAAAGTTTCACACCTTTGACCAAATGCTCAGGGTGGCAGAAAAAGTGTCCAAGTGGGTTTAAATATTCCCAAAATGGATGAAGAAGGGCTTAAAATCCCAAAAGTCAAGGAGAAAGGTGTTGAGGGGCCACTTCCAGTTTTGAGGACAACCCATGATGTCACTTTTTGTAACAGTTTTGGAAAATAAGTAAAAAGATGCGAGCGCAGGCAGGCAAGGGTGCTTGGACCGTCTGTGGGAGGAGATCGCAGTGGCCGTAAATGCAGTGGGCAGAAGGATGAGCTGGAGCCTCAACAATCTGAAGAAGCGTATGCATGATATGGAGCGGCTCTTCAAGGGCAAGCTGGCTCGGTGTGCTTGGCAGGGACAAGTTACCTGGCAAGGGATGTCCCCTGCCTATCTGCCACTCCTGACTTGGGAAGAATGGACACTTCTGCCAATCATCAGCTTGCACATGATTTTGGGAGTGACAACTCGTGGAGATGATGATTGGCAGAGTGGTAAGTACACTACACATGTCCATATTGTGTCTTCAAAGTTGTGTTATAAATTTGTTTAAAGGAAAGTGTGTAAAATAGTGTTGCTTTACATTTGTTATTCATTTTGTCTTGTGTTGTAGCTCGTTCTGAGGAAGTGGCAGCCCCTGCCAGCCCACCGGAAGAAGAGCCAGACAATCATGCATACGCTGATGAACAAGAGATATTCCCTCCTGGTAAGCATTCATTGGGAATGCACCCCGTAGTGTTGAACATGCTGCTAGAACATCAAACATCATCTCACATGTCAATGTCCTAGTCACAGCACAACATCAGCAGTAGGAGGATGAGAGGCTCCCCCCACTGCAGCCATTAATGTGCTTGTCTAGAACAATCATAATCACTGTTCTGTTGGCTCCAATCTAAGCATTGATAGTGTGATCTCTGTAACTTACAGTTGTGATGAGATAGCGATAACTTCAACCTCTGATGGACACCACAGCCAGTGACTCAATCAGAATGATATCTTGCAGATCTTGTGAAGTTTATTCCATAAACTGAGACAATCTTACAACAATAAACATTTGATAGGTCAAAAGAACATGCTGTTTCCTGCTCCATGCCATGAGGCCTACTGCAATGTATCTCTGGGAGAGGGGGAGGGTTATCTATGCAACATTAGCTAAACTAAAGGAAAGGGAGGAGCAGAGACAAAACACTGAAAACATTTAAAGGCATATGACAGTCAACATGACACTCCCCTTTGAAATCTATGATTTCTATAATAATAAACTTTAGTTTATTAACAATATAATAATAAGATTCTTTCCAGGAACATCTGCAAAACAAGAGGGAAGGGAAGAACAAGGGAAAACAATGCAAACATTAAGCATAATGCAGATGTTGGTCTCAAAAGTCCAGGCTGAGACATGGAAATCCAATTTCAGAGGGGAAGGCAGCAACATGCATGATTCCTTCTTTCCTCTCTTTAAATCAGGTTGATGACTTGTCTTCCTCTTTGGGCAAAAGAAGCACCAGTTCCTTTATAGGCCTGAAGTAAAGGTGTGCAGAACCTTCTTTCATTGTGGATATAGCCAAGATGTGTCCAGGAATGCAGCAGTAGATACTGCACGACTGCCACGGTCAGCAGGGTTGAGGCTAGTGGGAACATAGTACCATTATTCAGGCGTAGAGAACTTCCTTATGCGTTCCACTCTGTTGCCGACATACACGTAGAACTGTCTTGTGCGATTGTGTATATATCCTAGCACTATTTTGCTGTCTGTATAAAAGTCAAAAGGAGTCTATTTCAACATCTGTTTCAAGTTTTATAAGCTCAGCAATTTCCACAGCTAACACAGCTGCACAAAGTTCAAGCCCTGGAATAGTATGTGCGGGTTTTAGTGTGAGCTTGATCTTGCCCATGATAAATCCTAAACCCACTTTACCGCTGGGATCCGTAGCTCGAAGATAAGCCACCGCAGCAATGGCTTCTTTGGAAGCATCTGAGAAGACATGAATTTCTCTTCTGGTGGCGTTTTTTAAGGATGCTTGCAGGGTGGATTTGATTTAAATCACGATTTAAATCACTAGTCAGTAAGCCTTGATTTAAATCATAGTTTTCTACATAAAGACTAATTCTTGCTGGTATAACTTTAATATGCAAGTAGATGAAGATTTTTAGAATAACAACTTTTCATATTAGTTTTTTTATCCCCAGTTTAATAGGTTAATCATTCATATTTGGACAACTTTTCTGTTGTACTTAGGAAGGAGAAAAATAATCATTACCTTAATATTAACAATTTAAATAGATTTATTCAACTGAAACAATAACATTACAGCATATATTATTTGCTTAAACAAACATCCATGTTTGTTAACTAATTTGGCTAAACAAAATATATATATTTTAAGAAACTTAGACTGTCAGCACCTTCCTCCTCACACTTCGTTTCACTTTCTTCTTGTGCAGATCTATTCCACTCCAAACAATCAGAAAAATATTGTTTCTATTCTATTCACTGAACTTCTTGAAACTTAGCACTGAAGGGGTTGATTCTGTATTCATAGGTTTGTAGAAGTTAGGATTAAGGTCTTTTTCTTAACTCTGTTCATGTCATAACATTTTTGGTGTGAAGAAGAGGCATGTGATCTCCACTGAGTCAAATTCAGTTTTGAGAACTGCAAAAGTAAACCAAGCATCTGTGATAATATCTTGTAGGCAGAGAAACTGCCCAATAATCTTACAAAAACCTCTAGAAGAGCATGACATTGTGAATGGATTAATGGAATTTATTTACCAAACAGATTAAACATATACAACCTTATTCTACATAATTAAAAAACTAATCTTTATTTCATGATGGTATAACCTTTGGATGGTAATATATTTTCCTCAAAAAGTATTTTATTTAATAAAATCAGATTTAAATTAAAAAAATCCGATTTTTTTGATTTTTTTTTTAAATAAATTGATTTTTATCCACCCTGGATGCTTGGGTGTAAGAGCATGGTATCTGGAGTTGTTCTAATGCTTTTAGAGACTGTTTCCAGGATTCCCACCTGTTCTGGGTTCTGGTAAGAAGGTCAATAGCTTCTTCTTCATTGGGCAGGGATTTGAGTCCGTCGTCTACATAGAAATTCCTTTCGACGAACTGTCTTGCATCAGATCCAAATTCTTTCTCACCCTCTTGAGCCGTTTTCTTCAGTCCATAAATTGCTACTGCAAGAGAAGGACTGTTACCAAAAACATGTACCTTCATTCGATAGCCTATGACTTCATTGTTGACATCATTATTGCGGTACCATCGGAACCATAGGAAGTTTCTGTAGTCTTCATGGACGATGAAACAATGGAACATCTGCTGAATGTCAGCCATAACAGCAATTGGCTCTTGTCTGATGCGAAGTAAAACTCCTATGAGATTGTTGTTCAGATTAGGCCCAGTGAGAAGATTTTCATTGAGGGAGACACCTTGATGACAAGCACTTGAGTCACAGACCACCCTAATCTGATCAGGCTTGCAAGGATGGTAGACACCATAGCTTGGTAGATACAAACATTCTTCTCCTTCCATAAGAGGAGGTGTAGGCTCAGCATGATCTCTCTCAAACACCTTCTGCATAAAGTCCACAAAGTGCTTATTCATCTCAGGCTTCTGGTTCAAACTGCGATTTAAAGAAACAAACCGTGATTCTGCATATACCATGTTGATTGGTAGTCTCTTTCGTGGGGTACGAAATGGTAGCGGTGCTACCCAACTGTTGGAATCATCTTGGTTGAATTCTTTACTCATGGTTTTCAAGAATTCTTTGTCTTCTATGGTAGATGCTAACTCATTGTCTTTAGTGGTTACCTCGAACATTGTGTTGCCGATGTTGTCATCCCAGAAATTAAGAACTTTCTTATTGTCTTGCATGATGTTCTGTTTTGCACCTTTTTTAAACAGTCTTTCTTTCACAATATATTTATGTGGTTGTTATGTGACACAAGTTGTTCGCCCATTTGACAGGACATGTGTGTTAAAGGAAGTGACTGAGTAGGACTTCCTGTCCTTGTCTAGGCAGACATTGCCTATGATGACCCATCCTAGATCCAGACGCTTAGCATATGGTGCATTGTGTGGACTGTTGATTTGATGACGAACTTTGTGTACCCTTAGGATGTCTCAACCAAGTAACAGCAGGATATCAGCACTTTCATCGAGTGCTGGTATTTGGTTGTGCCTTAAGTGAGAATGGTGAAAAGCAGCTTCAGGAGTAGGGATCTCTTCTTTGATGTTTGGAATCTGGTTGCACTCAGTGATAGTGGGCAAAGATGTTTCCACATTGTCATTCAGAGGAGCAACTACAAGACCACTGGCTCTCCTACCTAGTACCGGAACAAGTTGCTTAGAGTATAAGGCAGAGCATCTCCAGTTATGTTCAACAGTTAAAAAAACTGTGTTCTTGCAAAGATCTGTTACTCTGATCATCCAGAATAGTATACAGTCTTATGGCCTTTTCAGGTTGACCTTTGGGGTATACACGGACCAAGCATATCTTTGCACAGGATTTGTCGCAGAATCCTTCTCCACAGACCTCTGTACATGTAGAGAACACTGGGGTGGTAGGTGCTGCTTGATCTGGGCGCTCCCCGCCTTGCTTTGCCTCAGGAAGATTGTTTGTGAGCATAGTAGAGTTGTGCGAATATTGATGAAGAGCTTGCACATGGTCATCTCTGTCACACTCTATACATTTAATGATTGCTTTACAGTCCTTTGCAAAGTGTTCTGTGGAGGCACAGCATTTGTAGCAACCCCAAATTTTCTTCAAAAGTTCCTTATGTTCTTAGAGGGTTTTCTTTCTAAAGCAGATACATTTCTTAAGTGGATGTGGTTTGTTATGTATTGGACATTGGCAATTTGGGTCCTCAATTCTCTTGTTTTGATCAGTATTTTCAAGAACTGTAGCAGGTGCAGGTAGAACATTAGTCCTTTTCACTAACGCTGGACCTCTACGGTCTCTGTGCGACATATGTGTGTTCGTAGGTCTTGGAGAGAGTGTACTAAGAAGGTTACAGTCCCCATATGAGAAACTTGGGTCATTCTTAGTGTCTGCAATTCTTTTGATGAACTCGCAGAAGTAGGAAATAGGAGGAAAGGCAACTCTATGTTCTTCCTTATACTTTGATCCAAGCGCTGCCCATCTTTCTTGAATTCCATATGGTAGCTTGAGAACAATAGATTTGATGCCATGAGATGTGTCAAGGTAACTGAGACCAGGTAAGTTGATGTCAGCCTTAGCAAGTTGAAGCTCTAATAGAACATTGCTGAGTTCTTGAAACTTTAGATTGAGGCTAGCAGAAAGCCTTGGGAAGCTTTGCAACCTTTTGAATAAAGCATCTTCAATGGCCTCTGGGCTGCCAAAGGTATGTTCAAGTCTGCCCCAAGCAGCATTAAGGCCTGCAGCAGGGTTGTCAAGATGAACTGCATTGAGTCTCTTGATGCGTTTAGTAGACTGGGGACCTAGCCACCTGATGAGTAGATCTAATTCCTCTGTGGTATTGATGTCTAGGTCACTCATTGTGGCCTTAAAAGTGGATTTCCAGCCTCTGTAAATTTCAGGCTTGTCATGAAACCTGGTGAGGCCTGTCTTAACAAGCTCTCTGTGGAGCATGTATTTAGCAAACTGTGACATGTCTGTGTTTCCAGATTTTGGGTGCATGACTGCAGGTGGAACAGAGTTGGTTGTGACAGTTGGTGGACTTACATAGAGTGACTTGGGAACATATGCTGCTGCTAAGGCATTCAATGCTGGAGCTGGCTTAGAGTCCATTGGCATGTTGGTTTGTAGAGTAGTGCGTTTGCTAGGAGGTACTCTGTTGGTCCCAAAGTAAGGTGGATGGTCTATTAAATACATACCAGTGTCTGCGGCTAGCTGAGATGCTGCAGTCTGATGTAATGGAGAATATAAGGGCAAATGGTCTTGAGGTACAGTAGGTGCAGAGAAGAGACTTTGATTGAGTACTTTGGCTGCTGTGACAGGGAGTTGACGTTCTGGAGAGGTGTGTGAAGAATCTGAGACATAAGATACGATGGAGTGTCTGGAACTGTTGTCTCTTTCGTTTTCACTAACGGCTTGTTCTAAGACCCTTAACCTTGCAATGGCTGTGGCATGCTCACATTGTTTTTCCAAAACTTCAATTTCTGCTTTTTGGCGTGTGGCTTTAGCTTCTTTCTCTGCAGCCTGAGCCTCCATTTCTGCTTTCTTATGTGTGGCCTGAGCCTCCATTTCTGCGGCCTGAGCCTCCATTTCTGCTTTCCTTTGGGCGAAAGCTGCCTGAATTTTAGAAGCTTCAGCATCAGCAAGGGCTATTATTAGTTGTTGACTGAGTGTAGAAGATCTTGATTGTATGGATTTGGAAGATCTTGAGGAGCATCTAGTAGATGCAGAGCGATAAAATCTGGATTCATGGAGCGGTGTTATTTTCACTTCTGCCTTTGTCTTTGTTTGCACCACTAAAATTGTCTCTTTCAAGATTGAGCTCCTCAAAACTCATTAATTCTTCCAATGACTCTTGAGTGTGGTACCGCTTTAACAGAGCAATATATTTAACACACAGTCTTTGATAATTCACATAAGCAACCATCAATTGCTGGATAGCGCCCTCTAGTTGTAATGGCTCATGAGATTGTTGGGAGAGAGCAGACATGCATTTAACAGTATTAGACCATAAGTCATTAATATTAGACAGCAATTCTGACTTGTCAGCATTAAGATTTTCTTGTACTTTTCAGCTTAGTTTTGTTCAGCGATTTTCTCTTTTATCTAATTCAGGGTTTAAGTCCTGCTCTGGATGAATTTCTGATTGTGGTTGTGTATTAGTTTCCCCAGACTGTACATTACATTCCTGAAACATCATGTTAGCAAGGAGAGGGGTAGATAGAAAGCTTACAGAGAAATGTATAACTTCTTCTGCGTACGAGTTCAGGTTTTAATGCAATAATTGCAGGAAGATTTTCTTTCTTTCTTATAAGTTCACAGACAAAAGTTGTGTTGTAATGTGTACACATGCAGTGTATAAACTTGCAGTTGTAAAACATTCACATCAATAATTTGTCCTGACACTGATGAGTGTTATGCTGGGATATACTTGCAGACATGTACAGACTTGTGTAGAGGTGACTGCACTCTCTATAGCTGTTATATCCAGTATCCATGTAACATCTCACTGTGTATACTAGTTAGCAAGGATTCTTATGAAGCATTCCACTGTCCTTTTGACTAGCCAGAATGAAGCATGCAACTGTTCTTTCGACTAGCCAGGATGACGCATTCAACCGTTCTTTTGACTGTTCTGTGTGTCCAATCTAAGCATTGATAGTGTGATCTCTGTAACTTACAGTTGTGATGAGATAGCGATAACTTCAACCTCAGTTGGGGTCCACAGTCAGGGACTCAATCAGATTGATATCTTGCAGATCTTGTGAAGTTTATTCCACAAACTGAGAGAATCTTACAACAATAAACATTCGATAGGTCAAACTAAAGGAAAGGGAGGAGCATAGACAAAACACTGAAAACATTTAAAGGCATATGACAGTCAACATGACAGTCATGTGAAACATGACAATCACTTAGGATGAGTCAATGAGCATCCTTTTAGGAATCCCGAACAAACCAATGCTAAACTCTGGCTGAACATAAATATATCTCAAAAACACGCTGTATTTCTTTGCGGCTCCTCACTGTATTGCGCTCAAACCCCCAGAGAAATCAGTGTTAAAAACTGTTGCCAAACAGAAATGTGTATAATTGGCCCAAAGTTTCCCAAGACCAAGAAAAGCAAGTAACTACACCAAACCGAATTGGGTAACTAACTGATGAGATAAATAACGTTCCAAACATAACTAACTAGCTGAAATCTCCCGAACGTTCCAAATCAGAATCCCCCTTGCAACTTCAGAACTACTCCCAGACACAAAAGCATTCAACAGCGAATCACGGCGGTCACATGACCCTAAAACCCCACCCGCCTCCCAGCTTCTGAAACCTTTAAAGGGCCGGGAGGCACTGGCGCCAAGGGGTTAAGGATGCAGATTTCCGGAGTAGTGTTTAAAATAGCTGAGCTGACACTGCCGGCAGTAATGATGTCTAGTGGGCCCCCTTTCTGGACTTGTTTCATCATGTGATCTGGGACTTAATCATAGTCAAACTTGAGGCCAACATCAAGAGATGTAGCTACTCACCCAATTGTCAAGTTCCAAGAGATTGCGCCCATTGGCTCAAAATGTAGAGGCCAAATCAAATACATACAAATAGTGCGTATTCTTGGAGCCATTTTCCCAAAGCCCAAAAACCAAGCCAGATCCCAAATAAAATAACACAAAAATGTCAAGTTTCAAAGTCCAGAAAAAGGAATCCTCAGCGGTAAATAATTTTAAAGTGACCCCCACCCCAAAAAATTTGCCTAACTAATGATTTTGGCCTCTCATGTAAACACGGGGCCAATACTTAGACTGCTTGAGTTTGGCACATCACATGACTAGCAGGAAGATCTACTCCTTTGCTCGACCTGTCCACCTAGAATCTCTGGATTTAAGCAGTCCAAAGCTCAAAAGGCATAATAAAGACTAATGTATTGGTCATGGACAAATACACTATATTGCCAGCACTATTGGGATGCCTGCCTTTCCACACACGTGAACTTGAATGGCATCCCAGTCCGTAGGGTGAAATATTGAATTGACACACCCTTTGCAGCTTGAGCAGGTTCAAATCGTCTGGAAAGGCTGTTTAATTTTTTCAGACACAAGATCAAGTTACTTGAGAATACCCCACGAGTTACTTATTTTCATTTTCACATTGAGTTTGCAGGAGACCTGCGGTTTAAAATTGATTAAAGTAGTTTTGGATGCATTGCTCTTTATCTCTTCATATCATCAGTTATCACCAATTCTTTTGGATGTATTTACATGCATTTGTCTGGCTTTGGAAATATTTTGGGGAACATTTATATAGGATTCGACACATTTTTTGGCCTGGGCGACCCTTTTTTAACCTATTGAATCGTTTTCGGAATGTTGCCTTAACGACAAAAAATGTTGTATCTTTTGCTTTGATGTTTGAAGCCCATGGTCAAAATGGCTAGAGTAGCTTATGGGCATAATGTTGCCATACTAACACATCTGCCTCCTTGTTTGGCAGGAAAGGTGGCCACTGATTCTTGTGGCCCCTGCTCCTGAGCCTTACCATGCCTCTCTTTCTACTCCCAGTCTCCTGGACTGTGGCTGCCAGTGTCCTATTTGTCTGGACAAACTGGAGTGAAAAACATACCAATGAGCAATCCCTCAAACCTTGGTCAAAAATGTCAGATCATACATACAGCCTAACTAGTATCTGTTGCTAATCATCTTGAACTATATTTGCAGATCACCTTTTATATTTGCAGATCACCTTTTCACCTGTTACTGCTAAGATTGGCGAGTTTCCTCCTTCTCTGTACAAAAAGGCGGTGGTGGCGGCAGTGTGAAGGGTTAATTGCATAATTAACCTGACCCAGTAACAATCGCTCTCAGGCTGCGGCACATTGATGGTGGTCCAGTAAGCTGGAAAATCTTTGTGCAGGTTGCAGCTGAGCATGGCATTGTTACACACGTGACAGCGCGGTTTTAGATCGGCTAGTCCTTCGGTCACAAGTCGGTGAGAAGGGCTGGGGGTCTGACGCCGCGCCTGTCACATCCATCAAATAAGTTCTCTTGCACATGTAGCAGGTGGCCATTATATGCTAACCATGTGTCTGTCCCAAGGGAGCTTAGAATTATCAGTCGACTTTGTGGGCAAGGCTAAGTTTCCCAAATATTATTATTATTATACAGTATTTATAAAGTGCCAATAGTTCGCTCAGCGCTGTACATTACAAAGGGGGACGGAACATGTGACAGAATACAAATACAATGCAAAACATGAGGGGATTGAGGGCCCTGCTCTTTTCGAGCTTACAATCTAGGAGGGAGGGGATGGTGGCACAGGAGGAGATAGCTGTGGGGGATGGAGTGGTAGGAAGAGTGGAGGAGGTCGGCAAGTTAGCAGGGGGTGGGGTAGGCTTCCCTGAAGAGATGGGTTGTCAGGGTGCGCCTAAAGGAGAGGAGAGTAGATGATAATCTGATGGGTTGGGGCAGGGAGTTCCAGAGGATGGGTGACACCCTGGAGAAGTCCTGGAGGCGGGCATGGGAGGAGGAGACCAGGGAACTAGAGAGAAGGAGGGCTTGTGAGGAGCGGAGTGTGCGTGCTGGGCGGTACTTGGATATTAGGTCAGTGATGTAGTTCAGGGCAGTATGGTGGACAGCTTTGTACGTCAGTGTTCGGATTTTGAATTTGATCCGTTGCGCAATCGGAAGCCAGTGGAGGGATTGGCAGAGGGGGGTGGCGGAAACGGAGCGGTTGGAAAGGTGAATGAGTCTGGGGGCCGTATTCAGGATCGACTGAAGCGGGGATAGCCAGCGGCGAGGCAGGCCAGTGAGGAGGGAGTTGCAGTAGTCGAGTCGTGATATGATGAGGGAGTGGATGAGCTGTTTAGTGGTTTCTGGGGTTAGGAACGTGCGTATTTTGGTGATGTTGCAGAGGTGGAGTCTGCACGAGTTTGTTAAAGGTTGGACTTGGGGCTGGAAGGATAGGTTGGAGTCCAGAATGACACCAAGTACTCTGGCCTGCGGGGGGGGGGGGGTTTGATGGTGGCGTTATTGGATGTGATGGAGAAGTCAATGGGGGGTGGTGTGCGGGCTCGGGGGAAGACAAGAAACTCGGTTTTGGAGAGGTTCAGTTTAAGGAAGTGGAGTGACATCCAGTCTTATATGTCGCTCAGTAGGTGTGGGATTCGGGCGCAGACCGAGGGGGTGAGGTGGGGGGTTGAGAGATAGATTTGTGTGTCGTCGGCATAGAGGTGGTAGTTGAAGCCGTGAGAGTGTATGAGTTGGCCAAGGGAGGAGGTGTAGATGGAGAAGAGAAGGGGCCCGAGGTCAGAGCCTTGAGGGACCCCAACAGAGAGGGGGAGTGAGGGGGAGGTGGTAGCATTATAGGTAATGCTGAAAGAGCGTTGTGACAGGTAGGATGAGAGCCAGGAGAGAGCAGAATCTCTGAGGCCGAGGGAGTGTAGTTTTTTGAGGAGGAGGGGGTGGTCGACTGTGTCGAAGGCCGCAGAGAGGTCAAGGAGTAGGAGCACTGAATAGTGGCCATTAGCTTTGGCGGTTAGCAGGTCGTTGGAGAGTTTGAGTAAGGCAGTTTTGGTGGAGTGTAGGGGACGGAAGCCGGACTGTAGGGGATCGAGGAGGTTGTTGTCGTTGAGGTGAGAGCTTAGGCGGGTGTAGACTAGGCACTCGAGGAGTTTAGATGTAAATGGGAGCAGGGAGATGGGTCTGAGGTTGTTTGGGTCATTGGGGTCCAGGGAGGGCTTTTTAAGTATGGGGGTGATGTGTGCATGTTTCAGAGGGGAGGGGAAAGTACCAGAGGAGAGGGAGAGATTGAAGATGTGGGTGAGGGAGCATAGGATGGAGGGGGAGGGAGGTTGTAGGAGTTGTGAGGGGATAGGGTCGAGGGGGCAGGTAGTGAGGCGGGCATTTAAAGAGCATCTTGGAGACTTCCTCGATGGTAGTAAGGTCAAAGGTGCGGAGTGTTGGGGGAGCTTCAGTATGAGGAATGTAGGGTGGGGTGGAAGCGGAGGTCAGAGAAGTGGTGGGGCCGTGGGAGAGGGGTGATGAGGGGGTAGCTGAGAGAGGGGGAACGGGGTTGGAGGGAGTTTGAGCAGCGACGAAGTCCCTGCGAGTTATGTCGAGCAGGAGGGGGGATGAGGGGGTAGCTGTGCGAGAGGGGACGGGTTGAGAGGGCCTGTCAGTTGCAGCGATGTCCTTGCGAATTGTGTCAATCTTGTTTTTGAAGTGATCGGCAGTCTCAAGGGCAGTGAGTGAGGTGCTGGGTGGAGGTGGGGGTGGTGAGAGTAGAGAGTTGAAGGTGGGGAAGAGTCGGCGAGGATTGGAGGAGAGGGCCTTGATGAGGGTCAGGAAGTAGGCTTGTTTGGCTGCGTGGAGGGAGGAGGTGTAGGTGTGGAAGGCAGATTTGTAGCGGGTGAAGGCTTGTTGGGATTTGGTTTTGCGCCATAGTCACTCCAGGGCACGACTGTGTAGTTTGAGGGTTTTGGTGTGATCAGTCTGCCAGGGCTGGAGTGGTCGGGGTCTGATGTTGCGTGTGGTTAAAGGCGCTAGTGAGTCAAGGGCTGTTGACAGCGCGTTGTTGTAGGCAATCATAGTCAAGTCAGGGCAGGGCAGGGGGAGGATGCTGTCATGGAGTTGATCAGCTGCAGAGTGGAGGGGGGCAGGGTTAAGGTTGCGGAGGTTACGGCTGGTAGTAGTGTGACATTTGGAGGGGTAGGCGTTGGAGGACGAGGAGATAAGAGAAGGTAATCAGGTTGTGGTCAGAGAGAGGGAAGGGGGTGTTAGTGAGGTTGTGGGGAACGCAGCGGTTGGAGAAGACAAGATCAAGGATATTACCGTTGGAGTGGGTGGTGGATTGTATGCACTGTGCAAGTGCAAAGGAGGAGGTTAAGTGGAGGAGATGGGATGTGTCCGGGTTGTCGAGGTTGACAGGGATGTTGAAATCCCCAAGGATTATGGTGGGTAGCTCAGAGGAGAGGAAGAAGGGTAGCCAGGAGCAAAAGTCATCCAGAAAGCGGGATATGGATCCAGGAGGCCGGTATATCACAGCAATCTTCAGGGGGGTTGGGGAGAATAGTCGGACGCAGTGGGCCTCGTTGGAGGACGAGGATAGGAGGGGGGGTTTGGGAGGACTCAGAAGGTGCTCTGCGGTGACAGGAGCAGACCAACCCCAACACCTTTACGACCGTTAGGCCTGGGTGAGTGGGTCCAGGTGAGACCTCCGTAGGAGAGTGCAGCAGGGGAGGTAGAGTCAGTGGCCTGGATCCAGGTTTACGTAACCGCTAGGAGGTTGAGGGAGCGGGAAACAAAGAGGTCGTCGATGGCGGCAAGCTTGTTGCACACCGATCGGGTGTTCAGGAGTGTACATGAAAACGGGGAGGAGATTTTAGGGAGCAGGGGGACAGATACCAAGTTGCGGGGGTTGCGGCAGGACGTCGAGGCGGGAGGGTGTTGTGTGGGTGAGCGAGGTGGTGGAGGGCCAGGATTCGGGGAGATGTTCCCCGCGGTTAGGAGGAGGAGAAGGGTGAGAAAGGTGGCATGGGAAAACATTATTGTAGCTTGTTTTCTAACTGTTGGCTAGCTCTTGTTTTTTTGGGGTGCTTATTTTTATAAAAAGACTAGTGCATTGAACACTCGCCTATCCAGAGACTGAAACTGCTGTCGAAATATGTTCCCTGTGCTACTTCAATGACACACTCAGGTGCTAAACCAGGTCACAACTTAAAACCAGTAAGCCTGCAAAGACACAAAACTAGGGAGAATAAGAAAAAGGCCTTCTTTTGTTTGGACTATCATTATGCGTGACTAACTTGACCAAGTTTTCTTTACACATCATGTAACATCTTGCCCCTAGATTTGTTGTGGATCATAGGATCTTTAGCTGCATGATTCTAGACATGTGTGCCTATGGAATTTATGTCCCCAGTGGACACTTGTTTACCAATCCAAACACTGACATGTGAATGAGCAACAAGTTGGATACAAGTGGTATGTGTGGAGCAGATAGACAGTTTGCCCATTGGGGCCCCTTATTTTCTGGGGGACATTTCATGCAACTGGTCTCATCCATAACTGATAGTCCTTCCAAGAGCAGCTTTTAAGTCATGTGGCTTCTGTGTTGTGCCAAATCCAAACTAGAGATGATGTGATCTTGGCAGAGTTGGGCCACAGGATCCACCCACACATTGTCTACTTGGTTGCACCCCCCTTTCGGCAGCCTGCACAACTACTCTCCACCAAGCTACTTAGAAGTCCCTGGATGGACTGAATAGCTACTACAAACATAAACAATGTAATGTGAGTTGAGTGTTCTGTGTAAACTGTTGTGGCATTTCCCAAGAGGAAGCAAACAAATATTAGGAATAGCTGCAGACAGCAAGCAGACAACTTCAATCTTTATGTATTCTAGTTTAGGATTGAAGTAGCTTGTTTACCTGTTGAAAACATGCAATCCTATCTGCTACAGTCTTAAAGCTGTACTTGCTAGAATAAAAAACTTTGTTTGGACATTTCCAAAAATTCAGAGTAAGCAAGATTGGCCACAGCAGCTGAAGCTAGCAGAGTACTGCAATGCTTTAGGGGCATGCAGATCAGCTCCAACTGCAATAAAGCAGATTGCTGACCTGCAAAGGCTAAAGAAGGCCACAACACAGTGTACTGTCAAAGTTAAATATAGCATTTATTTACAATATATAAATATAAACAAAAATTAAAATTGTAAACAAACTAAAATTGTTGCCTAAAATAGGCTACAAGCCCAGGCTCGTCCTCGGCCAGGTCCACCCCCAGGGCTTGTTCCAGGGCCTGGATGTGGCAGCACAACCAGCCCATGAGGCCACAGATGCCTGGATCAGTGAATAAGCCAAACAAAATTTATTAGCTGTAATAAAAAAAAAAAAAGAGACTCACTTGCTTCCAAAACCAACAACTTGCAATACTTGTCTACCTATGTCCATTTATCCTGAAAGCACTCTATGCTGTTGTCACCTCATAATTGGCAAACAGAACTTACATTTTTTGCCTGTGATGATTTCATGACCCAAGTAGTGAGCTTGGACTCCTTAGCCCTAGATTACAGTGTTTGCTCACTGACTACAAATACTGTATATCGGTGGGCAACGGTGAAAAGACCAATCTCATCAGTAAAGACAATAGATAATTTTGGCACACCTATCTTCTCCACAGACTTCCCAAAGACACATATCCTAAGATTTCTATTAGCTGCAAGGGGTGTGAATCTCTACACACATTATACGCAGCTAGAGCACAGAGCTGAGCAAACTCTGTGAGCCAATTGGAGGTAAGTGGCCCAACTCCCTCCACACAGGTACAGAGATTCCTATCAAGCTGACAGTGCGAATAACCAGGTGTGTCCTTGAAGGGACCATCTCCCAGGAAGCTGAGGTGTCAGCTGCATCTATTAGGAGTGAGTCTTTAAGATGGCTGCAAGAGGAGAGACCACAGTAGAACAAACACTTGTTACTTAGGAAGCAGGTTATTGCTCACTCGAGTGTCAGGTTAGTGCTCACTATTGTCTCATATTCTTTGTTGTCCTTTCTTAATTGTAAAAACACTTTAATGTATGGCTATGTAGACAAACTCAGCTGTCAGGTATAAGTGTGAAGATTGAGCCAATATTTGACTGCTGTGGTGTTTAGTGTGAATATTTTTGTTCTTTTGGGGGGGCCATCCTAAACACAGGATGAGGCCAACCAATCTAGATAAGTAAGAAGGAGGTGTAGCCTTCTACATACGTTACATGTGAATGTGTAAACAGTTGAGAAACTGACCTTGAGGGATCCTGGCCTCTGCATCCAGAGGTTGTTGGAGCTCCCCCAGAGCAGCCTGGGCATCCTGAGGTAAAACTATGCGAAGAGTAAAGAAAAGAGTAAGTAAAGATGCGAGCCTTGACATTTGAGAAACAAATGGATGTTAAACAGTCACGTAGTACAGGCCAAAAGTAGTTAGCCCTAACCAACATAGCAAAATCCTCTTTTGGTTTGGTTTACTAAGCTAGATGACCAAAACCAGAAGGGCTTCAGGTCAAATTCGTTTGGGCACTTGTTGGCACCCACACTACAGCAAGCTGCTCATATCCTACAATGCTAACATACTCTCTGGCTGTCCCTTGACGATGTTTCACATCACCTTAGGACCTACCTAAATGTCACAACAGTGACAAGGAACAGTCTTCCTTGGCAGTGGTGTGTTCCCAGCATTACAATGTTTAAGAGCCTTGCTCTTGACAAGAGGAATTGGTTCACACACATCAGCTTAGCTACGCCTCCACTGCAGTAAGAGTGTAAGCACTAATTGGCCAGCCCTTGCAACTATTTCCACTTTCCTTCCTGGGGCCTACAGAATAGTGACTTCAAGCATCCCAAAGCAGAGACCACAGGTCTGCAGCAAATCTGAGGCTTCACAAGAAGATGTCACAAGGTATAATCCTATGCCAGTCTAGCTGCTGAAGGGCTCAGTCCATACAATATTCACCTCCCCTACGCAAAAACACAAATGCCCCCTTGAGTGTAAATACATGCACACTGCAAGGTGGCATTTTGACCTTTGAGCAGATTTTGAAGAAAAATAACAAATAAATCTTTGGCCAGCCAACCCAGACTTTCCCCACCACACGCCATGTCCCCCCCCGCCCCTACACACACACAGACACTGTCCAAAGCCAAATATTGTAAAGTGGTTTAAATTCACACAAATGGGACATACCTGAGGACAGTTCCCCCTCCTCCAAGGACTCATCTGACGTCCATCCACTCCTAGGGTCTATGGA
Organism: Staurois parvus; assembly: GCF_062004578.1. Taxonomy (NCBI): domain Eukaryota; kingdom Metazoa; phylum Chordata; class Amphibia; order Anura; family Ranidae; genus Staurois; species Staurois parvus. The sequence goes on from NW_028318057.1 coordinate 5,431,814, forward strand.
GGAAATCCTGGCCCTTTCTGAATGTCAGAAAACGTGACAAAAACACAAGCAAAAGAGCTCCAGATATCAGTCTAATTCCAGGCTTTGTAAATTTAAGAGTTTACTAGAAACGCACACAATGTGGAACCAAGCCTGAAATTCTCTCATAATTGAAGCATAAGGAGCATAACTCCAGAGAAGTTTGGATAGTGTATGACTCTAGGGAGCCAAGGAGTTCAAATAAAGTCAAACATGTGAAATTCTGGCTCATGAACATTTAAATAGAATATGGTTTGTTCCGGAAAAATGAACAAAGTTCAATCTTTATGCTGGATATTATAAGGGGTTATGGCGTCAACAGCCACTATGCTCTTAGCTGTAACCTCTTCAAAAATTGACACAAGGGAAAGGCCTTAACCATTGTATAGTATAAGACACACAACTCTGAACACTTGCCAAACATTAATAGCTGGGAAGCTCCTCTGGGATAGGCTTTCCCACCCCTCTGCTAGTGTATTTTGGGGGCACATATCCTGTGTCGGTAGTTCATTGGAAATTTGGCCCAAAGGCAGAAGTTTCTTGCCTTCATGTATTCACAGCATTAAGGCCCAAAAAAAAGACTACTTGGCATCCTCCTCAGGCCAACCAAATACTGATATGTGGCCAATTATCATCCCACGCTGTGCTAGAGAGCAGCACTTTGTTTCAGAAAGGTATGGATGTGTAAAGGCCTATACATATTGAGCTAATAACTGCCTAGCCACTACACTAGGAGCCACATTGTAATTCCCAAAACTGCTTGAGCATGTGTGATGAGGAAGCAAGCAATGGTACTTATAGTGTTACTAAACTCACAACAGTCAAATCAGTCTGTATATGCAGTAAAGCATCCTTGTTATATTCGCTGTCTAACCTAAGGGATTAATCCTCTGTATTGTGTAAAAAGACTGTTTGATCCTGTCTCCTCTGCCCCTCCTCTTGTTGAAATGACCACCTGATGCAGACTGAATCCGTAGTCACATGCACATGCTCAGTTTGGTGTGCCTTGCTAGACTTTTTGGAGGTTGGTCTTGGGATTGTGCATGTCATTAGCACAGAGCCAATCAGCACTGTCCAGACAGAGGGGCAGAGGTTTCACATCCTCCTGGAGCAGAAATAAAACTCCTCAAAAAAACTTTAACCAGTGCTCTGCTGAAGTAACAAGACTGCTCTAACTGCTGATGAGAAAAGGTATTTAGCAGTTTTTATGGACTAAAATAATTGCATTGCCATGTTCTGTGTACTGTGTGAGACCATATAGAGTGAATGCAGGGTCCGGGGTTTAGTAACACTTTAAGCCTGACATACATAGCTTAAAGGAGAAGTCCCGGCAAAGATTTTTTGGCTGTACATTTTCAGGGGACAGCTGACCACAGTCTACTGACGTCACACAGCATGGCCAGGCTGGGTCAAGATCCTGATTTCAACTCCAGACTCTGGAGCAGCACCTGGCTCAGCCTTGCAACAAAGAACAAATAATTTTAGCCTGCCACTCCCTCCCCCTCCACAGCCAAGGGCTACAGTGAGTGCTGGGGGAGGGTTGAGCTCAGAGCAGACATGTGATTGCAGAGTTTGCACCCTTACAGCCTAAGGGGGACAGATGAAGCATTGGAACAATACTTCATCTACCTAGGTAAGTCTCAGTAGTGGCAACCAAAACAAGGCCGACTTATCTAAGAAATTACAGTCCAGCCAATAGTAATCAGCCAAATTACACTACAGCTATGGTCAGCATGATTGTACAGAAGGCAAATGAGGATTTGTCGAGTCCAACCAGCATGTCTGCTTTTTTGCTAATACAGTTACTTGCATCTGATATAGCCATGAGGACTAAAAACAGTGTATTGTACCAGCCCTGAATGCTGCCCACTGTAGCAATTGTACGTACAGAGATGGATGCGAACCTCCATTTTGCCGAAGGCCCTCCATCTTGTATAATTTCTACTCTAAATCAGCTTCCCCCCTCCCTCTCTGTTGAGTGACACATGGTCCCTGTGTGCTGGGTTCAGAAGTGCACAGGCAATCAGGCACAGCGGGATAGCTTCATGGTTATAAATCCCAAATTAGCTGGTGCCCGGGTGTCTGTTAGCTTCTCAATCTGAGATAATCGTAAAGCCATAAACCAGTCCTTCACTGCTTCAAATGCATTCTAGCTAGCTGTAAAACAGGCATCACATTTAAAACCCACTTTTCCTATAGTTTCATATCTTAAGGTAGGAAATAATTACATAACAATAAAGCATATATTCAGATAGCTCAGCTTCATGCTAGTCGGCTGATATCTTACACCCCTGGATTACGTATACCCGAGAGCAGAAAGCGATATCTCCTTAACCGTCCCAAGCAGATATGTCATATCTGGTACCTGGACGTTCAGAATATTATTCTGCAGATTATCCTGTACGTAGGGAAGGTTATTGACCCTGGTATATCTTAGGAGGGATTTTGGTTCTAGCTTGGGTCTCCGCCTAAACACCCCCTCCCTAAATAAGGCGATTGGCCCTTGGCTTCAGAGACACCCCTTGCTTGAGGCCTACAAAATAGGTTATCAGGCCTGAGGGAAGGAAGTTGAAGATTTCTCCCTTTTAACATCGGAACCAACTTGGGAGACGGTACCCTTTTGCTCTGAAACTTGATCTGCTTAACCCAGGACTTTTGGCAAGTACTCTACCCCTCTAAACTTCTGTTATCTCTTTGCTGTGTTATTGCTCTCTGTGTATATATATATATATATATATATATGCTACATCTTGTCTGCAAATACTTTTATTGCATCATTTTGACCTTTTTAGTAACAAGTCTTATTTTCTGAAAAGTGTTGAACTGTTTCTAAAGCTCTTTAATGCAAACTAAGAATCCCTGTCTCTGAAGAGCACTACTGTGTGTTTTTAAACCTCTATATACCTCTGCCTGTGGTGACAGTGGTATACAGATGATAATTCAAACATCATAGTGTTATTGCTAATATTGGCGAGTTTCCTCCTTCTCTGTACAAAAAGGCAGTGGTGGCCGTGTGAAGGGTTATTTGCGTAATTAACCTGACCCAGTAGCAATCGCTCTCAGGCTGCAGGTACATAGGATTGTGGTCTATTAGCTGGAAAATCTTTGTGCAGGGTGCAGCTGAGCTTGGCATTGTTACGCATGTGACAGCGTGGTTTTAGATTGGTGGCCTCCTCCTGGTGCTTCTCTTCCTCCCCCTCCGCAAACATGGCTGGTGCTACAGAAACAACAAGAAAGAACACAACAAACACATTGTAGACATCAAAGTTTCATGGTGCACACAGAGAACAGGCAATCACACTGAAAGGCACTTACAGGAGTCCTGTTCTTCTTCATGACTGTCTACAGAAAGAACACAGAATTTTAAAAATAGCAACATAAAATCATGGCAGACATTTACTCAAGTCTCACAAACCTGTGTGCCAAAGCAAAGGCCACAGTGATGAATGACAACTGTACATTTCCTGGGGTCAGGCAACTCATACAGGCACAATTACATACATGTCCCTAATTTGGTGTGTTTTGACTTGGGATGTGCATCCGCTGGGGCAGACTGTATCCTTTTCCCCAACTTTGTCCACCGCACTACAGCAGATAGCAACTCATGGTAGCAGGATGATTTGTTCAGCCTGGTGATCATGTATTTGCTATACAATGACATGATCACAATGTCAATTCATATATTAGGAACTCTTGGAAGTCGTAATGTGATTGGACCACACTTATCACATGGTATTTGGACCAATCACAGCACCCTGTACAATGTGATTAGCTGTAGACTATCCCTGATCACCAAAAAGCCCAGATGGCAGTAATGTAAGCAAGTCAGGACAATGTTAAACATTGCTGTTACAATGATCCTCAATGTAAGGACAAGCCAAGATTAGGACATTTCCCCCCCCCAAAAAAAAAAACCAGATTTCCCCTCTAATACAGTATTAATATGGTAATACTAACGTAATATATGCGGTGTTGAATACTTGTACTGTTCTGTCATTTTATGGGGCCTCCCCAATAAGATTGACTGTCAGTACATCATGAAGTTGCTTTTTTTTCATATACTCTGCAACTTACAAAGAGCATAAATAGTATACACTTATTGTTATTTAATGTTTTAAAACAAGTAAATTAGGAAATTTTTTCAACAGAAATATTATGACTGATATGTTTTTGAACATCCAAGCCATAATGTTTGTATGCCAAATCTATAATCCCAAAAAACAGCCATTGGGGATCAAATGAGACCAAAGACAACGCTATTAGTGATTAACAAATGGTTACTATGTAGTTTGCAAACAATATGGCATTAATGTACACTTGACAGTTACTCTAGATCAGTGATGAGATGCCAACAATGGCAAGGTCATGAAGGAGGTCCAAGTTTCCAGAGCTTGTGCTTACTTTCCACAATTTGCAGTCGGTGTGCGGGATGCACCCCCTGTGGAAGATAGCAAAGAGGAGCAGTCTTCCACCAAGCAAACCATTGCCTGGCGCCCATCAGCTGTAGCTAGAACAAGTCAACAAAGACAACATTACTGCATAACAAATTAGGAATGCATGTAGAAAAGCGGTTTTTACAGTACAAAAAAACTTTGTCTTTTTTTACCATGTTGACTTACCAGGGATTTGGCGTGCCACTTTGTAAAAAAAATTGGCATTTTGCCTTTTGATATCACTCCAACAGTGCTGAATCTACAGCACTGTTGTGTAATATCTAAATCACTGCCACAGTTTCGCCCTTATGTGCCGTAGGATGGTTTGCTTGGAAAAGTTCGATAAGCTAACATCATACTTGCGGAGGAGGAGGATCTGTGGATTACAAAAAAAAAAGGGGCAAGAAATACACTTCGAGATGTTTGTGTAATCAAACATGCAAAATATGCCATGCCAAGCTGGGGATTTTTGTCCCAAAGGGCAAGCCTAAACATTATGTATATCTACATACACATATCTATATATATATATATATATATATCTATCTATCTATCTATCTATATACAGTCAGGTCCATAAATATTGGGACATTGACACAATTCTAACATTTTTGGCTCTATACACCACCACAATGGATTTGAAATGAAACAAACAAGATGTGCTTTAACTGCAGACTGTCAGCTTTAATTTTAGGGTATTTACATCCAAATCAGGTGAACGGTGTAGGAATTACAACAGTTTGCATATGTCCCTCCCACTTGTTAAGGGACCAAAAGTAATGGGACAGAATAATAATCATAAATCAAACTTTCACTTTTTGCAATACTTGGTTGCAAATCCTTTGCATCAATTACAGCCTGAAGTCTGGAACGCATAGACATCACCAGATGCTGGGTTTCATCCTTGCCAGGCCTCTACTGCAACTGTCTTCAGTTCCTGCTTGTTCTTGGGGCATTTTCCCTTCAGTTTTGTCTTCAGCAAGTGAAATGCATGCTCAATCGGATTCAGGTCAGGTGATTGACTTGGCCATTGCATAACATTCCAGTTCTTTCCCTTAAAAAACTCTTTGGTTGCTTTTGCAGTATGCTTTTGGGTCATTGTTCATCTGCACTGTGAAGCGACGCCCAATAAGTTCTGAAGCATTTGGCTGAATATGAGCAGATAATATTGCCCAAAACACTTCAGAATTCATCCTGCTGCTTTTGTCAGCAGTCACATCATCAATAAATACAAGAGAACCAGTTCCATTGGCAGCCATACATGCCCACGCCATGACACTACCACCACCATGCTTCACTGATGAGGTGGTATGCTTAGGATCATGAGCAGTTCCTTTCCTTCTCCATACTCTTCTCTTCCCATCACTCTGGTACAAGTTGATCTTGGTCTCATCTGTCCATAGGATGTTGTTCCAGAACTGTGAAGGCTTTTTTAGATGTCGTTTGGCAAACTCTAATCTGGCCTTCCTGTTTTTGAGGCTCACCAATGGTTTACATCTTGTGGTGAACCCTCTTTATTCACTCTCGTGAAGTCTTCTCTTGATTGTTGACTTTGACACAGATACACCTACCTCCTGGGGAGTGTTCTTGATCTGGCCAACTGTTGTGAAGGGTGTTTTCTTCACCAGGGAAAGAATTCTTCGGTCATCCACCACAGTTGTTTTCCATGGTCTTCCGGGTCTTTTGGTGTTGCTGAGCTCACCGGTGCGTTCCTTCTTTTTAAGAATGTTCCAAACAGTTGTTTTGGCCACGCCTAATGTTTTTGCCATCTCTCTGATGGGTTTGTTTTGTTTTTTCAGCCTAATGATGGCTTGCTTCACTGATAGTGACAGCTCTTTGGATCGCATCTTGCGAGTTGACAGCAACAGATTCCAAATGCAAATAGCACACTTGAAATGAACTCTGGGCCTTTTATCTGCTCATTGTAATTGGGATAATGAGGGGATAGCACACACCTGGCCGTGGAACAGCTGAGAAGCCAATTGTCCCATTACTTTTGGTCCCTTAACAAGTGGGAGGCACATATGCAAAACTGTTGTAATTCCTACACCGTTCACCTGATTTGGATGTAAATACCCTCAAATTAAAGCTGATAGTCTGCAGTTAAAGCATGTCGTGTTTGTTTCATTTCAAATCCATTGTGGTGGTGTATAGAACCAAAAATGTTACAATTGTGTCGATGTCCCAATATTTATGGACCTGACTGTATATATCTATATATAGATAGAGAGAGAGAGAGAACAGAATGCGGAGCGTTACCAACAGCCATGATCCACTGTGTATGGGTGACACAGCAGTCTTCAGGGGCATGCTGTGCAACCCAGAAGATGTCCAGCGACCCCTTAGCCCCAGCAGACACCATGACAAATATGTACACAAAACATCCACACTACCATACTCAGGAATGACTAACATTAGATAGTTCCACCATTATTGATGTTAGGCTCAATAACTTTTAAAATACTCACAATACTATTCTCTACAATATGTCAGTTTACATATAATCCTTTTCTAAAAAATTAGCAAAAAAGAATATAAAAAATGACAAGGATGGTGGGCACCACTCCTGTTGGTATTTATAGTCCAAATGTATGCTCAATGCAATACTGCACAGCATAATATTCGCATAAACATTCAAAATTATGGCTAACAGTTAAAACTAACAAAAACATACTAAGTGCAAGAGTGGCGTCAACCTCTCAAAGAAAAAGAAAGTGGTGAAAAAGAGTGATGCAAAAATGAGCAAGTGTCAGGAAAACCCCTTAAAAAAGAAAGTATAAAGCTTCATATGTGTCCACAGTGAGCAACAGCTTCGTAAAATCATCTTGGGATCCACCAGCAGGCAGGAAATGCTCTCACCTTAAACTCAGACCTATTTCTCCAATCCTACAGCTCTAATCCAGAAGTAACAATGTACTTCTGTGATCCCTGCTCCTCAACGTATGGATTATGGCTCCAAGACCATTATTAAAAAAGCTCTGATTGTTAGCTCCTGTATGACTTGCTTGTAGTAGCAAAGAAAGCAAACTTCAAACCCTCACATTTTAGTGTGCACTAACATCTGTGCACATAGATATACAGCATGCCTGGGGGCAAGCATTTAGCCACCTTGACGAATACAAGCAACACCAGAAAACATGGTACCTCTTCTTACTTAGCTTGAGGCGTTGAGATGGAGTCATTTGCTTAATCAATAAGCGATTTATTGCTTCATAATTAAATATATTTTCCATTTTACTGACAGTTTATCATGTTTGGATAACTCTTTCCTCCAAATTCCTCAATTATTTGAAGGTTACCACCACTATTGTACTTTGGCTGTTGTTTGGTTCTGATTGTTACAATAAAATTGATGTTTTCGGTATTCTTCTGATATGAAAGTTGGCACCTGCAGGTCATTTTTACTGCCAAACACCCCCGTTACTGATTATTTTAACTCTTATTGTTCTGGAACTTATTGTAGAGACTGTTATTGTGGTAAGGTTGCCCTTTATTAAGAATAACGGACATTAGAGGGTTCCACCATTATTGGAAAGTTAGTGTAAGGGACCGCCTGGCGGTACTACTAGCACTCCACTGAATAGGCGTCCCCAGCGCACGGAATCTAAGTCCCAGGGTGCTTGTTCACCAGGGCCCCTGATGGTGGGGATGGACTTGGAGCTCCCCGAGACCAGGTCGTGACTACTGGGTGCGTCCGTCAGTGGTAGTAGTATGCGCAAGGGGCTCCCACGGGGAAGAGTCTAATGTGAGGAGGTCGGAAGACCCCACTGCAAGGGATGGATGGATGGATGAGCAAGGTCAGACGGGCCGGGTCGGTAACAGAGAGGATGGCAAGGTACAAGGCAGCGGGCATAGAATGGTCGGGTCACACGCCAGGTCAGCAACAGCAGGTCAAATCCAATCAGGGGCATTCAGGAAAGAGGTCAGGCAAAGCAAGGGTCAGAGCAGGAGAAAGCAGCAAGGTCAGGTACAATCCGGGTCAAAACTTACAAGGGGTACAGGATCACAGGTTCACAGGATGCAGGGAAGACCAGAAGGCACTGAATGACAGCTCAGGGCCATTTAAATATCCCGCCCTGCGCTGCCATTGGTGCCCAGCGGGCGGCCGCGGCTTCTACTGCGCATGCGCGAACTCGAACGCCGCGGCCGGCCCGGACCTAGTGCCCGTGTCCCTGCACAGGGCGGTGCACTGCGCCTGCGCCGGGACCATCGCGGCAGGGATCGAGGAGATCCCTGACATTGCCCCCCCCCTACGGGCAGCCTCCGGATGCCCACCCGATCTCTCCACCACGGGTGATCGCGAAAAAACCTCCGGACAAGTCTGGGTGCATGGACATTATGGGCTGGTTCCCAAGAATTGTCCTCAGGGCCATAGCCCTTCCATTTGATAAGGAATTGGGTCTGGCCTCCCCTCCTTCGACACTTCAGGATTGTTTCAACCTCAAACTCTTCTTCTCCCTCGACCGTTACCGCTTCCGGGGGTCTAGATTCCCGGTCAGGGAAGGCATCTGGGACCACTGGCTTCAGCAGGGACACATGGAAGACTGGGTGGATCTTGAGCGTGTCAGGGAGGACGAGTTCATAGGCTACTTCGTTAACCATCCGTTTAATGCAGAAGGGGCCTATAAATTTGGGTCCCAATTTCTTTGACGGGCAAAGCATCTTTAAATTGGACGTCGCCAGCCAAACCTTCTCCCCAGGCCGCAATACCAGATCTCCTCTCCGTTTCCTGTTGAATGCTTTCCTGTAGTCTTCCTGGGCCCGACTGATGGCCTCTTGAAGCTTCTTATTGTTCGCGGCGCATTCCGAAACCAAATCCGGGAGGAAGACTGGGTGAAAGCCATAGTTGGCAAAGAACGGGGACTGCCCTGTTGCTGAGTGGCGGGCGTTGTTATACGCAAATTCCGCTAGAGGTAGAAGTGGCATCCAGTCATCTTGAGTAAACGAAGTATAGCATCTTAAGTATTGCTCTAAGGTCTGATTGGTCCTTTCGGTTTGACCGTTAGTTTGAGGGTGGAACGCAGAGGAGAGAGATAATTTGATGTCCAGGGCTTTGCACAGTGCTCTCCAAAATCTGGACGTGAACTGGACCCCCCGGTCCGAGACAATGTCTTTGGGGACCCCATGCAACCTGACTACCTCACGAATGAAGACTCGCGCGGTCTCGGCCGCCGAGGGGGTTTTCTTCAACGGGATGAAGTGGGCCATCTTGGACAAGCGGTCCACGACCACCAGGATTGCCGTGTGGTCTAGGGATGGCGGAAGCTCGACTATAAAGTCTAATGAGATCTTTTGCCAAGGCCGTTCAGGAATAGGTAAGGGTCGCAGCAGACCCCAAACCTTGTTTCTTGATGGCTTGTTCTTCTGGCAGGTGACACAGGACCTTACATAGCCCTTACAATCCTTAGCCATGTCTGGCCACCAGAATGAGCGTCGGAGAAGTTCCAGGGTCTTTTCTGGGCCAAAGTGCCCCGCCATCAGGTGGTCGTGGCAATGCCCCAAGACCAGGGTTCGGGCTTCTTCCGGCACCACAATTCGATCTTCCCTCCATAGGAGTCCCCCCTTGTTCTGGAGCGGCCCTCCGCCTGGGGTAGAGAAGTTTGTGGATGCCTCCATTAGCCTGGAACGAAGGTCCGACTGAAGGACCAAGAAGTTACCCGAGGACAGGATGGTGTCGGGTACTGGGATCTCCTTGGCGTCTTCGTACATCCGTGATAACGCATCCGGCTTAGTGTTCTTTGATCCAGGCCGGTACGTAATGTGGAAGTTGAATCTTGAAAAGAATAGTGCCCATCTCGCCTGTCGCGGGCGTAGACGCTTGGCGGTTCTCAGATATTCTAAGTTCTTGTGGTCAGTAAATATTAAGATGGGGTGCACCGCACCTTCCAGCAGGTACCTCCATTCCTCTAACGCCGTTTTGATCGCTAGTAGCTCTCGATCACTGATATCATAGTTTCTCTCTGCTGGGGTAAGCTTCCGTGAGAAGAACGCTACAGGATGGAGCAGTTCCTTGGTGCCTTTTCGTTGGGAGAGGATGGAGCCTACCGCATTCTCCGATGCATCTACCTCCAAGATATAGGGCAGGGCGGCGTCTGGGTGACCCAAAATGGGTGCCGAAGTGAACAGCTTCTTCAAGGCTTCGAAAGCTCCCTGCGCTTCTGGTGTCCATCTGAACCAGGTTCCCAGCTTGGTTAGCTGAGTAATGGGGGAGACCAGACCCGAGAAGTTCTTGATGAACTTCCGGTAAAAATTTGCAAAACCGATGAATTGTTGGACGCCTTTCCTGTCTGTGGGTTCAGGCCAATCCAGTATTGCAGCGACCTTCTGGGGATCCATCGCGACCCCCGCGGTGGAGATAATCAGGCCCAAGAAGGCAATGCTGGATTGTTCAAAACAACATTTCTCTGCCTTGGCGTACAACCCATGCTGCCGCAACCGCCCCAATACTTTTGCTACATGTATTCTGTGTTCCCCCAAAGACGGGGAGAAAATCAGAATGTTGTCTAAATAAACGATCACAAAGACATCCAGAAAGTCCCTAAAAATATCATTCACAAAGTGTTGAAAAGTGGCCGGAGCATTGCACAACCCAAACGGCATGACCAGATATTCAAAATGACCGAAGCGGGTGCGGAAGGCCGTCTTCCACTCGTCCCCCTCCCTTATGCGAATCAAGTTGTACGCCCCCCTCAGATCCAGCTTGGTAAAAACCACTGCTGACTTTAAACTTTGGAACAGCTCTGGTACTAACGGTAGTGGGTAACGGTTTTTTATCGTGACCCTGTTCAATTCCCTGTAATCGATACACGGCCTTAAGGTTTTGTCTTTCTTTTCAACAAAGAAGATTCCCGCCCCCGCCGGTGAAGTGGAGTGGCGGATGAACCCCTTCTGGAGGCTGTCCTCGATATATTCCTTTAGGGCCCCCAATTTGGGCTCTGAAAGGGGGAAGATTCGCCCAAAAGGAATTTCTGAGCCGGGTAACAGGTCAATGGGACAGTCATAAGGGCGGTGGGGGGGTAGAGTATCGGCTCCCCGTTTGCTGAACACATCTAGAAACCCATGCTAGACTGCAGGGATTACTTGTTTTAATTCAGCTTCCCCCTCAGAGCACAGGAGGATTTGGGGGGCCCCCGGGCCCGAAGTGCGGCAGTATACCCGACAGTATGGGGAAGGGAACGTGATTACTCCGGTCTCCCAGTCAATCTGGGGGTTATGGGCCCGTAACCATGGGAGCCCCAGAATGACTGGGAAGAGGGGTGAAGCTATAGCATCCAGGCGGAGGAGTTCCTGGTGCTGGCCGGCAATGACAGTGGTGATGGAGGGGGTTTCCTGGTTCACTACCCCCGATTTTATTCGGGAACCGTCGGCCAAATAAATATTGAACCCCTTCTGTTTCGATTGGAGAGGAATACCCTGCTGGTGAGCAAAATTAATATCCAAGAAGCAGCTGCATGCCCCCGAGTCAATTATGGCCGATACTTCCACGGTCCTTTCTGGAAGCTGAAAGGAAAGGGGTACCACTAAGTATTGGGATGGACCAACATTGCCAATGGATAAGGAAGAAGAGGTGCACTTACTCAGTTTCTGCGGGCAGGATCGTGCCATATGACCAGCTTCGCCACAATAGAGGCACAGGTTCTGGGATCGTCTGCGCAGATGTTCCTCTGGGGATAGTTTAGGCCGTGCCAGGCCGAGTTGCATGGGTTCGGGGTTATCTCCAGGTGGCCGGTTTTAGATGATTGGCCTAGGTGTTTGACTGGGACCTTGAAATGATCCCCAGGGGTTTCCATGACTCTGGCCGGACCTCTCAAACCTGCGTTCCCGCAGTCTACGGTCAATTTTAATGGTCAGTGCTATTAAGTCCTCTAAAGTCTCAGGTACCTCCACCCGGGCGAGCTCATCCTTCAGGCCTTCTGATAGGCCTATACGGAACTGATGCAGGAGTGCGAACTCGTTCCAGCGAGTATCCCCCATCCACCGCCTAAACTCAGATGCGTACTCCTCCGCCGCTCGGCGGCCTTGCCGGAGCGTGTACAGAGTAGCTTCAGCAGAAGCTGCCCGCTGCGGGTCATCATAAAGGATGGCCATTGCATCAAAAAAACTGTCAACCGAACTGAGGTGAGGGTCATTTTTTCCCCGTAATCGATGGGCCCAGTCTTGGGGTTCACCCTGCAGGAGGGAGATGACGAGCCCCACCTTCACGGATTCAGTCACGAAGGTTCGGGGTTGTAGCTCAAAATAGAGGAGACAGGACTCGAGGAATGATCTGAAGCGTGTGCGGTCCCCGTGGAAACGTTCCGGTAAGGGTACTCGGGGGTCGGCCGCCGGGAGTGGTGCGGATGCCCCAGACACCAGCACAGGGGCTGCTACGGCTGGAGCTGCGGGGACCGCGGCCTGTGGGGCGGGAACGGATATAGTGCAGGTCTGGAATTGGGTTTCAATCTGCTGACATCTATCCTGCAGGGCCGATACGGCCTGTGTCAAATTAGACAGGTGCCTGCAGATCTCCTCAAGCGGCGAGGGACCTCCACTAGACTCAGTCATGGCCTTCTGGTACTGTAAGGGACCGCCTGGCGGTACTACTAGCACTCCACTGAATAGGCGTCCCCAGCGCACGGAATCTAAGTCCCAGGGTGCTTGTTCACCAGGGCCCCTGATGGTGGGGATGGACTTGGAGCTCCCCGAGACCAGGTCGTGACTACTGGGTGCGTCCGTCAGTGGTAGTAGTATGCGCAAGGGGCTCCCACGGGGAAGAGTCTGATGTGAGGAGGTCGGAAGACCCCACTGCAAGGGATGGATGGATGGATGAGCAAGGTCAGACGGGCCGGGTCGGTAACAGAGAGGACGGCAAGGTACAAGGCAGCGGGCATAGAATGGTCGGGTCACACGCCAGGTCAGCAACAGCAGGTCAAATCCAATCAGGGGCATTCAGGAGAGAGGTCAGGCAAAGCAAGGGTCAGAGCAGGAGAAAGCAGCAAGGTCAGGTACAATCCGGGTCAAAACTTACAAGGGGTACAGGATCACAGGTTTACAGGATGCAGGGAAGACCAGAAGGCACTGAATGACAGCTCAGGGCCATTTAAATATCCCGCCCTGCGCTGCCATTGGTGCCCAGCGGGCGGCCGCGGCTTCTACTGCGCATGCGCGAACTCGAACGCCGCGGCCGGCCCGGACCTAGTGCCCGTGTCCCTGCACAGGGCGGTGCACTGCGCCTGCGCCGGGACCATCGCGGCAGGGATCGAGGAGATCCCTGACAGTTAGAGTGGAGTACGGCCAAAAACAAATTTTTGGCATAAATTGTTGGCTTCTTTCAGCATGGCAACACAACAGTGCTTATCGGCACGCATTTGTCTCACATTGTACCATTTTCATCAAAAGTCATTCATAGTAAATATTAGTGTGGTGCTTACATATTACACCCGGGGTTAGCAAATTTATACAACAGGGAGCCAGTTCACTGACCTTCACACTGTTGGGGGCCGGACTATAGTTTTAAATACATAAGAACAAATTCCTATGCACACCGCATCTATCTTATTTTGAATGGCCCAAAGCTGGAAAACATCATACAATATTGCAAATGCACTGTACACGAGCACTGGACTCTGTAATGCACTGGACTCTAACGCAATGTAAACTGTAACGCACTGTAGTCTAACACTGGACACTAACACACTGTACTCTGCAACACACTGGACACTAACGCACTATACACTGTAACGCACTGTACTCTAACACATTGGACACTAACACGATGTAATGCACTATACACTGTAACGCAATATACACTGTACTCTAATGCACTATACACTAACGCACTGTACCTGGTGTGCTCTCCTCCTCTGCCTAACTAGAAATCAGCCAGAAGTCATGTGGAGAGTCCTCACCAGGCTGCCACTTGCTGGCTCCTCACCGCCGAGGAGCCTGCAAGCACCCAAGCTATTTCCCTGCACAGGTTTGGTTTATATTTTTTTGGAAGGCCTGGGGAAATAACTTTTGCGGACAGGATCCAGCATGCAGACCATATTTAGAGGACCCCTGTATTACACCATGACATTTACATGATGGTACATACATGTGCTTGGCTGGCATAGTAGATAGCCTATGGCAGCACAGCATGCATATATATTCTCCATGATTTTTTGAACACCATCAGCGTGTGCTGCCCTTTACCAAATGAAGATATATATACACACACTTTAACACCGTCTTTACATAAGCCTGTAAAAATGGCAGAATTTTCCAAACCTTGTGCACATCTGGGCCCTTTAAGGGGTTTTGGATGATTGGAGGCAGGTTTTCGTGTCATGTGCCCACTGATTGGCTGTCACAGTAGTCACATGATCAGAAACCGCCAAGTTGCACGAAATGCTTGGGAGCTTTGGCTGAGGCTCTGAGAAATGTGCCAGGAGCAAACAGAAAAAGTCCTCTTGGCATATATGCCCAGGTGCTGGGATGCTTAATATCTGTGACCCATCAATACCAGAGAGCTAATGTGCAGATAAACAGGAAGTGGCGTGTGTATGCACATATACGCTAAGTGACATGCTGCTAGCCCCCAAAAATCTGCACATTTGCCTTGAACAAAAAATTGCATCTACCTATCACATCATCCCCGCATGCTAGGAACATTACTGAAAATGGCCACACTTGCGTTGCAAATGAGCAGCAGCTCCTTTGTGGAATAGAGAGATGTCGCCATATCTTCAACTCCCAAATATCCACTCACACTCACCACTAACACTTCCTGGTGCATGCGAACATCCTTCCACAAACATAACATATTTCCAGTCTGGTAGTCACTCTGGCGCCTTGTCGTACTATAGCAGTTTTTCCGCGGAGCGAGATTGCAGATATGACATTGGCGAGTATATTTTTTTGGCATTACAGGGCCAAAGGCAAAACGAATTTAAGTCCCAAATGATTATGGTTTGGAGGATTGTATAAAAATAATGGCTATTTCCACATTAAACAAAACCTATCCATTGGCTTGTGGTGCAATAGGGTGTTTTTCATTTAGTATTTTACTCTACCAAGGAATATTTGTGCATACTAGTATATAGGTAAGAAAAAAAAAAAAAAAAAGTGTGGAAGGGAGTACATTCAACTAGAACATGCAATAAGCAAAAAAATTCAAATACATAGTCCAAACATTTATTGATCCAATGCATAGTCAACATTTATTTTGACAGCAGCAACAAGTAGGTACATTCAATTTCTTCGGGGAAAAAACAGAGCAGGATTTATGTTGCAAAGATAGGACAGTCCTGCTCAGAAGTGCTTACAATGTAAAAGATCACACCTTATAATGAACAGTGCTTTAACAGGGTACAGCAGCAAACAGCTAATATGAATCGGGTAACATTTTCAGGGCCATAAACTTAGCACACACCATCAGTTGGTTAGATGCAGGATTATCTATCCACAAAACAGTTCCAAGAGCAAAATATATCAAAATAAACCAGAATAAAAAGACAAAAAAAAAAAAAACACACACACACACACCTCCCCAGATCACACACACATACATACATTTCTGATTATGTTGGTCATAAAACTGCATTTCAGTGTAAATAAACAAGCTAATTATATCCAAGTTAGGATTTGTAAGAGCAGAGCAATTGACATGTTAGTATTACAAACAAGGCAAAGATCAGCAGATGCTCACAAATAGAGATGAGCGAAGTATTCAAAAATGCGATTCGACTGATTCGGCGAATTCGTGGACAATATTCGATTTGAGTCGAATATATTCGCTGTGAATTTAACTTAAAAAAGGGTGTTTCTAGGCTTCAGAGAGACTTAATATTAGTGCAGAACACTGTACCTTTAATTTAAATGCACTTGGAGTCTGCTGGGGAAGAGAAATAATACTGTCAGTCAGTATGACATGCAGATGAGTGCCGTCGATCTTAGAATCACCGCACACTTCACTCATTTGGCCAGTCACGGGGCCAAAACCAGTGTTTGGAGCCACAGTGTGGCGGTGGAGGCAGCAGCAATGGGAGGCCATACAGCAACCTATGACAAAATGGAAACCAGCAGGAGTGTGAGGAGACCTGAAAGTGGCACATGGCAGAGTGGGAGCAATGGGAGGCGGTACAGGGACCAAGGTCACACTGTGGGCCCAGCAGCAGCGTGACCAGGCGGTACGGGGGCCCATGGCAGATTTGGGGCCTGGCAGCACCTATGGGAGGCCTGTAATCTGCCAGCAACCTATGACAAAATGGAAAACTGCAGGAGTGTGAGGAGACCTCAAAGTGGCACATGGCAGAGTGGGAGCAATGGGAGGCGGTACAGGGACCCAGGTCACACTGTGGACTCAGCAGCAGCGTGACCAGGCGGTACGGGGGCCCATGGCAGATTTGACCTCGTTCATCCCATAGTCCTGCCGACTCACGAATAGCGTGGCCTCCTCAAAAGGGCCTGAGCAAGCGCAGGTGTCACGCATGAGCTGCCAATGGCTGACATCTAAGTTACACAGGGAGTACCTTTATCCGCTTTTAACATCAGGAAATCTGTGATGGCCTTTCGCTGTTCGTAAAGGCAGTCTAACATATGTAGGGTTGAATTCCACCTTGTTGCAACGTCACAGCATGAGGAGTCGGTACGGGGGCCCATGGCAGATTACGTGCCTGGCAGCAGCAATGGGAGGCCCGTAATCTGCCAGCACCCTATGTCAAAAAATTGAGCACACCAGCAGTGTGAGGAGACCTCAAAGTGGCACATGGCAGAGTGGGAGCAATGGGAGGCGGTACAGGGACCCAGGTCACACTGTGGGCTCAGCAGCAGCGTGACCAGGCGGTACGGGGGCCCATGGCCGATTTGGGGCCTGGCGGCACCTATGGGAGGCCTGTAATCTGCCAGCAACCTATGACAAAATGGAAAACCGCAGGAGTGTGAGGAGACCTCAAAGTGGCACATGGCAGAGTGGGAGCAATGGGAGGCGGTACAGGGACCCAGGTCACACTGTGGGCTCAGCAGCAGCGTGACCAGGCGGTACGGGGGCCCATGGACGATTTGGGGCCTGGCGGCACCTATGGGAGGCCTGTAATCTGCCAGCAACCTATGACAAAATGGAAAACCGCAGGAGTGTGAGGAGACCTCAAAGTGGCACATGGCAGAGTGGGAGCAATGGGAGGCGGTACAGGGACCCAGGTCACACTGTGGGCTCAGCAGCAGCGTGACCAGGCGGTACGGGGGCCCATGGCAGATTTGACCTCGTTCATCCCATAGTCCTGCCGACTCACGAATAGCGTGGCCTCCTCAAAGGGCCTGAGCAAGCGCAGGTGTCACGCATGAGCTGCCAATGGCTGACATCTAAGTTACACAGGGAGTACCTTTATCCGCTTTTAACATCAGGAAATCTGTGATGGCCTTTCGCTGTTCGTAAAGGCGGTCTAACATATGTAGGGTTGAATTCCACCTTGTTGCAACGTCACAGCATGAGGAGTCGGTACGGGGGCCCATGGCAGATTACGTGCCTGGCAGCAGCAATGGGAGGCCTGTAATCTGCCAGCACCCTATGTCAAAAAATTGAACACACCAGCAGTGTGAGGAGACCTCAAAGTGGCACATGGCAGAGTGGGAGCAATGGGAGGCGGTACAGGGACCCAGGTCACACTGTGGGCTCAGCAGCAGCGTGACCAGGCGGTACGGGGGCCCATGGCCGATTTGGGGCCTGGCGGCACCTATGGGAGGCCTGTAATCTGCCAGCAACCTATGACAAAATGGAAAACCGCAGGAGTGTGAGGAGACCTCAAAGTGGCACATGGCAGAGTGGGAGCAATGGGAGGCCGTACAGGGACCCAGGTCACACTGTGGGCTCAGCAGCAGCATGACCAGGCGGTACGGGGGCCCATGGCCGATTTGGGGCCTGGCGGCACCTATGGGAGGCCTGTAATCTGCCAGCAACCTATGACAAAATGGAAAACCGCAGGAGTGTGAGGAGACCTCAAAGTGGCACATGGCAGAGTGGGAGCAATGGGAGGCCGTACAGGGACCCAGGTCACACTGTGGGCTCAGCAGCAGCGTGACCAGGCGGTACGGGGGCCCATGGCCGATTTGGGGCCTGGCGGCACCTATGGGAGGCCTGTAATCTGCCAGCAACCTATGACAAAATGGAAAACCGCAGGAGTGTGAGGAGACCTCAAAGTGGCACATGGCAGAGTGGGAGCAATGGGAGGCGGTACAGGGACCCAGGTCACACTGTGGGCTCAGCAGCAGCGTGACCAGGCGGTACGGGGGCCCATGGCAGATTTGACCTCGTTCATCCCATAGTCCTGCTGACTCACGAATAGCGTGGCCTCCTCAAAGGGCCTGAGCAAGCGCAGGTGTCACGCATGAGCTGCCAATGGCTGACATCTAAGTTACACAGGGAGTACCTTTATCCGCTTTTAACATCAGGAAATCTGTGATGGCCTTTCGCTGTTCGTAAAGGCGGTCTAACATATGTAGGGTTGAATTCCACCTTGTTGCAACGTCACAGCATGAGGAGTCGGTACGGGGGCCCATGGCAGATTACGTGCCTGGCAGCAGCAATGGGAGGCCCATAATCTGCCAGCACCCTATGTCAAAAAATTGAACACACCAGCAGTGTGAGGAGACCTCAAAGTGGCACATGGCAGAGTGTGGCGATGGAGACAGCAGCAATGGGAGGCCGTACAGGGACCCATGACACACTCTGGACTTGGCAGCAGCATGAGGAGGTGGTATAGGGGCCCATGGCAGATTAGGGGCCTGGCAGCAGCTATGGGAGGCCCGTAATCTGCCAGCACCCTATGACAAAAAATTGAACACACCAGCAGTGTGTGAGGAGACCTGAAAGTGGCACATGGCAGAGTGAGGCGATGGGAGACAGCAGCAATGGGAGGCCGTACAGGGACCCATGAGAGACTCTGGACCTGGCAGCAGCATGAGGAGGCGGTACAGGGGCCCATGGCAGATTAGGGGCCTGGCAGCAGCTATGGGAGGCCCGTAATCTGCCAGCACCCTATGTCAAAAAATTGAACACACCAGCAGTGTGTGAGGAGACCTGAAAGTGGCACATGGCAGAGTGTGGCAATGGAGACAGCAGCAATGGGAGGCCGTACAGGGACCCATGAGAGACTGTGGACCTGGCAGCAGCATGAGGAGGCGGTATAGGGGCCCATGGCAGATTAGGGGCCTGGCAGCAGCTATGGGAGGCCCGTAATCTGCCAGCACCCTATGTCAAAAAATTGAACACACCAGCAGTGTGAGGAGACCTGAAAGTGGCACATGGCATGAGAGACTCTGGACCTGGCAGCAGCATGAGGAGGCGGTATAGGGGCCCATGGCAGATTAGGGGCCTGGCAGCAGCTATGGGAGGCCCGTAATCTGCCAGCACCCTATGACAAAAAATTGAACACACCAGCAGTGTGTGAGGAGACCTGAAAGTGGCACATGGCAGAGTGTGGCGATGGAGACAGCAGCAATGGGAGGCCGTACAGGGACCCATGAGAGACTCTGGACCTGGCAGCAGCATGAGGAGGCGGTATAGGGGCCCATGGCAGATTAGGGGCCTGGCAGCAGCTATGGGAGGCCCGTAATCTGCCAGCACCCTATGACAAAAAATTGAACACACCAGCAGTGTGAGGAGACCTGAAAGTGGCACATGGCATGAGAGACTCTGGACCTGGCAGCAGCATGAGGAGGCGGTATAGGGGCCCAAGGCAGATTAGGGGCCTGGCAGCAGCTATGGGAGGCCCGTAATCTGCCAGCACCCTATGACAAAAAATTGAACACACCAGCAGTGTGTGAGGAGACCTGAAAGTGGCACATGGCAGAGTGTGGCGATGGAGACAGCAGCAATGGGAGGCCGTACATGGACCCATGAGAGACTGTGGACCTGGCAGCAGCATGAGGAGGCGGTATAGGGGCCCATGGCAGATTAGGGGCCTGGCAGCAGCTATGGGAGGCCCGTAATCTGCCAGCACCCTATGACAAAAAATTGAACACACCAGCAGTGTGTGAGGAGACCTGAAAGTGGCACATGGCAGAGTGTGGCGATGGAGACAGCAGCAATGGGAGGCCGTACAGGGACCCATGAGAGACTGTGGACCTGGCAGCAGCATGAGGAGGCGGTATAGGGGCCCATGGCAGATTAGGGGCCTGGCAGCAGCTATGGGAGGCCCGTAATCTGCCAGCACCCTATGTCAAAAAATTGAACACACCAGCAGTGTGAGGAGACCTGAAAGTGGCACATGGCATGAGAGACTCTGGACCTGGCAGCAGCATGAGGAGGCGGTATAGGGGCCCATGGCAGATTAGGGGCCTGGCAGCAGCTATGGGAGGCCCGTAATCTGCCAGCACCCTATGACAAAAAATTGAACACACCAGCAGTGTGTGAGGAGACCTGAAAGTGGCACATGGCAGAGTGTGGCGATGGAGACAGCAGCAATGGGAGGCCGTACAGGGACCCATGAGAGACTCTGGACCTGGCAGCAGCATGAGGAGGCGGTATAGGGGCCCATGGCAGATTAGGGGCCTGGCAGAAGCTATGGGAGGCCCGTAATCTGCCAGCACCCTATGACAAAAAATTGAACACACCAGCAGTGTGTGAGGAGACCTGAAAGTGGCACATGGCAGAGTGTGGCGATGGAGACAGCAGCAATGGGAGGCCGTACAGGGACCCATGAGAGACTGTGGACCTGGCAGCAGCATGAGGAGGCGGTATAGGGGCCCATGGCAGATTAGGGGCCTGGCAGCAGCTATGGGAGGCCCGTAATCTGCCAGCACCCTATGACAAAAAATTGAACACACCAGCAGTGTGAGGAGACCTGAAAGTGGCACATGGCATGAGAGACTCTGGACCTGGCAGCAGCATGAGGAGGCGGTATAGGGGCCCATGGCAGATTAGGGGCCTGGCAGCAGCTATGGGAGGCCCGTAATCTGCCAGCACCCTATGACAAAAAATTGAACACACCAGCAGTGTGTGAGGAGACCTGAAAGTGGCACATGGCAGAGTGTGGCGATGGAGACAGCAGCAATGGGAGGCCGTACAGGGACCCATGAGAGACTGTGGACCTGGCAGCAGCATGAGGAGGTGGTATAGGGGCCCATGGCAGATTAGGGGCCTGGCAGCAGCTATGGGAGGCCCGTAATCTGCCAGCACCCTATGTCAAAAAATTGAACACACCAGCAGTGTGAGGAGACCTGAAAGTGGCACATGGCATGAGAGACTCTGGACCTGGCAGCAGCATGAGGAGGCGGTATAGGGGCCCATGGCAGATTAGGGGCCTGGCAGCAGCTATGGGAGGCCCGTAATCTGCCAGCACCCTATGACAAAAAATGGAACACACCAGCAGTGTGTGAGGAGACCTGAAAGTGGCACATGTTTGGGGCATGATTCATGGCGGATTTAGTCAGTTGTGTCAGGAACTGGTGGTTTGAAATCCAGACTAATCCACGCCTGATTCATTTTCACAAACGTGAGTCTCTCCACACTTTGGGTGGACAGTCGTGTCCTCCGCGGAGTTACAATACCTCCTGCCGCACTAAACATGCGCTCCGATGCCACACTACTGGCCGGGCATGACAGCCTTTCAAGGGCAAATTCAGCTAGTTGGGGCCAAAGGTCAAGTTTCGTTGCCCAGTAGTCAAGGGGATTGTCTACCTCGGTTGGCAGGGTGCTGTCCAAGTAGGCCCAAGCCTGTTGTTTGAGCTCCTGCTCCAGGTCCACCTGATGCTGCTGCTGCTGCTGCGGCTGGTTAGTAGTTTCCTCACTGCGCTGGTGAAGAAAGCTACTCATCATGGACTGCAGACTGAGGCAGCCGCTGCTGGTGGAGCTGCCACTGCTCCTACCACCCCACCCCTCCCCTGCTGCCATGGCAGCGGAACGCGAGCGCACAGGTCCCACAGTGTCTGAGGATGGACGTTGGCGCAGAAAGGCAGAGACCAACTGACTACATAGGTGGTTTTTATAGTACGTAATTTTGGCCTCCCTCTCAGCATGTGTGAAAAAGGCCACCATTTTGGAACGGTAGCGAGGGTCCAACAAGGTGGACAGCCAAAAGTCATCCCTCTGTCTGATGGTTATTATTCGGCTGTCGCTACGCAAGCAACCGAGCATGCTATGGGCCATTTGTGCCAAGGAATGCGAGGGACTCCCTGCCTCCATCTCCACAGCATACTGCCACGGTGCGTCTGGGTCCTCTGTCTCCTCCTCCTCCTCCTCTACCAGATGCTCCTGCTCCTCCACTGCTGTCCGCTGAGTGGAAAAACCACCCATTTCACTCAATAATTCCTGAGCACAAATGTCCTCCTCTACCTCCTCCTCTTCTTCCTGTCCTGCCCCCACAGGGGTCATGTGGCGTTGAGATCTGTGCACCACGTCTACCGCACCCTGACCAGCCATTGTTAACAGCATTTGTTCCAGGACGTGCAACAGAGGAATGACGTCGTTCATCCCATAGTCCTGCCGACTCACGAATAGCGTGGCCTCCTCAAAGGGCCTGAGCAAGCGGCGGGTGTCACGCATGAGCTGCCAATGGCTGACATCGAAGTTACACAGGGGAGTACCTTTATCCGCTTGTAACATCAGGAAATCGGTGATGGCCTTTCGCTGCTCGTAAAGGCGGTCTAACATGTGTAGGGTTGAATTCCACCTTGTTGCAACGTCGCAGATCAGGCGATGCTGTGGAATTCCGTTCTGCCGCTGCAGCTCAAGGAGGGTGTGCTTTGCGGTGTAGGAATGGCTGAAATGCATGCAAAGTTTACGTGACATTTTAAGGATGTCTTGCAGTGGGATGGTGAATTTTAGGAACCGCTTGACAACCAGATTGAACACGTGAGCCATGCATGGCGCATGGCACAACCTTCCTTGACGCAGAGCAGACACCATGTTCTTTCCGTTGTCGGTCAACATGGTTCCGATTTTCAGTTTGCGCGGAGACAGCCATCTGTCGATTTCTCTGTTCATTACACTCAGAAGTTCCTCCCCTGTGTGACTACGTTCGCCAAGGCATACCAGGTGCAGCACAGCGTGACACCGTTGCGCCCTGCACATGTGATATGCCGGTCGGGTAATGGGACTTGGCACGGGGGTGGCGGCTGAGGACACGGCGGAAGAAGAGGTGGTAGAGGCGGACATGTTTGCTGGACCAAGGACGTGCAAACGTGGAGGCAAAAGCGTCGTGACCTGTCCAAGTTGCTGGTGCGGCTGTGCCGGCACCACGTTCACCCAGTGGGCCGTAAATGACATGTACTGTCCCTGACCGTAGTTACAGCTCCACACGTCGGTGCTGCCGTGCACTTTGGCAGAGACCGACATGCTCAAAGACTGGCCCACCATCTCTTCTACATGTGAATGCAGGGCTGGCACTGCCTTTTGGGCGAAGAAATGACGGCTTGGCACTCTCCACCGCGGCGCGGCACAAGCCATCATTTCTCGGAAAGGTGCTGAGTCCACCAGTTGGAAAGGGAGGGACTGCAGCACCAGCAACTTGGACAGGAGGACGTTCAGCTTTTGCACCGTCGGGTGCGTGCTCGCAAACTGTTGTCTCTTGGAAACGGATTCCAAGAAAGACTGCTGACGGAATCCGAGAAGAGGAGTAGCAGGAGAAGGAGCATCTGAACGAGCGGAAGATGCCAACGAGCGACAACTCCCCTCAGCAGAGGTGTTGGAGCCTTGACTGGCTGATAGAGGGTGATTGACGTCGGGTGACGGAGCAAGTAACGGAGCGGGTGATGGAGCGGGGGCTGGGGCAGGCAGAACCGCCGTATCTTTATCACGGTTTTCCCAGGCCACCGAATGGTGACGCTGCATATGCTGACGCAATGCTGTAGTCCCAACATGGGCCCCCTGGCCACGCTTGCATTTCTGGCCACATAGTCGACATACGGCTACGTTTACATCCTCGGGCGGCTTGACGAAAAATTGCCACACCACCGAGTAGGAAACTTTGCCCCCGCTACTCCTCACTGGCTGACTTCTACTTCCTCCGTGCGCACCGGCACCACTACTGGCCGTGGTGGTAGGCTGCAGTGGAGCTGGTGCTGTACTCCGTGGCCGTTTGCCTCCACTGACACTGCTGCGACCCTGCTGCCTCCTGGGCAAACCACCGACTGTTTTGCTCGCTGCCAAGCTGGCACCCTCTTCTCCTGATGATGCGGAAGAAATTACCTGATGACGACGAGGCTGCCAAGTGCGATCAACCTCCTCATCATCAAGTAGGGTCTCCGCCTCACTACTAGCCCCCTCGGCTGCGTCTGGGTCAGGAGACAGACCTGTCTCTAGACCGGCTACCGAGCCACTCTCCTCGCCAGTACTTCTTCGCCTGGCTGCTGAAAAGGCGGAAGTCTCCCCCCGTTCCTGACCGCCCTCTGTTAGCTCTTCCTCACTGTACAGTGGGGCTGAGCCCACAGCATGCGATACTTCGCTTGGTGAGGGAACAGCAAAGGACAGGGGCAGGTAGAGGACACGTGATTTCAGTGGGCTTGCTCCCGGGCCATGCCAACTAACGGTTGTGTCTGACGTACCCACCGACCGTTGGCTGTAGGTGTCAGAGGTGACCTGGGAAGAGGAAGACGACTGAGCCAACCAATCGATGACGGCAGGGTTGTCGGTGGAGACACGACCGCTGGATGACACCGGGAGCACTGGCCTCTGGCTGCGAATAGTGCTGCCTCAACCCCTTCCTCTGCTGCCACGTCTGCTCGCTCCTAAAACATTGCCTCCTCTGCCACTCCTCTGCATGTTGTCTGACATACTCTTTAATTCAACGATTCTGTGTCCCTGAGTAACAATTCTGTGTCCCTGAGTAACAATTCTGTGTCTGTCCCTGAGTAACAATTCTGTGGCCCTAAGTAACGGTTCTGTGGCCCTCAGTAACAATTCTGTGTCCCTGAGTAACAATTCTGTGTCTGTCCCTGAGTAACAATTCTGTGGCCCTAAGTAACGGTTCTGTGGCCTTCAGTAACAATTCTGTGTCCCTGAGTAACGTTTCTGTGGCCCTAAGTAATGGTTCTGTGGCCCTCAGTAACAATTCTGTGTCCCTGAGTAACAATTCTGTGTCTGTCCCTGAGTAAAAATTCTGTGGCCCTAACTAACGTTTCTGTGGCCCTAAGTAACAGTTCTGTGGCCCTCAGTAACAATTCTGTGTCCCTGAGTAACGTTTCTGTGGCCCTAAGTAACGGTTCTGTGGCCCTCAGTAACAATTCTGTGTCCCTGAGTAACAATTCTGTGTCTGTCCCTGAGTAACAATTCTGTGGCCCTAAGTAACGGTTCTGTGGCCCTCAGTAACAATTCTGTGTCCCTCAGTAACAATTCTGTGGCCCTAAGTAACGGTTCTGTGGCCCTCAGTAACAATTCTGTGTCCCTGAGTAACAATTCTGTGTCTGTCCCTGAGTAACAATTCTGTGGCCCTAAGTAACGGTTCTGTGGCCCTCAGTAACAATTCTGTGTCCCTGAGTAACGTTTCTGTGGCCCTAAGTAACGGTTCTGTGGCCCTCAGTAACAATTCTGTGTCCCTGAGTAACAATTCTGTGTCTGTCCCTGAGTAACAATTCTGTGGCCCTAACTAACGTTTCTGTGGCCCTCAGTAACAGTTCTGTGGCCCTCAGTAACAATTCTGTGTCCCTGAGTAACGTTTCTGTGGCCCTAAGTAACAATTCTGTGGCCCTCAGTAACAATTCTGTGTCTGTCCCTGAGTAACAATTCTGTGGCCCTAAGTAACGGTTCTGTGGCCCTCAGTAACAATTCTGTGTCCCTGAGTAACAATTCTGTGGCCCTAAGTAACGGTTCTGTTGCCCTCAGTAACAATTCTGTGTCCCTCAGTAACAATTCTGTGTCTGTCCCTGAGTAACAATTCTGTGGCCCTAAGTAACGGTTCTGTGGCCCTCAGTAACAATTCTGTGTCCCTGAGTAACGTTTCTGTGGCCCTAAGTAACAGTTCTGTGGCCCTCAGTAACAATTCTGTGTCCCTGAGTAACGTTTCTGTGGCCCTAAGTAACAATTCTGTGGCCCTCAGTAACAATTCTGTGTCTGTCCCTGAGTAACAATTCTGTGGCCCTAAGTAACGGTTCTGTGGCCCTCAGTAACAATTCTGTGTCCCTGAGTAACAATTCTGTGGCCCTAAGTAACGGTTCTGTGGCCCTCAGTAACAATTCTGTGTCCCTCAGTAACAATTCTGTGTCTGTCCCTGAGTAACAATTCTGTGGCCCTAAGTAACGGTTCTGTGGCCCTCAGTAACAATTCTGTGTCCCTGAGTAACGTTTCTGTGGCCCTAAGTAACGGTTCTGTGGCCCTCAGTAACAATTCTGTGTCCCTGAGTAACGTTTCTGTGGCCCTAAGTAACGGTTCTGTGGCCCTCAGTAACAATTCTGTGTCCCTGAGTAACAATTCTGTGTCTGTCCCTGAGTAACAATTCTGTGGCCCTAAGTAACGGTTCTGTGTCCCTGAGTAACAATTCTGTGTCCCTGAGTAACAATTCTGTGTCCCTAAGTAACGGTTCTGTGGCCCTCAGTAACAATTCTGTGTCCCTCAGTAACAATTCTGTGTCTGTCCCTGAGTAACAATTCTGTGGCCCTAACTAACGTTTCTGTGGCCCTAAGTAACAGTTCTGTGGCCCTCAGTAACAATTCTGTGGCCCTCAGTAACAATTCTGTGTCTGTCCCTGAGTAACAATTCTGTGGCCCTAACTAACGTTTCTGTGGCCCTAAGTAACAGTTCTGTGGCTCTCAGTAACAATTGTGTGGCCCTGAGTAACGTTTCTGTGGCCCTAAGTAACAATTCTGTGGCCCTCAGTAACAATTCTGTGTCCCTGAGTAACGTTTCTGTGGCCCTAAGTAACAATTCTGTGGCCCTCAGTAACAATTCTGTGTCTGTCCCTGAGTAACAATTCTGTGGCCCTAAGTAACGGTTCTGTGGCCCTCAGTAACAATTCTGTGTCCCTGAGTAACAATTCTGTGGCCCTAAGTAACGGTTCTGTGGCCCTCAGTAACAATTCTGTGTCCCTGAGTAACGTTTCTGTGGCCCTAAGTAACGGTTCTGTGGCCCTCAGTAACAATTCTGTGTCCCTGAGTAACGTTTCTGTGGCCCTAAGTAACGGTTCTGTGGCCCTCAGTAACAATTCTGTGTCCCTGAGTAACAATTCTGTGTCTGTCCCTGAGTAACAATTCTGTGGCCCTAAGTAACGGTTCTGTGTCCCTGAGTAACAATTCTGTGTCCCTGAGTAACAATTCTGTGTCCCTAAGTAACGGTTCTGTGGCCCTCAGTAACAATTCTGTGTCCCTCAGTAACAATTCTGTGTCTGTCCCTGAGTAACAATTCTGTGGCCCTAACTAACGTTTCTGTGGCCCTAAGTAACAGTTCTGTGGCCCTCAGTAACAATTCTGTGTCCCTTAGTAACGTTTCTGTGGCCCTAAGTAACAATTCTGTGGCCCTCAGTAACAATTCTGTGTCTGTCCCTGAGTAACAATTCTGTGGCCCTAACTAACGTTTCTGTGGCCCTAAGTAACAGTTCTGTGGCTCTCAGTAACAATTGTGTGGCCCTGAGTAACGTTTCTGTGGCCCTAAGTAACAATTCTGTGGCCCTCAGTAACAATTCTGTGTCTGTCCCTGAGAGCAATTCTGTGGCCCTAACTAACGTTTCTGTGGCCCTAAGTAACAGTTCTGTGGCCCTCAGTAACAATTCTGTGTCTGTCCCTGAGTAACAATTCTGTGGCCCTAACTAACATTTCTGTGGCCCTAAGTAACAGTTCTGTGGCCCTCAGTAACAATTCTGTGGCCCTGAGTAACGTTTCTGTGGCCCTAAGTAACAATTCTGTGGCCCTCAGTAACAATTCTGTGTCTGTCCCTGAGTAACAATTCTGTGGCCCTAACTAACGTTTCTGTGGCCCTAAGTAACAGTTCTGTGGCCCTCAGTAACAATTCTGTGTCTGTCCCTGAGTAACAATTCTGTGGCCCTAACTAACGTTTCTGTGGCCCTAAGTAACAATTCTGTCTGTCCCTGAGTAATAATTCTGTGGCCCTAACTAGCGTTTCTGTGGCCCTAAGTAACGATTCTGTGGCCCTCACTAACAATTCTGTGTCCCTGAGTAATGTTTCTCTGTCCCTAAGTAACGTTTCTCTGTCCCTAAGTAACGTTTCTCTGTCCCCAAGTAACGTTTCTGTGGCCCTAACTCTGTCCCTAATACAGAGCGGTCTGCCTCTCTTGAATGACTGGAGGCAAATGAAGAATTCTAAAATGGCCGCCATTTATAGCTCGACCATTACACAGTGCTGGCTGGCTGGCTGCTGATTGGCTAATGCGATCACATGTCATTAAGGAATGCATTATGGGTCAGCGCGCCTTGTCTGCGCGCCTTCCCAGACATCCCCGTTCCGTCGCCGCACATGTCCGCCGCCATTTTAGGAAAAATTTCGATTCGCGCGTCCGAAGTAGGCTATTTTTCGGATTCGGCGCGAATCGAAAATTTTCCAATATTCGACTCGAATTCCACTTCGCCTACTTCGATTCGCTCATCTCTACTCACAAACTATAAACACACAATCATTGTAGACTACACACCAAAACACACTTTAGAGGGACAAATGCAAAAAAAATTAGAGGCCACATCAAAACACAATCTTAGTGGGGGTCTTAGGCAATTAGGCACAATATCTCTTCTCCCCCCAAATCCACAGGCAAGGACTTGTTGAAAATAACCTGACCTATTATCAGGCCAAGCCAACCTACTTGCTGCAGCCCTTTAGGTAACATAGGTTGGATTTGGAGCACACCAAACAAGGCCCCACGCCCAATGAAGGCCACATCCACCACTGCCATTCATTTTGTCTGAGAAAGTGATTGCACCTGATTAGCAAGCACAAATACTCCTTCCACCTGCATTAACCCTTGGCTTTGTGGCTATGTGCATCAATTCTGGTATACAGGTCCCACAAATCAGAGTCCATTAGCATGCCCAGAAATAAAGCAACAGTAAAACAAGTGTACCTGTGCAGCATACAACAGAAAATTTAACAGGGATGCAGGGGCGGACTGACAACTCATGGGGCCCCCGGGCAATAGGGGATCATGGGGCCCCTGTGTCCTTGTCCACACTCACAAAAGCCTATAAAAAGGTACCAGGGGCATTTCATGGGGCCCCCTACTGACCCCGGGCCCTCGGGCAGTGCCCGAGTGCTTGAATGGTCAGTCCGCCCCTGCAAGGATGTGAAGGGGCACCCGTTGGCAAAATGTATTGGCACTATGGGCACAATTCACCAAAGCTTATCGCATAAGTTAAGTCAGTAACATGACCACATCTCGCATGCAATACTAGAAATGTCAATTCACTATTGCTAGTATGTGGTATTTCCCGAAAATAGCAAAAACACTCGGTAAATCCCACATAAAAAGACCTTAAAGTCAAGTCACCAAAGGAAATAAATATTTGAAGGCATGTGGTATCTGTCAGTACTGTCATGGGTTGTTAAGGAATGGGGGGCCGTGGAGTCCCCCAAAAACTATGGGCCATCTGCTGCCAGCAGGGTTCCCCACTGACAGCTGAATAGAAAGAATTGGCGGCAATTAAAAAAATCCCCAAAAAATGGTGTGGGGTCCCCCCTCCCATTCATACCAAGCCCTTTGGGTCTGGTTTGGATTTTGAGGGGAAGCGAACGCCAAAATTCCCCCCAAAAATGGTGTGGGGGGTCCCACCCAAAATCCATACCAGACCCTTATCCGCGCGTGCAGCTCAGCAGGTCAGGAAAGAGGGGGGGATGAGCACTGTAATGCACTGTACACTGCAATGCACTATACTCTGTGACGCACTGTACTGTGTAACACACTGGACACTGTAACGCAATGTACACTAATGCACTGTACACTGTAATGCACTATACTCTGTAACGCACTGTACTCTGTAACACACTGTACTCTGTAACACACTGGACACTGTAACACACTATACTCTGTAACGCACTGTACTCTGTAACACACTGTACTCTGTAACACACTGGACACTGTAACACACTATACACTGTAACACACTATACTCTGTAACACACTGGACACTGTAACGCACTATACACTAACGCACTGTACTCTAACGCACTATACACTAACGCACTGTACTCTGTAACACACTGGACACTGTAACGCACTGTACTCCAACTCACTATACACTGTACGGCACTGTACTCTGTAACACATTGGACACTGTAACACACTGTAATGCACTATACACTGTAACGCAATATACACTGTAACACTGTACTCTGTAATGCACTATACACTAACGCACTGTACCTGGTGTGCTCTCCTCCTCCTCTCCTGTTGCTCCTCTGGCTGCCTAGAAATCAGCCAGAAGTCATGTGGTGAGTCCTCACCAGGCTGCCACTTGCTGGCTCCTCACCGCCGAGGAGCCTGCAAGCACCCAAGCTACTTCCTGGCGCAGGTTTGGTTTATATTTTTTTGGAAAGCCTGGGGAAATAACTTTTGCGGACAGGATCCAGCATGCAGACCATGTTTAGAGGACCCCTTTATTACACCATGACATATTTACATGATGGTACATACATGTGCTCGGCAGGCATAGTAGATAGCCTATGGCAGGACAGCATGCATATATATTCTCGATGATTTTTTTGAACACCATCAGCATGTGCTGCCCTTTACACAATTCACCAAAGCTTATTGCATAAGTTAAGTCAGTCACATGACCACATATCGCATGCGATACTAAAAGTGTCAATTCACTATTGCTAGTATGTGGTATTTCCCGAAAATAGCAAAAACACTCAGTAAATCCCACATAAAAAGACCTTAAAGTCAAGTCACCAAAGGAAATAAATATTTGAAGGCATGCGGTATCTGTCAGTACTGTCATGGGTTTTAAGGAATGGGGGGCCGCGGAGTCCCCCAAAAACTATGGGCCATCAGCTGTCAGCGGGGTTCCCCACTGACAGCTGAATAGAAAGAATTGGCGGCAATTAAAAAAATCCCTAAAAATGGCGTGGGGTCCCCCCTCCCATTCATACCAAGCCCTTTGGGTCTGGTTTGGATTTTGAGGGGAAGCGAACGCCAAAATTCCCCCCAAAAATGGTGTGGGGGGTCCCACCCAAAATCCATACCAGACCCTTATCCGCGCGTGCAGCTCAGCAGGTCAGGAAAGAGGGGGGGATGAGCACTGTAATGCACTGTACACTGCAATGCACTATACTCTGTGACGCACTGTACTGTGTAACACACTGGACACTGTAACGCAATGTACACTAATGCACTGTACACTGTAATGCACTATACTCTGTAACGCACTGTACTCTGTAACACACTGTACTCTGTAACACACTGGACACTGTAACACACTATACTCTGTAACGCACTGTACTCTGTAACACACTGTACTCTGTAACACACTGGACACTGTAACACACTATACACTGTAACACACTGTACTCTGTAACACACTGGACACTGTAACGCACTATACACTAACGCACTGTACTCTAACGCACTATACACTAACGCACTGTACTCTGTAACACACTGGACACTGTAACGCACTGTACTCCAACTCACTATACACTGTACGGCACTGTACTCTGTAACACATTGGACACTGTAACACACTGTAATGCACTATACACTGTAACGCAATATACACTGTAACACTGTACTCTGTAATGCACTATACACTAACGCACTGTACCTGGTGTGCTCTCC
Organism: Staurois parvus; assembly: GCF_062004578.1. Lineage (NCBI taxonomy): Eukaryota > Metazoa > Chordata > Amphibia > Anura > Ranidae > Staurois > Staurois parvus. The sequence continues at coordinate 5,463,933 of NW_028318057.1, forward strand.
TCCTCCTCTCCTGTTGCTCCTCTGGCTGCCTAGAAATCAGCCAGAAGTCATGTGGTGAGTCCTCACCAGGCTGCCACTTGCTGGCTCCTCACCGCCGAGGAGCCTGCAAGCACCCAAGCTACTTCCTGGCGCAGGTTTGGTTTATATTTTTTTGGAAAGCCTGGGGAAATAACTTTTGCGGACAGGATCCAGCATGCAGACCATGTTTAGAGGACCCCTTTATTACACCATGACATATTTACATGATGGTACATACATGTGCTCGGCAGGCATAGTAGATAGCCTATGGCAGGACAGCATGCATATATATTCTCGATGATTTTTTTGAACACCATCAGCATGTGCTGCCCTTTACACAATTCACCAAAGCTTATTGCATAAGTTAAGTCAGTCACATGACCACATATCGCATGCGATACTAAAAGTGTCAATTCACTATTGCTAGTATGTGGTATTTCCCGAAAATAGCAAAAACACTCAGTAAATCCCACATAAAAAGACCTTAAAGTCAAGTCACCAAAGGAAATAAATATTTGAAGGCATGCGGTATCTGTCAGTACTGTCATGGGTTGTTAAGGAATGGGGGGCCGCGGAGTCCCCCAAAAACTATGGGCCATCAGCTGTCAGCGGGGTTCCCCACTGACAGCTGAATAGAAAGAATTGGCGGCAATTAAAAAAATCCCTAAAAATGGCGTGGGGTCCCCCCTCCCATTCATACCAAGCCCTTTGGGTCTGGTTTGGATTTTGAGGGGAAGCCCCACACCCAAATTCCCCCCAAAAATGGTGTGGGGGCCCCCCCCAAAATCCATACCAGACCCTTATCCGAGCATGCAGCCCAGCAGGTCAGGAAAGGGGGGGATGAGCGAACACCCCCCCTTCTGAACTATACCAGCTCATATGCCCTCAACATGGGGGGGGTGCTTTGGGGCAGGGGAGCATCCCTCCCCAAAGCACCTTGTCCCCATATTGATGGGGACAAGGGCCTCTTCCCTACAACCCTGGGCTGTGGTTGTGGGGGTCTGCAGGAGGGGGGCTTATAGGAATCTGGAAGCCCCCTTTAGCAAGGGAGCCCACACATCCGGCCCCCCCTATATGAATGAGTATGGGGTACATGGTACCGCTATCCATTTCCAAAAAGCAAAAAGTGTAGGGTAAAAAAAGACAGGAGACAGTCTTTGACAAGTCCTTTATTAAAAGAAGAAAACTAAAAGAATGTCCCCCACAGTAGATCCACGATATCCGCTGCGACCCGAAAAAAGAATAAAAAAGGCTGCACTCCCAACGCTGGCTCCTGGTCATCTGTCTGCTCCTCTGGCTTGACAGTTCTTAAATATGTAAGGGGCGGAGCCACCTGGTGACATCACCCGTGTGACCCTGCCCCAAGTGACATTATCAGCCAGGGAATTGATGTCACACAGGGGCGGGGTCACATGCGTGATGTCTCTGGGTGGCCCCACCACATATTTAAGAACTGTCAAGCCAGCGGAGAAGACAGCTGGCCAGGAGCCAGTGGAGAAGACAGATGACCAGGAGCTAGCGTCAGGAGTGCAACCTTTATTTATTCTTTTTTTGGGTGATGGCGGCAGTGGTGGCAGATATCGTGATTGACATTGGATCTACTGCGGGGTACATTCATTTAGTTTTCTTCTTTTAATAAAGGACCTTTCAAAGACTGTCTCCTGTCTTTTTTTACACTACACTTTTTGCTTTTTGTGAATGGGTAGTACCCAATACTCATTCACATGGGGGGGGGGGTGGGCTGGGATCTGTGGGCCCCCTTGCTAAAGGGGGCTCCCAGATTCTGATAAGTCGCCCACAGACCCCCACAACCACAGCCCAGAGTTGGGGGAAGAGGCCATTGTCCCTATCAACATGGGGACAAGGTGCTTTAGGGAGGGGAGCCCTCCTGCCCTAAAGCACCTCTCGCATGTTGAGGGCGTGAGGCCTGGTATGGATCAGGATGGGGGGTGCTCACTTGTCCCCCCCTTTCCTGACCTGCCGGGCTGTATGCTCGGATAAGGGTCTGGTATGGATTTTGGGGGGACCCCCACGCCATTTTGGGGGGGAATTTTGGCGTGGGGCTCCCCTTCAAAATCCAAACCAGACCCAAAGGGCTTGGTATTATTGGGAAGGGGAACCCCACGCCATTTTTTTTTGTATTTTTTTAATTGCCAGCAATTCTTTCTCTGATATTCAGCTGTCAATGGGGAACGCCACTGACAGAGGCAACATGGACTCATGCTTTTCACTACAAAACAGCCGCATGACTTGATAAAATAACTCATACGGTATTTTAGCAGCGTTTTTTAGGGAATGCAGTAGTTTTTTTAAAAAAATGCTGTGCAGGATCCTACTACATATTTGGATGCAGTAAGATACCGCATAGTGAATTGTGCCCATTGTGTGACTTAGCCCTCCCTCCTCCTCACTCACACACTCTCTTTTTCTTTGGAATTGAAGCTTGGCTGACCTCTACCTTTGGCACACATGCACACAGAGTCCCAGCACGTGCTCAACTGATCAGCGCTCCTCCTCAACCCTTTTTGTTCAGACTCCTAAATTATCGGTACAGAGATACCATTCTCTCCAGGGCCAGAAGCAAGGGTAACCTGTCAGTTGACAATGTTCAAGTATCCTTATTTCCAGATTTTTCCATGGAAGTTCAAAAGCAATGCGCAAAATTCCTGAATGTCAAGAAACATCTTTGGGCATTGGGCCTTTAATATGCCAAGCTACAGTCGGGTCCATAAATATTGGGACATCGACACAATTCTAACATTTTTGGCTCTATACAGTAGAGGCAGTAGAGGCCTGGCAGAGCATCACCAGGGATGAAACCCAGCATCTGGTGATCTCTATGCGTTCCAGACTTCAGGCTGTAATTGACTGCAAAGGATTTGCAACCAAGTATTAAAAAGTGAAAGTTTGATTTATGAATATTATTCTGTCCCATTACTTTTGGTCCCTTAACAAGTGGGAGGCACATATGCAAACTGTTGTAATTCCTACACCGTTCACCTGATTTGGATGTAAATACCCTCAAATTAAAGCTGACAGTCTGCAGTTAAAGCACGTCTTGTTTGTTTCATTTCAAATCTGTTGTGGTGGTGTATAGAGCAAAAAATGTTAGAATTGTGTCAATGTCTCAATATTTATGGACCTGACTGTATATCCAGCTAAACTTCGAGATGACGTTTCTCACTTATTTGATAATCCTAATGCAGCCTTGCAGTGGTTGGATGGAGCAGAACATCACCTGGCAAACTCCCCTGGAACCTGACCAAGGGGACCTAGTTGATCCTTAGTGCCTTAAACTCAGCTTAGCAGAACTGTGGGGTATTGCTCTCACATTTCCTCCCCCCTTTTTGTATCTGATTTTTTTTCCCGCTAAAGTTGGGGCTCCTCCTCTCTTGGGCTTTCCTTACATTTACCTGCTGTGTGCTTGTCCACGAGACATTGTGCAAACCCCAACCTGCTTTTGGTCCTGAGGGAACCTTTTGGCCTCCTGCCAGTGTCTTCAGTTAATACTATTATGGCTCTGTTGGCCTACATGTCAGTAATAATTTCAGTATTCTCCCTTGTTTTGTTTATGGTTCACCTGAGATGTCTGTGTTTAGTGGAGTGCATGTTGCTGGGTTAATCTTCCCTGCTTCCTGCGGCTGTTCTCCTGGTCACCCGGACCCATGTGATCTGGGTCCCTCCTACTGCCTACCCGCTCATTGTTCCCTTCGGGGAGCGTTATATCTGTCCACGATTGAGTTATCCTTCCCATTTTATACATATGTATTATGTCTGTCTCCCATAAAGAATTGATGTTATTATCCTGGAACGTAAGGGGCCTGGAAGATAAAACTAAACAGGGTGCTTTCTTCCATGTACTTAAACATTTAAAACTGTCTATAGTATGTTTGCAGGAAACCCATTTGAAATCTGACACTGTCGGTTCCCTCCGCTCTCGTTTATTTCCCATACAATATCATTCTTTCCACTTCACGTTTTCTAGGGGTGTGTGTATCCTCATCTCTAACTCTATTCAATTTGTTCATTTGCAGGAGTGGATTGATGCGGAGGGCAGGTATATTTTCCTACTGTGTACTTTGAATGGGTTTCGCTGCATAGTGGCTGCAGTATATATCCCTCCCACCCTACTCTTCATTAAACGCTTAGTTCAATTTATGGGCAATCATCCTGATGTTCCCCTATTGGCGCTGGGTGATTAAAACAATTGCTTACTCCTTAGCTTGGATAGATTGCCTTTGGGCAGTAGGGGCAGACAATTATCCTCTCAGCCTACCCCATTTGCTAAATTATTGGTGGAACTGCGCCTCCAGGATGTGTGGTGGATGAAGTATCCGACAGCAAAATGTCATTCATTTTTTCTGCTACTCATGATTAGAGATGAGCGAATCGAACTAGGCGAAGTGGAATTCGTTTCGAATATTAGGAAAATTTCGATTCGCACCGAATCCGAAAATTAGCAGACTTCGGATGCGCGAATCGAAATTTTTCCTAAAATAGCGGCGACATGTGCGGCGACGGAGCGGGGATGTCTGGGAAGGCGCGCAGACAAGGCGCGCTGACCCATAATGCATTCATTCATGACATGTGATCGCATTAGCCAATCAGCAGCCAGCCAGCCAGCACTGTGTAATGGTCGAGCTATAAATGGCGGCCATTTTAGAATTCTCCATTTCCCTCCAGTCATTCAAGAGAGGCAGACCTGGCTGTATTGAGGGAGAGAGTTAGGGACACAGAAACGTTACTTAGGGACACAGAAACGTTACTTAGTGACACAGAAACGTTACTTAGGGACACAGAAACGTTACTTAGGGCCACAGAACCGTTACTTAGGGCCACAGAAACGTTACTTAGGGCCACAGAAACGTTACTTAGGGCCACAGAAACGTTACTTAGGGCCACAGAATCGTTACTTAGAGCCACAGAAACGTTACTTAGGGCCACAGAAACGTTACTTAGGGCCACAGAAACGTTACTTAGGGCCACAGAATCGTTACTTAGGGACACAGAACCGTTACTTAGGGCCACAGAAACGTTACTTAGGGACACAGAATTGTTACTCAGGGACACAGAATTGTTACTCAGGGACACAGAATTGTTACTCAGGGACAGAAACAGAATTGTTACTCAGGGACACAGAATTGTTACTCAGGGAAACAGAATTGTTACTGAGGGACACAGAATTGTTACTCAGGGACACAGAATTGTTACTCAGGGACACAGAATTGTTACTCAGGGACAGACACAGAATTGTTACTGAGGGACACAGAATTGTTACTGAGGGACACAGAATTGTTACTCAGGGACAGACACAGAATTGTTACTCAGGGACAGACACAGAATTGTTACTGAGGGACACAGAATTGTTACTGAGGGACACAGAATTGTTACTGAGGGACACAGAATTGTTACTCAGGGACACAGAACTGTTACTCAGGGACACAGAACTGTTACTCAGGGACAGACACAGAATTGTTACTGAGGGACACAGAATTGTTACTGAGGGACACAGAATTGTTACTGAGGGACACAGAATTGTTACTCAGGGACAGACACAGAATTGTTACTGAGGGACACAGAACTGTTACTCAGGGACACAGAACTGTTACTCAGGGACACAGAACTGTTACTCAGGGACAGACACAGAATTGTTACTGAGGGACACAGAATTGTTACTGAGGGACACAGAATTGTTACTGAGGGACACAGAATTGTTACTCAGGGACAGACACAGAATTGTCACTCAGGGACAGACACAGAATTGTTACTCAGGGACAGACACAGAATTGTTACTGAGGGACACAGAATTGTTACTGAGGGACACAGAATTGTTACTCAGGGACAGACACAGAATTGTTACTCAGGGACAGACACAGAATTGTTACTCAGGGACAGACACAGAATTGTTACTCAGGGACAGACACAGAATTGTTACTGAGGGACACAGAATTGTTACTCAGGGACAGACACAGAATTGTTACTCAGGGACAGACACAGAATTGTTACTCAGGGACAGACACAGAATTGTTACTGAGGGACACAGAATTGTTACTCAGGGACAGACACAGAATTGTTACTCAGGGACAGACACAGAATTGTTACTGAGGGACACAGAATTGTTACTGAGGGACACAGAATTGTTACTCAGGGACACAGAATTGTTACTGAGGGACACAGAATTGTTACTCAGGGACACAGAATTGTTACTCAGAGACAGACACAGAATTGTTACTGAGGGACACAGAATTGTTACTCAGGGACACAGAATTGTTACTGAGGGACACAGAATTGTTACTCAGGGACACAGAATTGTTACTCAGGGACAGACACAGAATTGTTACTGAGGGACACAGAATTGTTACTGAGGGACACAGAATTGTTACTCAGGGACACAGAATTGTTACTCAGGGACACAGAATTGTTACTGAGGGACAGACACAGAATTGTTACTGAGGGACACAGAATTGTTACTCAGGGACACAGAATTGTTACTGAGGGACACAGAATTGTTACTCAGGGACACAGAATTGTTACTCAGGGACAGACACAGAATTGTTACTGAGGGACACAGAATTGTTACTGAGGGACACAGAATTGTTACTCAGGGACAGACACAGAATTGTTACTCAGGGACAGACACAGAATTGTTACTGAGGGACACAGAATTGTTACTGAGGGACACAGAATTGTTACTGAGGGACACAGAAGTGTTACTGAGGGACACAGAATTGTTACGCAGGGACACAGAATTGTTACTCAGGGACAGACACAGAATTGTTACTCAGGGACACAGAATTGTTACTCAGGGACACAGAATCGTTGAATTAAAGAGTATGTCAGACAACATGCAGAGGAGTGGCAGAGGAGGCAATGTTTTAGGAGCGAGCAGACGTGGCAGCAGAGGAAGGGGTCGAGGCAGCACTAGTCGCAGCCAGAGGCCATTGCTCCCGGTGTCATCCAGCGGTCGTGTCTCCACCGACAATCCTGCCGTCATCGATTGGTTGGCTCGGTCATCTTCCTCTTCCCAGGTCACCTCTGACACCTACAGCCAACGGTCGGTGGGTACGTCAGACACAACCGTTAGTTGGCATGGCCCGGGAGCAAGCCCACTGAAATCACGTGTCCTCTACCTGCCCCTGTCCTTTGGTGTTCCCTCACCAAGTGAAGTATCGCATGCTGTGGGCTCAGCCCCACTGTACAGTGAGGAAGAGCTAACAGAGGGCGGTCAGGAACGGGGGGAGACATCCGCCTCTTCAGCAGCCAGGCGAAGAAGTACTGGCGAGGAGAGTGGCTCGGTAGCCGGTCTAGAGACAGGTCTGTCTCCTGACCCACACGCAGCCGAGGGGGCTAGTAGTGAGGCGGAGACCCTAATTGATGATGAGGAGGCTGATCGCACTTGGCAGCCTCGTCGTCATCAGGCAATTTCTTCCGCATCATCAGGAGAAGAGGGTGCCAGCTTGGCAGCGAGCAAAACAGTCGGTGGGTTGGCCAGGAGGCAGCAGGGTCGCAGCAGTGTCAGTGGAGACAAACGGCCACGGAGTAGAGCACCAGCTCCACTGCAGCCTACCACCACTGCCAGTAGTGGTGCCGGTGTGCACGGAGGAAGTAGCAGTCAGCCAGTGAGGAGTAGCGGGGGCAAAGTTTCCTACTCGGCGGTGTGGCAATTTTTCGTCAAGCCGCCGAGGAAGTAAACGTAGCCGTATGTCGACTATGTGGCCAGAAAGTCAAGCGTGGCCAGGGGGCCCATGTTGGGACTACAGCGTTGCGTCAGCATATGCAGCATCGCCATTTGGTGGCCTGGGAAAACCGTGATAAAGATACGGCGGTTCTGCCTGCCCCAGCCCCCGCTCCATCACCCGCTCCGTTACTTGCTCCGTCACCCGACGTCAATCACCCTCTATCAGCCAGTCAAGGCTCCAACACCTCTGCTGAGGGGAGTTGTCGCTCATTGGCATCTTCCGCTCGTTCAGATGCTCCTTCTCCTGCTACTCCTCTTCACGGATTCCGTCAGCAGTCTTTCTTGGAATCCGTTTCCAAGAGACAACAGTTTGCGAGCACGCACCCGACGGTGCAAAAGCTGAACGTCCTCCTGTCCAAGTTGCTGGTGCTGCAGTCCCTCCCTTTCCAACTGGTGGACTCAGCACCTTTCCGAGAAATGATAGCTTGTGCTACGCCGCGGTGGAGAGTGCCAAGCCGGCATTTCTTCGCCAAAAAGGCAGTGCCAGCCCTGCATTCACATGTAGAAGAGATGGTGGGCCAGTCTTTGAGCATGTCGGTCTCTGCCAAAGTGCACAGCAGCGCCGACGTGTGGAGCTGTAACTACGGTCAGGGACAGTACATGTCATTTACGGCCCACTGGGTGAACGTGGTGCCGGCACAGCCGCATCAGCAACTTGGACAGGTCACGACGCTTTTGCCTCCACGTTTGCACGTCCTTGGTCCAGCAAACATGTCCGCCTCTACCACCTCTTCTTCCGCCGTGTCCTCAGCCGCACCCCCGTGCCAAGTCCCATTACCCGACCGGCATATCACATGTGCAGGCGCAACGGTGTCACGCTGTGCTGCACCTGGTATGCCTTGGCGAACGTAGTCACACAGGGGAGGAACTTCTGAATGTAATGAACAGAGAAATCGACAGATGGCTGTCTCCGCGCAAACTGAAAATCGGAACCATGTTGACCGACAACGGAAAGAACATGGTGTCTGCTCTGCGTCAAGGAAGGTTGTGCCATGCGCCATGCATGGCTCACGTGTTCAATCTGGTTGTCAAGCGGTTCCTAAAATCCACCATCCCACTGCAAGACATCCTTAAAATGTCACGTAAACTTTGCATGCATTTCAGCCATTCCTACACCGCAAAGCACACCCTCCTTGAGCTGCAGCGGCAGAACGGAATTCCACAGCATCGCCTGATCTGCGACGTTGCAACAAGGTGGAATTCAACCCTACACATGTTAGACCGCCTTTACGAGCAGCGAAAGGCCATCACCGATTTCCTGATGTTACAAGCGGATAAAGGTACTCCCCTGTGTAACTTCGATGTCAGCCATTGCCAGCTCATGCGTGACACCTGCCGCTTGCTCAGGCCCTTTGAGGAGGCCACGCTATTCGTGAGTCGGCAGGACTATGGGATGAACGACGTCATTCCTCTGTTGCACGTCCTGGAACAAATGCTGTTAACAATGGCTGGTCAGGGTGCGGTAGACGTGGCGCACAGATCTCAACGCCACATGACCCCTGTAAGGGCAGGACAGGAAGAAGAGGAGGAGGTAGAGGAGGACATTGGTGCTCAGGAATTATTGAGTGAAATGGGTGGTTTTTCCACTCAGCGGACAGGAGTGGAGGAGCAGGAGCATCTGGTAGAGGAGGAGGAGGAGGAGACAGAGGACCCAGACGCACCGTGGCAGTATGCTGTGGAGATGGAGGCAGGGAGTCCCTCGCATTCCTTGGCACAAATGGCCCATAGCATGCTCGCTTGCTTGCGTAGCGACAGCCGAATAATAACCATCAGACAGAGGGATGACTTTTGGCTGTCCACCTTGTTGGACCCTTGCTACCGTTCCAAAATGGTGGCCTTTTTAACACCTGCTGAGAGGGAGGCCAAAATAACGTACTATAAAAACCACCTATGTAGTCAGTTGGTCTCTGCCTTTCTGCGCCAACGTCCATCCTCAGACACTGTGGGACCTGTGCGCTCGCGTTCCGCTGCCATGGCAGCAGGGGAGGGGTGGGGTGGTAGGAGCAGTGGCAGCTCCACCAGCAGCGGCTGCCTCAGTCTGCAGTCGATGATGAGTAGCTTTCTTCACCAGCGCAGTGAGGAAACTACTAACCAGCCGCAGCAGCAGCAGCAGCATCAGGTGGACCTGGAGCAGGAGCTCAAACAACAGGCTTGGGCCTACTTGGACAGCACCCTGCCAACCGAGGTAGACAATCCCCTTGACTACTGGGCAACGAAACTTGACCTTTGGCCCCAACTAGCTGAATTTGCCCTTGAAAGGCTGTCATGCCCGGCCAGTAGCGTGGCATCGGAGCACGTGTTTAGTGCGGCAGGAGGTATTGTAACTCCGCGGAGGACACGACTGTCCACCCAAAGTGTGGAGAGACTCACGTTTGTGAAAATGAATCAGGCGTGGATTAGTCTGGATTTCAAACCACCAGTTCCTGACACAACTGACTAAATGCGCCATGAATCATGCCCCTGCCATGTGCCACTTTCAGGTCTCCTCACACTGCTGCTGGGTTCCATTTTGTCATAGGGTGCTGGCAGATTACGGGCCTCCCATTGCTGCTGCCAGGCCTGTAATCTGCCATGGGCCCCCGTACCGCCTCCTCATGCTGCTGCCAGGTCCACAGTGTCTCATGGGTCCCTGTACCGCCTCCCATTGCTGCTGTCTCCATCGCCACACTCTGCCATGTGCCACTTTCAGGTCTCCTCACACTGCTGCTGGGTTCCATTTTGTCATAGAGTGCTGGCAGATTACGGGCGTCTCCCATTGCTGCTGCCAGGCCTGTAATCTGCCATGGGCCCCTGTACCGCCTCCTCATGCTGCTGCCAGGTCCAGAGTGTGTCATGGGTCCCTGTACGGCCTCCCATTGCTGCTGTCTCCATCGCCACACTCTGCCATGTGCCACTTTCAGGTCTCCTCACACTGCTTCTGGGTTCCATTTTGTCATAGGTTGCTGGAAGATTACGGGCGTCTCCCATTGCTGCTGCCAGGCCTGTTATCTGCCATGGGCCCCTGTACCGCCTCCTCATGCTGCTGCCAGGTCCACAGTGTCTCATGGGTCCCTGTACGGCCTCCCATTGCTGCTGTCTCCATCGCCACACTCTGCCATGTGCCACTTTCAGGTCTCCTCACACTCTTGCTGGGTTCCATTTTGTCATAGGTTGCTGGCAGATTACGGGCGTCTCCCATTGCTGCTGCCAGGCCCCTAATCTGCCATGGGCCCCCGTACCACCTCCTCATGCTGCTGCCAGGTCCACAGTGTCTCATGGGTCCCTGTACCGCCTCCCATTGCTGCTGTCTCCATCGCCACACTCTGCCATGTGCCACTTTCAGGTCTCCTCACACTCCTGCTGGGTTCCATTTTGTCATAGGTTGCTGGCAGATTACGGGCGTCTGCCATTGCTGCTGCCAGGCCTGTAATCTGCCATGGGCCCCTGTACTGCCTCCTTATGCTGCTGCCAGGTCCACAGTGTCTCATGGGTCCCTGTACGGCCTCCCATTGCTGCTGTCTCCATCGTCACACTCTGCCATGTGCCACTTTCAGGTCTCCTCACACTGCTGCTGGGTTCCATTTTGTCATAGAGTGCTGGCAGATTACGGGCGTCTCCCATTGCGTCTGCCAGGCCCCTAATCTGCCATGGGCCCCTGTACCGCCTCCTCATGCTGCTGCCAGGTCCACAGTGTCTCATGGGTCCCTGTACTGCCTCCCATTGCTGCTGTCTCCATCGCCACACTCTGCCATGTGCCACTTTCAGGTCTCCTCACACTCCTGCTGGGTTCCATTTTGTCATAGGTTGCTGGCAGATTACGGGCGTCTCCCATTGCTGCTGCCAGGCCCCTAATCTGCCATGGGCCCCCGTACCGCCTCCTCATGCTGCTGCCAGGTCCACAGTGTCTCATGGGTCCCTGTACGGCCTCCCATTGCTGCTGTCTCCATCGCCACACTCTGCCATGTGCCACTTTCAGGTCTCCTCACACTCCTGCTGGGTTCCATTTTTTCATAGGATGCTGGCAGATTACAGGCCTCCCATAGCTGCTGCCAGGCCCCTAATCTGCCATGGGCCCCTGTACCGCCTCCTCATGCTGCTGCCAGGTCCACAGTGTCTCATGGGTCCCTGTACCGCCTCCCATTGCTGCTGTCTCCATCGCCACACTCTGCCATGTGCCACTTTCAGGTCTCCTCACACTCCTGCTGGGTTCCATTTTGTCATAGGTTGCTGGCAGATTACGGGCGTCTCCCATTGCTGCTGCCAAGCCCCTAATCTGCCATGGGCCCCCGTACCGCCTCCTCATGCTGCTGCCAGGTCCACAGTGTCTCATGGGTCCCTGTACGGCCTCCCATTGCTGCTGTCTCCATCGCCACACTCTGCCATGTGCCACTTTCAGGTCTCCTCACACTCCTGCTGGGTTCCATTTTGTCATAGGATGCTGGCAGATTACGGGCCTCCCATAGCTGCTGCCAGGCCCCTAATCTGCCATGGGCCCCTGTACCGCCTCCTCATGCTGCTGCCAGGTCCACAGTGTCTCATGGGTCCCTGTACGGCCTCCCATTGCTGCTGTCTCCATCGCCACACTCTGCCATGTGCCACTTTCAGGTCTCCTCACACTCCTGCTGGGTTCCATTTTGTCATAGGATGCTGGCAGATTACGGGCCTCCCATAGCTGCTGCCAGGCCCCTAATCTGCCATGGGCCCCTGTACCGCCTCCTCATGCTGCTGCCAGGTCCACAGTGTCTCATGGGTCCCTGTACGGCCTCCCATTGCTGCTGTCTCCATCGCCACACTCTGCCATGTGCCACTTTCAGGTCTCCTCACACTCCTGCTGGGTTCCATTTTGTCATAGGATGCTGGCAGATTACAGGCCTCCCATAGCTGCTGCCAGGCCCCTAATCTGCCATGGGCCCCCGTACCGCCTCCTCATGCTGCTGCCAGGTCCACAGTGTCTCATGGGTCCCTGTACCGCCTCCCATTGCTGCTGTCTCCATCGCCACACTCTGCCATGTGCCACTTTCAGGTCTCCTCACACTCCTGCTGGGTTCCATTTTCTCATAGAATGCTGGCAGATTACGGGCCTCCTATAGCTGCTGCCAGGCCCCTAATCTGCCATGGGTCCCTGTACCGCCTCCTCATGCTGCTGCCAGGTCCACAGTGTCTCATGGGTCCCTGTACGGCCTCCCATTGCTGCTGTCTCCATCGCCACACTCTGCCATGTGCCACTTTCAGGTCTCCTCACACTTCTGCTGGGTTCCATTTTGTCATAGGTTGCTGGCAGATTACGGGCGTCTCCCATTGCTGCTGCCAGGCCCCTAATCTGCCATGGGCCCCCGTACCGCCTCCTCATGCTGCTGCCAGGTCCACAGTGTCTCATGGGTCCCTGTACCGCCTCCCATTGCTGCTGTCTCCATCGCCACACTCTGCCATGTGCCACTTTCAGGTCTCCTCACACTCCTGCTGGGTTCCATTTTGTCATAGGTTGCTGGCAGATTACGGGCGTCTCCCATTGCTGCTGCCAGGCCCCTAATCTGCCATGGGCCCCCGTACCGCCTCCTCATGCTGCTGCCAGGTCCACAGTGTCTCATGGGTCCCTGTACCGCCTCCCATTGCTGCTGTCTCCATCGCCACACTCTGCCATGTGCCACTTTCAGGTCTCCTCACACTGCTGCTGGGTTCCATTTTGTCATAGAGTGCTGGCAGATTACGGGCGTCTCCCATTGCTGCTGCCAGGCCTGTAATCTGCCATGGGCCCCTGTACTGCCTCCTCATGCTGCTGCCAGGTCCAGAGTGTGTCATGGGTCCCTGTACGGCCTCCCATTGCTGCTGTCTCCATCGCCACACTCTGCCATGTGCCACTTTCAGGTCTCCTCACACTGCTGCTGGGTTCCATTTTGTCACAGGGTGCTGTATGGCCTCCCATTGCTGCTGCCTCCACCGCCACACTGTGGCTCCACACTCTGGTTTTGGCCCCGTGACTGCCCAAATGAGTGAAGTGTGCGGTGATTCTAAGATCGACGGCACTCATCTGCATGTCATACTGACTGACAGTATTATTTCTCTTCCCCAGCAGACTCCAAGGGCATTTAAATTAAAGGTACAGTGTTCTGCACTAATATAAAGGCTCTCTGAAGCCTAGAAACACCCTTTTATAAGTTAAATTCGCAGCGAATATATTCGACTCGAATCAAAATTTTTTCACGAATTTGCCGAATCAGTCGAATCAAATTTTTGAATAATTCGCTCATCTCTACTCATGATGGGCATTCACGCATAGATTTGGGCCTTGGGAACATGACTATCCTGCCATATGTGTTTGATGCTGGGTAGGAACCCAGGGCTCTATCTGACCATGTCCCTTTCTGGGTAAAGCTACAGGTGTGTTATACCCACTCTGGTCCACTGTGGAAGGTGAACCTATGTTGGTTGACACTGTTTCCGGACTCCGAGTTGATTCCGGGGGAGTTGTCAGACTTTCTGCAGTGGAATGAAGGCTTGTCCCCACCAGGAATGGTTTGGGATGTGATACAGGCCTTCCTGCGGGGCTTGATTATCCGGGAGATTTCAGCGGTTAAGCGTAAATCCAGGGAGTGGGAGGAAAAGGTACATTTAGATGTTCAACAGCGGGAAGTTCAGATGATCCAAGACCCAAGCCCCTGTAACCGCACCTCCTGGAAAGAGGCCCAAGCCCTTTATGAATCAGTGCTTACTCAAGTGGCAGATAAGAAGCGGTATTTTTTGCAATAAAAATATTTTGAGGAAGGGGAAAGTAAGGGGCACCTTCTTGCTCTTGTGGCGAAATCACCACAAGGGGTGTCCACTGCAGACAAGATTGAGGATGCTGATGGAGTGATCTGCAAGACTCATGCAGAAATCCTGAGAGTTTTTCATCACTTTTAAGATGATCTGTATGCTTCTAAAACTATAACTACCCATTCTGAGCTTTTGCAGTTTCTAGACACCTGCTCTTATCCTGTTTTATTGGAGACTGACCAGAGAGATCTGGAGATGCCAATTACTGTTGAGGAGTTATCTGACGCTTCAGCAGGGACGCCCAGTAATAGATCTCCAGGTTCAGATGGATTGCCATTTGAAATTTATAATAGATACGGTGGTCAACTCCTCCCGGCATTACTCAATGCCCTGAATGCCACCATGGATGGTAATGGTTTGCCCCCCTCCATGAATTAAGCTGTTATGATAGTATTATTGAATCCTGGAAAAGATCAATTAAAACCTATCAACCTATTTCCCTTCTGACTACAGATGCTAAATTGTTCTAGCTACTAGACTGGCGCAGATTATTGGTAATATCGTACATAAAGATCAGTCAGGGTTTATTCCTTCTAGAGCGACGGCTAATAATATATGTAGACTTTTTTTGAATTTGCAAATTCCAGTGGACACTTCTGGGTGAAGGGCAATTTTGTCTTTGGATACGGCCAAGGCATTTGATAGCGTGGAAAGGCCTTATCTATGGGAAATATTGTCTAGATTCGGATTTGGTCCCAAGTTCATTAGCTCGGTGCGCCTTCTCTATGCGGCCCCTAGTGCCCAAATATGGGTTAACGGGGATTTGTCAGAATAATTCAGGCTACAGAGGGGTACGAGGCAGGGCTGTCCTCTCTCGCCCCTTTTGTTCGCTTTGGTGTTAGAACCTTTAGCAATTTTGGTGCCACAATCTCGGTTGTAAATTGGTTTTACAAGGGGTGTTCTTTCGGAAAAGATATCCCTTTATACGGATGACACACTGTTATATTTGTGCGATTCTTCCACATCCTTTGATGCTGTTATGTCCCTTATTGAACCCTTTGGTGGATTTTCCGGCTTTAAAATTAATTGGCATAAATCGGTGTTGATGCCCATGGATCCTGTAGAACTCCCCCTCCCAGCCTGTGAACAACACATCCAAGTAGTGTCTACATTTAAGTATTTGGGGGTAGTAGTCTCTCCTGATCCTAAGCAGTACATTTCTCTTAACCTTTTATCTCTACTCCATCAGCAGAAAATAACGTATAACAGTTGGTGCAAACCCCTTCTGTCGGTGGTGGGTAGGGTCAATTTAATTAAAATGATTTTGGGCCCGGCAATTTTTTTATATTTTTCATAATTCTCCCATATGGATTCCTAAGAAATGGTTTCATCACATAGAGTCTTATTTGGAAAAAACAAGTGGCTAGGATAAAATTGTCCACATTGCAATATGGCAAGGAGTCGGGGGAGTTGGCAGTTCCTGATCCCAGACTTTATTTTCTGGCGGCCCAATTGCAGCAACTGGTTGGCTGGGACTCACCTGATAATACTGATCCCATTATTAATTTGATTTCCCTTCCTGATCCCACCATTTCGGCTTTCTCATCTTGAGATGGCTCTACCGGTCCTTCCATCCACGACTCTAACTGTGGACCTCTTGAGGCGTGTCTGGAGTACGATAAAAGCGCCCTTTCATATTACCAGCTTTCTTTCCTGTACTCCCTTGTGGAATAATCCGCAATGCGTAGAACTAGCTAAACTGGAGGTTTTTCACGACTGGAGGGATCGAGGCCTGAAATTTGCATGTCAGCTGTATTCGGGGGTAAGCCTAAAGTCCTTTTCTCAACTGCAATTGGAATTTACATTTACACATAAGCATTTTTATCGTTATCTTCAGCTACACTATGCGATACAAGCTCAGTCTTTGCTCTCTAATCTCACATTGACTAACTCAGTTTTTCTTAAGGATGTCACTCAGGCAACCCATAAAAAGGGCATGATTTCTCGGGTATACTCCCAACTCTTGTCCACAGTACAGGATCAAGCTAGAGCAGGGCGCAGTGGTCTCGAGATATTGGAGAGTTTTCTGGAGATGTCTGGGATGCTGCCCTGGAATCTCTTCCAGGAATATCTCTTTCTCCCTCTCATAAATTGTCTCAATTGTTTATTCTCCATCGAGCGTATAGGACCCCTGTGCAACTGTATCGGTGGGGCATGCAGGATTCACCTGATTGTCCGAGGTGTAGGGTCCAACAGGGTGATTTTATTCATATGCTCTGGCGTTGCCCAAAATTACATAGATATTGGAGTGAGGTTCTCCAATTTATTTCTCTAGTATCACAATATACTGTTCCCCAGGATCCCTTGCATTGTCTGTTGGGGGCACTGGACCAAGGACTGTTCCAACCAGGAGTGTATATTATGGTATCTAGACTTTTATATCTGGCTAGGAAGTTGATAGCAAGGTATTGGTTATCATTGGCTCTTCCGGCTAGTAAGCAATGGATAGATTATGTTAATTCTTTACTCCCACGGGAGAAACTCATATACCAACATCGCAATACTTATTGTAACTTCCAGCAGGTATGGCAGGGTTGGCTGGATACACCTGGGCTCGCCCATCCTTAATTGATAGTGGACCGACTTTTGCA